>NC_073734.1:4876561-5177672 GCF_023634155.1 Falco peregrinus
GGAGCTCTGTTCAAGACCATTTCACATACTTGGGAGACACTAAGGACAGTGTGTTTCCTTCT
Source organism: Falco peregrinus (assembly GCF_023634155.1). Classification (NCBI taxonomy): domain Eukaryota; kingdom Metazoa; phylum Chordata; class Aves; order Falconiformes; family Falconidae; genus Falco; species Falco peregrinus. The sequence continues at coordinate 4,876,624 of NC_073734.1, forward strand.
CAGCAACTTCAAAGCCTTGGCTTTAGCATAGACATTTTTAAAAATATCTGCTTTTAAAGCAGTATAGTAACGCTGAATGGGACATTCTTACACTACAAAGATGAGAGGTCCTGCTTTTTCTTCCTTCCATCTTAAAAATAGGACACTAACACTATTGTGAAAGATTTAAATGGATAACATAATGTGCATTAATGTTTTAGGAACAGATGCTCCTCTTGTCTGTACAGCAAGTCACAGATTAAGTACTTTAAATGTTGCCATAAACTGAATATGTGTAAGAACAGTATTATACAATATTCCTTACATCTTGAAGCACCTTGACTCTTGAAAGCAGTATCTAGCATTAAGCAAAATAACGCTCTCGTCATATCTCCTAGAGAAGTCTGCAAGTATCACAGTGCCCTTCGATAGCTTATTCTTTTTTTGAACAGTAAGTATTCAACATTTGAGCTTTGGTGAACTGAACTGAAGCAGGCTTAAGTTAGTATTTTTTCTGTACATAAACTGCATTAAAAAGCAAATTCCATTTTTTAGCAATATTCTAGAGCAAGTTCTTGTCAAGTTTTTCAAAGTAAAATTCAACACCTTCAGAGGAAACATGAAACGCCTGATCACAGCAAAAGCAGTAAATGTATTTGGATATTATCCATTCTTTGCTTTCTGCTGTTTGCACTTGTTTCTTGACAAAATAGTACTTCATGTAAAATTCTGAAACTGCTACTAAGTGCAAGCTCAAGACCTACCAGAAAGTTATTTATGAACAGTGATCTTTATGCATCAGTCCCAAGCGGTTTCCCCAACAAATGAGAAACCACAAGTAAGCAACCGCCACACTTTTTGACAGTTTCCCATAAATCCAAGAGCGTAACATACTTAAATCAGAATCAAGCGTTGCAGAAGGCACTTTGTAAGTACAAAACAAATACAACATCCCTACCCAGGAATTTTACAATCCAAGAATAACACAGGAGACAATAGGTAGATTAGAGAGGCAGGCAGGTGACAACACACATTGAGCTTGTAGGCATTCCCAAAACAGACTGTATCTTAAAGTATCTTAAAAGAAATGTGTCTTAACTATGGCTAAGTTTTACATAAACACCATGAGAAAAGACAATTTTATTAGTGAGTATTGTGGACAGGAGATTGAGGGAGGGGGGTGTATATAGTTATAAGGATCTCCTCCCAGGGAAGTAGAAGAAAGCATAAAAGTCTCTGTGAAAAAATTACAAGCAAGGAAACCTGTCACCTATAGCTGAGGAAGTCAGAGCAACTCTAGGAGTGACTGGGGATGGCAAAGGGTCAGGTCTTCCTTGAGAACAAGGGTGCCACGGAGTAGGGAAAGGGATACAAGCAGAAGATGATGGGGTTAAAATGATGAGTTTGGAAAATCTTAACAGCTTTCTGAATGTAAGGCCGCAGAGGAGACCTCACAGTAAATAAGCCGGGAGGTAACTGGAGCCTGGACAAAAGAGTACTTTTCATCTGAGATGTTATCTATTCAGGACATAAAAGGTTCCATTTAAGCATTTGGAAATCTACTCACCCTTCTTAACAAAACTTACTCCTTCATCGTTACTGCAGCTTGCTTTTCTTTATCTAATGACAAGACTCTTCAGTTAAAAAGTTTAGACAAATATATTTGAGAATGTCAGAATACTTTCTAACAGATTTGTGGTGAGCATAAAAGTGCGTACAGCTGCCAGGTTATAGCTTAGGCAATTGAAAACCAACCCTTGACAGGATTACAGCCACATACCAGTACGAGAGAATTCATTAAAGTCAGAAAACAATATAGGTACTTAATATCATAGGTTTAAAACCTCTGTAATTTAAAACTAGTGGGGATCTAATGTTCTTCACGATACTATTTTTTGCAGTGGAAGGCAAAATCCAGAAGAACAATGTTAGAATGAATGTTGTCATGAGCAGAGACTATACACAAGGTCTTTCTTACCACATAATTAGCCAAGGGCCTAAAGAATCAATTCGCAAATTAAGTTCTGTGCAAGAAGGACTGAATACCAGCTGCATTTTAGGTTGTGGAAACCCAGTCTACGGTCTACTCTATCAGAGTCTACAGACCTCTATAAATGTACAACATTTCTGGAAAGCACAGAAAAGTAGTCTCCTCAAAATAACAGCCTCTTCTTTTCCTTATCTTACCACCCTGAAAGTGCAAGTAGTACAGTATCTGAAAACTGACGAGGAAAACAGAATCATGCCATCGCTTCATTTAGCACACACAATTAGTAAAAAATAAATTTCAGCATGTTTAGTATATAAAACTTAACGGCTCCCCCACTCCAAAACCGTACTAGTGAAGTTAATAAAATCTCTATCTGTGCTCTCTCTGCTTTACATAATACAGTGAACTGCACTGAGCTGGAGGGTGCCCATGACATTTAAGTCACATAATTCTGCACAGCTCCAATACACCTGAGAAATACTGACTCCCTTCCAACCACAGCTGAACAGATGGACAGAAGTCACCGCGTTAGAAACCATTTAACACACATCACAACTAAATACTCACAAATGGACAAAAAAGGTTTTTGTAACAGTTCCTGAAGATCTACAAAACCAGCATGTACATAGACATCAGGCCCAAACGATGTTTCAAAAATGTTCTTCATTAATCATTTGCTCATTTTTAAGCCTAATTAGAAAGTACAAGATTTAAAAAAAAAAAAAAGCACAACTTTGTTTAAACTGAGAATATGCTGTACTCCAAAACATACAGTAAGAACACATTCATGTCAAAATTAACTGGACTTTTAAAAGAGAAAAACACATCTATCACTTGTTGGCATTTACTTTAAACACTTCTTAGTAATATATATTTTTTCTTATTCCATTAAATGAGGAAGATGTGTAATCCATGGTGGGGGAAAATAAAAAAACAAAGAGAGGACGATGAACAAGAAAAGTTCCCTGTATTTTTAAACACAGGTTTCCTCCAGATTAAAGAAAAAGCATACAGTGCATCAGGCGAATACAGCAAAAACATTAATTTTCATTATATTTACATTGGTTTTATCTACTAAAACCTTTCAAAAAATCAGCCTCTATCCAAATTCTTTAGATACTCACACAGTAAAATGGTTTGTAAGTTTGACAGGTCATGCTGTAACTCATGTTAGGTCATTTCTTTTCTCCAGAAAACATTTCTGCTCAAACAGACATGTTCATGTATTCAGAGAATAACCACCACACAACAGACTTCTAAAAACGTGGGAACAGCTGTGTACTTCAAATTTCTAAAAGCCACTTCAGAAAGAAAACATTTATATCAAAACACAAAGGTATACTTCCTGACGTAAACTGCTTAGCTGCATTTCTACCACGGTATGCGAGTTACCTCTATAGCTTTGAAGTTTCAAAAGACAGAGAGGGAAAAAAGGTTAACCAGACCTGAGATTTATTTAGTTGAGTGCACTGTGGGTAAGGACAGTTCCACAACTGTAAGAGTTGCTCTCCAAACACTTGTCCAAATCAGAACTCCTTAGCTAAAATTGTAACCAAGATAATTAAACAACATAAAAATCTCTGGTTTGAAACAATGACTCCCAGTTGAAGTGAGGACCTCTTAAAAGATCATCAACATACCATGTAAAAATACAAGGAGATTTCTTACTAAATCAGAAAAATAAAGAGAAAAGAGATGGGCGATGATTAAGTCAATTAGACTTTACAGACAGCACTTACAATTAAATACTTTAGCACTGCTTATGCAGTTTAAATTACCGGAATAAAGCAGCTTGGACACAGTTTTATTTGGTAGGTTGCACGTTTGCTGCTTTAAGACCTTTTGGCTTTTTCACTTCTACTCTAATGTGAGTTCGGTAGTGGGTCACACGTGGGCTTCTTCATTCGGTACCTTGTTTCAGTAGGATTTAAATGAAGGCTCCAATCCAGATCTCCAGAAACCAAAGATTCAAAGTTAATCAATTTTAAAATGATGTCCCTTCCCCATTTAAACTCTGACAGGCTCAATGGCATTCAGTTCTTTCGAACAGTATTTCTGGAGGAAGAGATCTTCTTCAGTAAAACAGAGTTTTGAGCTTTGATCTTAGTATTAAATTACCCTCCCATTCGCAGAGAAGTAATTTTACAACTAAAGCACTAAACTTACACTACTGTTTATACCATCCATACCAGAAGATCCACTTGGGGTACAATAAAGTTAGAGAAAAGAAACACACTCTAACATATTCATTCAAAACAACAGCAGAGTAATCACTTTTGACAGTTATTAGAATCCATGGGGTAAAATTACACGTTAAATGAAAAAACACTATTTCTTAGTTGGCTGAATAAAGATACACTTGGTATTTTCTATGCCAAAAATATGACATAAATATAGTAAGTCACTTACTAGTAAGCCTTCTAGCCTATTTTAATTTTATTTTAACTGGTAATTCAACACTGAACAATTCTATTCTTGCTGAGTTTTATCTTCAATTGTGAAAGATTACTCCACTTTTAGAACTGCAGTCCATTGAATATGTCAGGTGTTGATATTTCTACTATCCCTATACAAAAGGACATTAATTATCCCGAAGTGAACTTTGGAAAAAATTCACAAAATTTCACAAAAATCAGAGATTCAGTATGTCTACATGCTTTCAGCTCATAAATACTACATCTTAAAATCAATGCTTGTCCGACCATTAACCCTATCTGGAAAACGGATGAGCATTTTCAGTTTTCTGAAAAGCAAAAGAATCAAGTAACTGTTGCTCAAAGAAAAGACAGAACACACCTTACTGCACATGCAAGAAGAGTAATGTACACTGAAGATCAAATAAAGTCGTAAGTCAGGAAAAAAAAAAAAAAAAAAACAAAACAACAAAACCACAACCTTATCCTAGACCATTACTGGAACTGGGCTCTATGCTTCTATGTAATTCTTTTTCAGGAATAGAAATGCTATAACACTAATATTTTTTAAACTATCCTACGTGATTAAATGCTCTTTGAAAACAGCCTGCAGAGTGCAAACAATGTCTTTACATAAATCTATTAACTAAATTCTGATATATCCACAGGTCAATGCCATATTCAAAGTCAGCTAAAGCCCAACTATAAACACGATTTAGTTTTGCTTTCCGGACACGAGATGATGGATGGGAGTCCTGCTGAAAGCCTGTTGTTTAGTCTCAGTCCCTAAGGGCTGAAGTATGCCATTTGTATTTTACAATCCATCGAGATTCCTTTGAGCAACTCCAAGTCACTCAGAATTCTTCAACAGCCGATGAAAGCAAGCTGATGGGTGCTGTAACTTTTGCTTTTTACTGCTGAAGAAAACAAGTCTGCACAACAGACCTATTATTCTTCATCACTTCCTTTATTAATAATTTAATTTCTGTGACATACTGCAGGCTAGTTCGTTTAGCATTCCTTCTGTGCCAGCGGTCCTCTCTCATCTTTGTGAGGGCAAGAAGAGGTAGGTGTGGGGGATTACTAATCTGATTCTCAAAGCATTCATCAATCTCAGAGAGATTTTTAATGGATGAGTGTTCTAAAGGTCTGAAGAAAATCAGATCTGAAGACATTAATGGATTACCTGTTTCTTCAAAATTTACATATACAACAATAGCATAAAAGGCCAACATCACATTTGTCTGTGCAAATCTGTGCCAACCAAGTCAAAAAGGGCAGTACACAACAAATAGCCTCCTAACGTTAGAAACTTCGTTCCTGGTATAGCTGACAGAGCTGTATGAAATATTAACAGACTCCACAAAGAGTACCTTTTATATTTTCACATCAAAATATCAGCACTATCTGTAATCTGACCATATTTTTGAGGGGAACTCCTCAAACAGTCTCAGTCTCCTTTAGTACCCTATTAACCCAAAATTAAACACCCTTTGGAAGCAACTTTGTCTCACAACACGCAAATAGACTGAGCCTAACTTTATAATATGCCTAAGTTGTACAAATATCCATAAAAGTCAAAGAATCCTAGGTCCATATGCCTTAGAACAACATTTTCAAAAACTGTCTTTGGTGCGTAAGACTTCCAGTAGACTGACTTCTGAAGTTCTCCAAGTATCAGAGTTTTAGTTGTCAAATTAGTTAGTCAAATTGTTAGTCAGTTCTGAAATCTATGAATGCAACTCTTAAATACTCAGTTTCCGGCTACCTTGAATTAATTCTTACCACTAATTGTATCCTAACTTGTTCACACCCAACACGCTTTTACCAATGGCTGGAGATCATGCAGAAGAAACTGAATCACTCCTAATTGAGGAGTCCTTCTGTTTCAACGTTAAGAGATCAAAAAGACAATGCATTTACCTCTTAATTACAAGGGTCACCTCCTAAGTGCATTCTGCTGCAATAATTACCCTGAAGTAATTTATTCTTCTCTGGTACATCAATGTAAATATGAACTACCACATCCAGAATAACACTTCAGTAAATATTCAATCAATAAGTTTTAAAAAATAATTAGGAAAACTATTAAATTGAACTCTAGGATTCAAATTACATCTGCATAAAAACAAAATCACTGATACTTTCAAATTTTAATTTATTTATCTTATGTTTTCACCTAAAACTCAGAGATCCTTACATCATCTTGTTTCTGATTAAAATAATAGCAATTAACATTTATTCCAATATTTCAAACCACATAAAATAGAATATCTTTATTAGGCTAATCTAAAATTTTTAGATTTCTCTACATTTGATTTCTGTGTCCAAGGCTTAAAGAATTTTCAGAAAAATCTGACACTACACACTATCCTGTTAACACTCTTTTTAATATAAATTTCCTTATAAAAATTGCTTGCACTCACTAAAATAAATATTTCACGTTCACGAGAATTACACAAGTGGACTATTAAAGTTTCAGGACGAGATAGACTAGTAGATTTTATTTCCCAGAGAAGACATTTTTTTTCCTGAAACAATATTCCAACTTGGTGACAGGAAATCCTGCAGGTTGCATGTGTTAAAGGGTTTAAAATAGAAAAATACTCTGCTGTAGTGGGGCATACTTTTTAAATTTTTATAAGGAATTTTAATTAGCTGTTCTGCCTGCAAAACTAGTAAAAATAATAAAAAAAAAAAAAACCTATTCATTCACTCATATCTGATGCTTGCTGTATTGCCTAACAATTCAAGGTTGGACCCATGATACCATCTCTGAAGCTTCCAGTTGAATCTTAGTTCATTCCACCACCACATTGACTTTGCTCAAGTAGCCTTACAGTTAGATCAGCATACCTTCAGAGTTCAGCGTAATAAGCGTGACATTGTTCCCAATACTTTGGCTTCCTAATTGTCCACTGTTGGAAACTGAGTCACTGGCCTCAGAGCCACTCTCTCCGTCTTCATTGTGACTGTCATCGTGCCCTGGCACTTTCACCACTATGGTGTTCTGCCTACGTCCAGGAACAGCACTATGGAAAAGAAAAGTATGTAACTTTGGGAAAACACAATCCTTGACCAAAGACGACTGATTATAAGGGAATTAAAAGCACTAATTGACAAAAGTAAATGCGTTACAAAAGCATGCTCCTTTAAACACAAGCCTACTCCTGTTTATAACTCAGAGCTACACAACAAAATAAAATGGAAGGAAAATAGCAGAAGAAATAAAAAAAAATGTAGATGCATACTTTCTAAATTTGCATCAATGGAAAAGCCTAGGCCTCGTGTGCAAAACAAAAATATTTTAATAATTTATTACAACATATTATTTAACAGCTTCTACCCAGAATCTCAAGTTCCACTTAATTTAAAATTTGCTTTAGATTGTACAAACTCTAACAAGCCTTCCTGGGCTGCTGCATATTCCTTCTTCAGCTGGTTAAATACAGGATCTTGGCATGTTCCCAAGCAATCGTACATCTGTAAAAAATATGTAGCTATAGGCACTTTTTCTTTCAACTGTTTGCTGCCATTGAACTAATTCCAGATCCTCCAGGATGTTCTCTCCCCAACCAGAGCAAACCAAGAGTGTACCTATACTGCTGATAAGAGGCTTCCCTAGGCAGAACGGTCAGCCAAATAACACATTCAAGTACCAGTTCAACGCTTTTCCCACTATTATTACCTAGAACATTCCTTATTTTCCACTTCAAACTGCTGCAGAAACTGATACTGATCTGTCAAACCAGGGAGGGAAGGAATGGGGAGGATTCCCATAACTGCTACTAACTTGCTAAGGATATTTTCCAGAGAATCCGCTGCTCTGCTCAATGGTTCTTCCTGCCCAACCATCTTGGCTACAATTGAATTCTGCCGGTCGTTGTTCAGTATTACTGTGGTCTGAGGGACAACACTACAAGACAAAAATCAGAAAGGAAAATGGAATGTAAAGGAACAAACCTTATAAATAATACATTAACACAGTCTTATGGCTTAAATAGTCTACTTAAAAACAGAGAATGCCTCTAAGCCTCGCTCTTTATCCCAGCATCGTGGTTATGCATCCAATGCTAAAGCTGGTAATCCATCGAATTTGACATCTGTACCATCTCAAGTACTCAAATTTTTTTTCAGAGGATGGATGGCTTCAATGGAATTATATAAAAGTCCACAACCCCTGGCAAAGCGATAAAGAATTCAACTCAAGATATACAGGAGAAAGTTTGCAAATCGCAGTTCCAAAAAGCAACCACATTCTTCTTTTGCAAGGTCTGAGAGTGAGCATTTTCAGAGGGAGACTACGGCCAGCTCACACGGTAATACACCATCTTCAGTAGGACAATTCCTATGAAATAAATTTTTAAATTATTTATTGATTGGATTATGAGCTGAGTTAAAAAGCACATACTGTCTTCCAGTGCTGGGGGCTTGTGGAGGGCAGGGAGACAAGTGTGGTACTAGGGCATCAGAGCAGAAAAGGGACAGACTGTAACTTTAACGAATGACAAAACTAAACCATTTCTTACGTGCATTTCACATACAAAAGAAAAAAAATCTGAAACAAGCAACAGAAAAGCATTTAGCGTGTGAGAAACCAGAAAGCCTTTTTTATCACTTATGATGACAATGTAGAAGGAAATAACTAGAGAAGTGTTGCACAGAAAAACGCACTAAGTCTACAATATAATACAGAAGTAAATATGAAGTAAATAATTATCTCCAGCATGCATCTTATCCTATAATTTGATTTCAGAGATTAACGTTATTCCCACACCATTACTCAATATTCTAAGGCATGGTTTTGATATTTAAGACTGTTTTCACTGTGTTCATGGTAAACTTCAGGAGAAAACTTGGAAGATAATTTGTGTTTCAGTGTCAGAGAAGGCTTTCTTTTCTCTTTGCTTCCCACAGTAAATAGTCCACTATTGTTTTTACCGGTCCAACATCTCAAACATGACTGACAGTCATTTATTTTTCCTAACTGTAGTCCTCAGCTAATTATTGAAACAAATTAAACAAATCTGATGACAGCAACTCTGTTTATTTCAGCTGTAATTGAGTGCCTGCTTGCTTGAATATTCATGTGTCTACATAAGACTTTAGGCACTAGGATATCCATCATTAAGACCTAGAGAAAAGACAAGAAACTGTCATAAGAGCTAACAATAAATGGATCTCAACTTTAGCCCAGAAAAAATGGTTAACCACAGTGGTTTTGCATACAAAAAGCCCCGGAGCCTAATGCCCTGCCTCCCTCTTACAAGAACTGCATCTGTTGCTAGCAACAAATGGGATTCCGCATGGACTGCCAATGATCTGTCGGACTGCAAACCTTGAGAAGCTCTGGAAGATGTTTGTCTGATCATAGACAAGTACAGACTGTACTATAGCTTTGAAGTTCAAATTGTATTAAGCAATAAATGAGTGTTTTCTGTTGGGTTTTTTTTTAGTTGCTATCTAGAGTATAGGGGTTTTCAATGTTTTCATGGTCACCTTTTCAAAATTTTCCCCATTATGAAGGGGAAAACAACCGCACATTTTTTATTTTAAAAAAAAAAAAATGGCAACTTCTATTTTCTCAATACCAGCACTGAACATGAAAAAAAAAAAAAAAAATAACCCACACACCCCAGATATGCACCAATTACTTGATAAAACATTGATACGTGGCGATGCTGGCAGTCCCCCAACTCTAGCAGCAATATGTGTTCTCATTATGTTTCCCAAATTGTCCAAATAGCTACATTTGAAGTTTTTACAGGCCAGTTTAAAATGTTCAAGAATTTTACATTTCCTTTTAGACACTTTCCTTTATCACTATCTTTCTTGCAATCACTTCTGAATGCCTGTTTAAAATATCACTTACCAAAGCTTATTTTTAATGAATACTCTGAATAATTAATTTCAGCTGTAGAGATAAATGCAATAAAATTACATTTATACAGTCCTTAGGATTTTGCTCATATTAAGTTTATATTTGAAAAAGTCTTAGCACTGAAAATTGGCATAAAATAAGGAAGAAGTTGGGGAGGTTGCTCTTTTTTTTTTTTTATTAGGAATATTCATTTTTAAGGAAGACAATAGGGAGTGAGCTGGACGGCATCTAGCTAGCTTAAGCACACCTTCAGTAAGGCAATACTTGTATACAACCCATCAGCACAGATATATCCCCTGATCAATGCATCAATGTATGTACAAGTAGCTTGCTCCAATGCATAAGTATTTCTTTCAAATTTATCCCTAAACACCCATGAAAACACTGGCTCCTCTCTAGCTATTAACTTTTCCCAGTTAGTAGAGTGGATTATTGACAGGAAAAATCCACCTTCACAGTTGTTTTGGGAGGAGCCACTAACTAAACATACTGTTTTACTGACACGTATTTTCCTGGCTATACAGCATAAAGGCAAAACCAGACACCACATACACAAGGAAAACCTCTGTCACAAGCCACAGCTACCACCAAATTGTCCATCAATTGTTTTACATTTGGAAATGAACTGTTATCAAGTTGTACGCACTCAAAGAATCTATAAAGCAGTCTGGCAAGCAGAGTCACACAAAGCTCAGTGGTAGAGAACAGCTAAAATAAGCATTTGGAAACATTCAACACAAGAAATCTATAACCTCCAATTAACCTTTCCCTGTGATTAACCTGCCTAAGTAGGAACTCTACATCTAGTTTGAAAATAACTAAATAGAAGTTTCTTGTTGGACAAAAGATTATTTCTGTGTTCTGCATCTACTAACGCAATGACTCTGGTAAAACTCACTCAATTCTTTTGTTTTCAGTCTTAAAGGAGAAGGAATTTCTTATGTTTAATGCTTAACTCCTGAAGAATGACGCTTTCAAAAAACAGTCTGCATGAGGAGGATGAGGTAACCTTTCCATTCAAAATGTCATAAATATTAACCAAGAAACTACAGTTCTGGTCCATGTTCTACATGGAACAAGAAGGGCTATAGAATTTGCTGACAAATTCTGAAATGAGGCATCACAAGGCAGAAATTTTTCAGAGCTGATGCTGTGAAACATGAGCAGTTACTTACCTGGAAGAAAAAGAAAGTAATAATTGGGACCGATACAAAAAGGCACCATTATGCTTGAAACAGGAGAGTTGCACAGGGTTGTCTTAGACTCCAATTAGTACACAGAAGAAATGGATATCCACAAGATTCCTTGCAGATACGGGAATGTGCTTCCCTTTAACTTTCCTGTGAGACGTTCTAATCTCCATTTTCAGGTTTGTTTATTTATTTTAAAGAGACAACAAAAATAAATCTGCTGAAGAGACACAAAATTAAACAAGGAGTTCTATGTAAAGTCAAAATATTGTGCTAACCTGACAAAACAAATCAGAAATATCATTAAAACTTATTACAGCCTAGTGCATCCTCATACTGGATTATTTCCTTTTCCAGTCTCATACTGAAGATAAATCAACTTTAACCATTACTTATGTACTAAAATACAGAGAACAAAAATCACAGAGAAGGAGGAAGAAAGCTTCTGATATTCACTCTGATCCCAAATGAAGCAATTCTTCCTATGACTGCTGCCAGTACTATACTCACAGAGAAAATGGAAAGAAAATATTAAGGGGGTCAGTGGGAGTGCTTCAGAAACCCAGTGTTGTTGCACAGGCTTTAGTACTTTCCATTTGCATTCACATATTCCTTTCCCCATAAGCAGAGACTGGTTCTGCAATTTGCCTATTCTTGGACACAGCTTAGTAAGAAACTTAAAATGTGTGCAACCTACAGATACTATTATTTTGGGAAATTTTTTCAAAGGCAGTTGACAGAATGATCTGTTAAATTACAGGTGAAAATATTTCTTAAAAAATAAACATCTTCAAGTGTGCATATTTAGCTTCCACCTTTTTTAAAAAAATATAAAAGGATGATCTATATTTTGCATAAGAAAACTGCTGCCAAAGGTACTTTTCAGTATGGAAAACGTGTGAGTCATAGATATGATCATTAGTCTTAACTGTTGGTTTTTCATTGCCAATAACCTGTCAATCACACAGAATGCAGCCAATGAAATAAAAGAACTTTTGGCAATGCCAGGACCCCATCTCCTCCCTCTTCCCAGACAAGGTTTTCATTTAGAAAGAAAATAAAGCAAAAGAAACTATGTGACATTTCTACCTTTCACAAGGTACAATATCAAAAGCGTTCCAAATGGATGAAAATTCCTTTTGGAAAAATTCAGACCAAAATTTTCAGACAAGAAGTTATTCTTGTTTTCCTAGACATGCTAATATAGACTAGTTAATGGAATATTTGTAGCAGCGCTCAACCAGTTAAAGAAAAGAAAGAAGAGAGCCCTCTGTTTAGACCATTTCTGAGCCTCCTTTGCACATGAGAACATCTGCAAATAGGTAAATCGGAGCTCAGAGAGCTGGGCTTAGGGACACTGAGCTAGCCACACCTACACAAACTGCTGTTTCCTCCCTATATAATACTTTGTGGTCACTGCAACGCCCACATAGTGTCTGCTGCTTATCTGGAAGGCAGGGCTCCTGGGGATATCATTCTCATCTTCCTCTAGTGTACATATTAGAAGGAGATGCAGAAAGAGAATAGATCAGGAAGGCAGGAGTCAGAGTTACTGCTGGCAGACTGCTTGTACCAGAGATCTCCAGCCAAACACAGCTTTAAGTCTGGGCAAGTCTGGGAAACAGACCTTGAACTCTAATAGTTTCCAGTTTACTGCTGGGGACAAACATGAAAACTTAAATGTATAGGTCATGCATGTGTGGGGGCTCTGAAGGAGTATTACAATTAGCCCTACCATGAAGAAAATCTAAATATTTTTCAAATTATACAGAAAAGTACCATTTTAGAAATGTGGTGTTTTCCTTAGCTTTTTTTCCTTTTTTATCTTTCACCAACACTTGTGTCCATCTGCAAAAGCAGCCACTCTTTGGATCTTTTAATCACTTTTAAGGAAGATAATGTTGAAATGCTCCTTCCTCTTGATGACCACCTGCTTCCTTTGCCTTCTGCACACACAGTTAAGATCCCCTATCCAAACAGGAATGAGAAAACTGACTTATGAATTTATAGTATAGTATACATGAACAAAGCCACAAAGCATACCCAAAATTACATTGGATTTATGCCCAAAAAAATGAATACAGCTCTTCATCTCCCAGGAGAAAACAAACTTGCTAACAACCAAACCATTCACCAAGACGAAGACTTGGGGGACACCTGCAGTAGGGTAAGGAGCTGTATACGCACTTGAACAGTTAAAGTTTTAATGTCCCTAAACCATGCATTCGCCTAGTCACAGCCAATTGCCAGAAAAGCAGCAGTGCTATCCATCATTCTCAGTAAGAGTTCAGTCATCAAAAATTATCTTTGCATTCTTTGCATCTGGAACATCACATATGAGCAGACATTGTAAAGACAGCACTAATGATTAGGTCCTGTAAAAAGACAAGCCAAAGTACACTAGCCATCACTGGAGAGAGATTCATGGATCTGAAAACTGAGAAAGCTGTAATCAATTTATAATAAAGATAAAGCAAATGCAGAATTTATTAAAACATACTGTTAACAGTTTAAGAACATTTAATATCAAATATTCAGCTCAAATATGTATGAGCCAGACGTTTCCCAAGTTACAAAATACATCTATATAGAGTTTATTGTACTCAGCCTTACCTACAGAGAGAGCCTCTGAATTGGCTGACAATCAAAAAAACATCCATTGCTAGCTTTAAGACCAAATTTATCAACCAATGTTAAAAGCTGTTCAGATCTGCTGCGGATTATTCCACTCTGATAAAAGCTAAACACACCTGTACAACCAAGTGTAATCATTCATGAATGACAACACCGATTTCCAACTAGTTCTCCAACTAACAAACAGCCAGATAATGCTGCAAGTGACCCAAAGAACCTCCACTTAAAGTCAAACATATTACTTCAGAAATTTTACAACACTGGCATGGGTACACAAGCAACTTCATACCTTAGCTTTGCTTTAAAAAAATAAAAACAAAACAAAACCCACAAACAGAAAAAGAACCACCACCACAAACAGTTTCTCTTACTTTGAGCACAACTGAAATTCCATAAAAATTAAATGCACAGTGAAACAGAGTCTCCAAAGAACCTTTTGGCCTAAGCAGATACACAAAAGCGGCAGAAACCAGTATATCCCAGCCATGTGCAAGCAACACAACTAGGACTGAAAAATACTGTAACAGAAATGGCACTTATTATTAGTCTTCTAATTATGGACAAGAAAAGGACAGGTCATGACTTAAAATAACAGGTCAATGTAAGCCTCTTTAAAGATAAATGTACTCGTAAAAATAAAACAGCAAAGATATCTTTTTTTCAGACCGTATAGAAAGAAATTCACGGTTATTACCCTTCTTTGAGCCTTAACTTCCTGAACTAGATAAGCAGTGGTACTGCAGCCTACTGGAGATTGTATTAAACATGAAATGAGAAAGGCTGATCTATAAGGGAAGGACAGTCGTTTTCCGTAACAAAAAATGTAGGCTTGGCTGATCTTGAACGTAGTTACTAGGAATGAAATTATCCATTGCAGCCTTAGTACTAAAATAGAAATTGCTATATGTTTAGAAAACATTGTATGAAACAAAAGTAAAGACTCTGAACCCTTTATTATATAATTAGCTACTTAATTAAAGTTTAATTTCCAAATTTTCTTACAAATTCCAATATATAATATCAGCATTAAGTCTGACTTATGTGGCACTAGGAGTTTGGGGGTGACAGAAGCAGTGTTATAAACTGGCTTTCAATACACTAGTTACAGCAATGAAAGCCTCAATGGTCTCCAGATAACAAACTGCAAATAAATACAACACTAGGTTTCTGCAGACAGAACTCAATCAGCTCTTACAGAGCCGGTTCATAAATAATTTCCATTATGTATCTTAGTTTTTCTGGCTTTTTGTAATTACCCAACCAGCTACGTGCACTTGCCACCACACACACATTTTTATAGAAAGGCCATGGATGCCATGGATGCTGCTACTCTGAGAGCTGGTACTGAATCTTTAATTTCTATATACCCTGAAGGGATGTTAAAGAAATACCACTCTTCACTTTTTACAAAGAATACAATTTTAGAAGTTATTAGGAGCAGATTTCCCGTCTCATACTCCACCCTTCAATATGGAACAAAGAGATTTAGCTAAAGATATGCAAAAATGTACAGTTCTACAAAAAGGGAAAATTCTGTTTGGAAAGACACTCAGATTCCAAACAGTGTGTTTTTTACGTTTGGAAATGTATCAGTTAAATAGCATCTGCTGCCAAATAAAGCAGATGGAAGACTGGCTCTTTGCCATCTTACCAACCTTGCCGAGACCTTGCTAGATGTTAGGCTGTTTCATCCTTTTGAAGCTCTGAATCCATCTATAGCTCTTTTCCACCTTGCTTAAAGCAAAAGTAGGACTCTCCAAAAACACTGTAGACTATTTGTTTTAAAATTATACTACTATGCATTATTTTCCATAAGTAGCAAGACCAGTTGTTTTAACAACTTATAAAAACAGTATTACTGGTACTTTAATCTGGTGTAAACTGGTATGCAAATTATTTTCGAACACAACTTAAATTTCTGTCCTTTCCAAAGGAAAATGAAAACTTGCCCCCTTTAATATCACAAGTAGATCCGCTGCTTTCTGCTTCATTCATTTGTTCTGTTGTACGCACAGAATGAAACACCCCAACTTACAGGAAAAGTTTCTAGGGAGTGCTCTTCTGGATTTTCAAACTCACAAACATCTTGAGAGACCATAACATTAAAAATATTTAAACTCTCAAAACGGGAGTCCAAATGAATATATAAGGCTTTTCTGCCCCCTTCTGTTTATTATATGCTTGATATACTATACATTTTAAGAATTAATTTATGTAACATACGCTTCCACAATCTAGTGCACTACAAATACATGAAAATTTTTAGTTCCACTAAAATATAATCCTAATAATCATTTTCACCCATTTTAGAACATTCATGAGGTAAACAACGTCCACTTCCATAAAACAATTGAAAAGAATGATGGTGTTTATTTAGGCAAAAGGAAAAGCATGAACCATATGAAGGCATTTGTCCTGAACCAAATTTCAAGTCTGCACCCATTAGTTATTCCTTGAATGCAAGAGCTGGTTATGCTCACAGAACCATAGAATTAAAGTAAATGTTCTGCCTTCCCCAGAATTCATCTAATACGACCTTACGGGATTTGGCAAGGGGGTAGGTTAACCCACATTTTAATACTACTGTAATTGGTTTTAAATGTTCTTAGTCTAATTACACTAGTAAATGTCCCTCTAATCTGTGTATAAAACTCAAAGCCTTTTTGATCCCCACGTACATGCCTCTCTCTCATTCTCAGATCCCCTTACAATTAAAGGATGTTGATTTCTAAAATGTCTTGGCACAAGGGGCAAGTTCTGTATGCATTCAGTTCTCTTGTTCCCGAGCGTACTGTTGTGAATAGCAGTATATTGCGCCACACGGGACTTCATACAACTGCATTCCTGGGTTTCGTGACATAATTTTCACATAAGGTTTTTCTTTACAAAATAAAAGGATTCACTGAAGTCTCAGATGCAGAACAAAGTTCCTGTGTATTAGCTAAGTGGGAATAAATAAACTGTTTACCCACATGTGGTTCAGAGCAAGCACAAATTACTTCCAATACTTTAAACCTCCTAATTTAATGGATTTCACGTTTGTCATGGGCTAAGTAGCAACAGGAAAACTTACTGTACGATTTACCTGGCAAACAGTAAAATATTAACTCTCGTAACACATCTACAAGACTGAAACTTTTGCCTAAACCTTGAAGGAAGACTTTCTTTTCAGTGCGCACTACTGAAAATCTTAGCTAGCATTATATTTAAGAGTGCAAGATTGTATATTTCTGAAATATTATTTCTAGTGTTTTAAGCCTTACAGGCACATTTTAAACACCACCACCACAATTAAAGAGATCCAAGCCACATATTTTGCATCCATTTCTCAGACGTAAGTTAACAGCTGCTACCTGCTAGGCTCTCATTTGAATCATTGAGCTACTATAAATGACATTTCATCAGAAACCATTAACTTAAGAAAAGTTGGACTTGGGAGAATGAATCAACACAGTTCAAATCTTGGTCAGTTTGAACACTTTTATAGATTAAGTTCCATCCCATATATGCATGAATTATTGAACCCTCCAAAACACAGATGAAATGTTGGTATTGAATTGTTATTTTAATTCCACAACTGACCTTGCACTCTCAAACTAAACACTATCTGGAAGTTATACATTGTTTCTCAATTTATCAAATCCCAACAACAAATTACTAAACACTTGGCTCCTCAATATCTTAGTGCAACAATAATGGAATGCAAAATTCTAATGAGAGCACTGCTACACAAGCTTCTTAAATCCAAGATGCCATTTCTCCTTAGTCCTGTGTGAATTTTAACTCCCAATAGCAAAAAAAGTATAAAATCTTCTCAGACTGATGGTTTTAAACAAAATAAATCTTCACTTGCTGATGGTCCACAACAAAAACTCCAGACAGACAACTAACAGGGCAGGCTTAATTTTTAAGTATCTAAATCTCCAGCAGAAATGTCCAAAGCAAGAATTACCATTGTTTGCAGCACTGCTGCTGTAGATCTTGCAGGATAAAGCAAATAATAATTAAAAAAAAATCACTGTCATGAGAGTTCTTAAACTATTTTCAGTATAAAGTTGTATTGATCCTAAGTATAATGAATCACAGAAGTCCACTTAATTCATAGCAGGTACTTACACATGAAATGCATGTTCCAATGCAAGCAAAATAAGATGTAAAGTAGCATTCTTACTGCTATGCAGGACCAGAATCAATCTCTAGACGTTGAGGCTGACAAGCTATTGTGACAAATTAGGAAACTTTGGAAAACATTGTCGTGTTTTTCTGGGAATCAAAGATATCAAGTGGCTGGGTTTTTTCATACCACAGCCAAAGAACCTAACTCTGCAGCCCTGGCTAAAGAAAGAGGGGCTGACATCTAATCAAAGAATGCCTCTATTTGATCAGTTCAGTTTCATAAACTGAATTTTTGAATGCAAGACAAAAATCATAATTTTCAGAGAAGCATGTCTACTACACCTCAAGAAGGTATTTGGGTTTTTCCATTAGTTCACTTATATATTTCAAGCCACAACAATTCTTCACGCTAAAATACTGCTCGTCACTTGCTGGCATTGTAAGGTGTAGTAGCTAACCTCCTTCTTTTAAGAAAACCATGCAAAACATGCTTCACACATTCAACTTGAAAGCAAGAGTGAGTGAATGTGTTTATACATGAATGCATGTGTTAAGAAATACCTTTATCACCTGTTTTGCAGCAAGGATTTAAAAAAAATAAAAGGGAGACAGCAGAACAGAAAACAGAGGCCCCTAAAGGCATGAAAAGTAACAACATTGTGGACCAATCAATAAAATTATGAATGGCAGTTTAAATTCTGACTCCCTTAGTCAAAATTCCACTTTGCCACAATTTTTTTAGCACAGTATCAAAATTTTGCTTCTATTTATGTGCTCTTTAAAAACTTGAGATTCTAAACAAAATTTTTAAATTCGTGAAAACAGGTAAAATCCTCTGGTGTCATGAAGTTTTAACTATGATCTTTACATTTTGTTAATATTGACTTTGTCCCCTAAATGTGAGCGTACTTGAAATGAACATGGTGAAAATAGATCACAGACAATCATGCCATTTTCCTTCAGCCCCTTCCATGCCCAGACATAAACAGAGTGGGCTCGCATGAAAGAGCTATTCACACGAGGACAGCACAATCATCCCCAATTCTTCATGAAACAAACCTGTTAATTTTAAACAGAACCCTTACTGGCTGAAGCTACAGACATGACACTTGAACTGGTAATTTAAAATAAATGTTTGCGCACAGCACCATTGACTGATGACAGAAAGTGGCAGGGAAAGGTTGTAATTTATTGATACCACAGGATCCAATCCAAAACAATGACAGAAGCTCATCTGTGTTTTTGTCGGCCACTCCCAGACTTAAAGGTCTGCACTAAAGGCGCTGCTGGATGAGGCCCCAGAAAGGGGCTCTAACATGAGATAAAGGATAAATAAATCTGGCTTGCTCATAGAAAGTGACAAGGATTTCTGAAAACCTGATGAGCTCCAAAGCTTCTCCAAATAAAACCTCTGTAAAACATTCGAACACCCCAAATCGCTGACTGTATTTTCAAGACATCATCTGTAACACTCCACTCCCTCTCACCCCCAAAATAGTGGCTTAATTTTACATCTTCTACTGAACTGCCTGCTGAGTTGTCTCGAGGACTGAATTGGCTTCTAGAGAAATATTTTTTCAGATCTAAAGTTCAGTGCATGAGATCAGGTTCACAGCAGGCAGAGTAATGTACCTGTAACTTGAAAATAAACCATATACCATACGTCTTTCAGGACACTATATTCCTCAATACATGCTTTGTTTCAAACTGGCTACTTAAAAAATAAAAATCTTCCTGGAAATTGAGAGTATTCAGATCTGAAGAGGGTGTATTTCCAGGAAGAGACAGTTAGCGCTTAACTTCAGTTAAAGACAGTAGCAATTCCAAAGGTTTACGGTGTTAATTTATTTATCACTGAATTTTAAAAAAAAAAAAAAAACAACAAAAAAAACCAAAAAAAAACCCCAGCCATAAATTAATCTTTGATGGTGGTTTACATCACCTAATGAGTTATAGTATCAACCACAGCAGATGTGGGAAAGAGGTTAACTATATACACCAGAGACTCAACAGCCACTATTTAGCGATAAGGACTGAAGAATTACTATTCTTTCTAAAAGCCTAGATTAGCATAGTCGGATTATTTATTATAAACTATAAAAATCCTTATGATAGAAGTACAACAAAAATGAAAAAGCTATTCAGTACCTGCTAACATGAATTTAGGTTGGTCAAGAGGTAACTCACAGGAAAAAAATATTTAAAAAATAAATTCTAGCAATTTGGGGTTTTGTAACAATACCTTGATTATATTTCTTTAGGTTGGTTTGTTTGTTTTCCTAAAGGCTTTATGCAGGAGCAACAGTAGTTTTGCTAGATCTAGAGGAACAGTCATCCTACAGTTCTTTCCTCCCCAAATCCTTTACAACTGCTTTACAACTTCACTTAAAATCATCCCAGTTTTCAATTTTGCATTATTTGACTACAAAAACCACTTGTAAACAACGAAACTATCACACACCAGAAACAGAGATCTGGAACTTGGGAAATCCAGAGCCAAAAGGCTTGCCAACTGGCACGCTGCAAACAAAGCGGATGGACAAATCCTGTTCTTCAAAACCTATTACACCTTGTTGATTAAACTTAATGGTAAAACAAACATATTAATGATCTACACCTACAAAAATAAAGCAAGTTCATACACCCCATCTGGTACACAACTGCATCAAGCCTTCTCTTTTGCATGTAAAAACTTGCTTTGTATCTTAAGACAAAAAAAAAAAAAAAAAGAAAAGAAAAAGAAAAACGCTGTTTTCTAAAACTAGCTGATTGAACCTGCCAACACCCCAATTAGCTGCAGACAAGACAGTCTGAAGCACCTCCAATTTAATAAGCTTATGTCCAGCCCACTAACAAGTCTTGTTCAAGGATACGTGTTTGCACATTAACGGACTGCATTAAACTGCAATTCCATTTAACTCTCCAGCTCCCATTAAAAATAAAAATACATGCAATTCTCAGGGATCAGTATCCTTAATCAGTTAGCCACAAATGCATATGGTAAAGAATCAGATGTATGTGGTTTCCATTTCATCATAACAAAGGCTCAAGGAGAATGCCTGAACAAAAGAAAAATTCCATTTACCTATGGAATACTCCGCATTTCATCAGAAGCACTTCTATAATTAAGTATGAAGAAAACAAAAAATTTACATTTAAATCCTCTCCAAAATGAATACACTTTTTAAAACTGCTCTCAATTACATTTATTTACCCAACATGAATTTCCAAAGTAACAGACCAGCATTGTACAAAGTAGTATTTGCACAAAATAGCCGTAAAAACAAATGATGGAGGGTTCTGCAAAACCAAAACAAATTCCTATGTTATCTGAAGCAACCAACCTTAACCATTTACACTAGGGCTTACCCACTCACAGAAATGATGAATGGAAAGACGTTGACAAAAATAACACTGTTTCTGGACTGAAATCTTTCGGATTAAATATTTACTTCAGAACATGGATAAAAGATTTCAGTTGCACTGTCACACTGTGTGTTCATCAATTTATAAATCTCAAGACCTGGGCACATGCTAAATTTCAGACTTATCATTTGAGGCTGCCATTCTGACAGGCCATCAGGCATTGCAGCAGTTCTCATATCCAAGAAACTTTCAGCAGCCACTGGAATTTTTGACCAGCATGGTACCTCATAAAGAAAAGAGGTTAGAGGCTTTTAATAGCCATACTGCCAGGAAATGTTGCAGACAGAGGAAGAGAGTCAATCACTTCCTGGATGGAAAAGCAGGGCTGTACTAATGCTGCACAAAGCTGGACAAAGCTCAGAACACAGGGACAATACACATACTCCCATCACTAATTTATTACCTTATTTTGCTACTGTTCTTGGCTCTTTTCGAGCTCCATATAGTTCAACATAACTCTGTGCAATCTAAGGATTTTTGCCATCCATTCTACTAGTTCTGAAACCTTCTGACAGTCCTTCTTCCAATAAAGAAATTTAAAAATTTCTATTAACATTATGCCTTTGTAGGCAATCCTGACAACTACGTATTTTTAAGCAGCAGCCACTAAAGATTGAGAAAATAATTTCTAAAACTCTTATTTCCCCCCCCCCCCCCTCAAAGAAAATGAGATTTAACATCATGCTGTTTCTCCAATCCCAACTAATACTTTGCATTCTTACGTCCAAATCTGACTAAAAGAAAGAGGTCAGAGATATTAACACCTGTTAAAATCTGAGGCTGGGGTAAGGACAAGCCCAAAGGCTACACCCCACTAACAGGAAAGTCAGAAAGGTCTCATCCCTTACCCCACGGCAGCTAGCTCCAACAGTCACATATGCTACTATCACGGGAGATTTCAAAATTCCACAGCAGGAGGCATCATGGACCGCATGGAATGTGAGGCTTCTCCAGTGAAAAGGTAGAAGACGTAGGACAAAACCCTATATGAAACCATGCTTGTTTAGTTCTGTTTTTCATGTGGTAATTCATTGAAATACCACAGCTACAAGTCTTTCTGTATTGTTTATGGCCTATTGCTGTTTCCCCCGGAACAGTTTACATCTCGCAAATTCAGAATTACTTACTTTCAAAGGAAATGTTCTCCTGTTAATTTTTGCTGTAGCTTAACTTCTTACTTGGAGATCTAAAAGTTAGCCTATTGTTCCTCTCTATCTCAGCTGTTCCTACAAATTTTTCATTATACAGCACCACATAACCTTTATTTTCTTCATCTGTACTGCAGTTAACTAGTATATAATGAACAGGGGGGTAAGAGTAAACAATATGAACAAAAGAACTGAGAAAACCCAGCTTTCATGAAGACGTACTTATACAAAATATCAAGAGCAACAAACAGTACTGTAACTTCTGAATTCAGTATTTCATCGCTTTTCAAGAAACATCAGCAAGCCTTCAGAAATCACATATCTAGGAAAGGATGCTGGAAGATTTCCACGCATGTAATTCCTCATGTGTTTAATAAAGAGACAGAAAGCTGCATTTCTGTCCTCGGACCTAATAACACCGGGTGGTTCTTGATAAAAACTTCTGCTTCATTTCCCTAATAAGAATTTTTAAGACACAGAAACATCAGTTTGGCACACAAAAAAGGCATAAGTTATCCCAAAAAATCAACATTAAGTTTGCTAGAAAAGACAACTGATCACTGAACATAAATCTGACAGCCATTACAAAGCAAGGCACCTGCCGCCCTAATGCAGCTACATGGACAGATTATACTTTATCGCTCCATCTCATAAGCAGTCAGTGTACAGTGCTGTACACAGCACATCATAGTCAAGGCAGGCCATAGTGCGTAGCTGTGAATTCACTTGGCACACTGCAACTACACAGTTCCACCCAAGATGACACAGAAGAAAGTTCCTCTGTTCAAGTCATCCTTGTTTTCATCACACGATGACTTAAGCATATTTCAAATGACAAGTTTTAGGAAATTAATTTTAAAAGCACAGATACCACAAAGCAATCAAACTGTTTTTATAACGCATGGTTCATACGCTTTACTGTGTGCACTGCTGTAAAACAGATTTTGATTAAGTAAAATTTGCAACAACTTAATGCACGTAACTAAATTGCCAGAAACACCATAAACAAAATTCACTATAGAGTGGAAGAGAAAAGACCACACAGTTATTTATCAAGAAAAAAAAAGAAAAAAAAAGAGTCTGCTTTACTGGCAGCACAGCACCATCTGGTTGACACGCTTTTGCTAACTACATTTTCAATAGTGGCAAACCTGGTATATTACTGTAGCAGTAGAAAGAGGAGAAAGAAGTTAAAGAATATCATTCAGATGTAGAATCTGAAAATCACTGTCCAAAATACTAACTCTTGTTGGCAGCTCTCCATTGCCATCTGCAAGGTAAGGGGAACAGGGAACTATACAGAGTTGATACAACAGAACAGTCCCTGCAGGCTTTAATTGGAAATAATCAACAAGCCTTGAAGGTTTTTATGAATGAAACGGGGAATTCAATGAAACATTCTAGCTCTGTGAAACTGACCCGCTACTAACGCCAAGTTAAACACATACACCCCGAACTGTTTTCTTTTGAGCCATATAGGCCACAGACTGCTACAGGAACAAAAAGTCCTCAGTGTGTTATTGGCAAGATGCATTCGATAATGTGCAACTTCATACTAACGTTAACAAGTATTCGGGGCAGAGGATCTTACAGTCTTCCAGACTGATATCTAAATTATGTTCAGACTGTTTGAGAAGCCATCATCATAAATTCATACACCCAAACCAAAAGATTAAACACCAAACTCACCATTAACACACAGGACAGATTACTGATGGCTACAGAAATTAAAAAAAAACAAACAAAAAAATCCCACACCTCAGGTCTGACAAATCCCCTAAGAAACTCAAAATAGTACAATTTACAGAGAAAAGCACTCACTGATCATGAACTAATAGATTCCTAAAGGGGCCATATATTTCTGGAAGTGTTTTTGAAGCCTTTTGTGTGCAAACCACAGTAAGAAGTTCAGCTTATGCACAAGAACTTGAAGATCGCTAATACAACGACAGAAAAATTAACAACAGATTTAAAGAAGCTTCCTTGAGAAGTAATTGTTGATAACGGGTATTAAGTGAAAACATTGGTATAATGTTCTTGTTACTTGCTCTATGATCCAAACAGTTATTCCCTGTACTTTATTTATTTTGATATAGAATTTATCCATAATTGACCTTTACAGTGCATGACTGGGAAGCCTTCAACAGCATAGGTAAATGTAGACACAGCACCTATTTTAAAGAAAAATTAACTGGAAAAAGGGAAAAGGAGGTTGTCCAACGGTCACAATGCTCATCACAGGCACAAGAACAAAGACCACTAAGGGAATTCTGAACTGGGGCCCAAATATTGTATTTGGACATCTAAACATGAATACTGTTTTGGAAAAGTTTGAGTACATCAACTGTTCCTAACTGGACAGGTGACTTGTTACAACAAAAGGAGCAGAAAGTACCCAAATTTACACTGAACATAAACAGGACATTTGAACTTTTAAAACAGATAAAAAAACAAATTGGGTTCTGTATAATTTTAGATTTTTAAACACAAGTAAGGTATCTTTTAGAAAGGTTAGACTACATTCATCAGAAGTGATCATACTCCATGAACATTTGTGAAGTAACAGTCTGCATTATGCAACAGGTACAGCTATGTGAGCAGAGTTTATTCCTCTTACACAAAAATCTCAAACTCTGAACCCTTTTCGCAGTAAGGTTATGCTCCATCCTGTTTTGTAAATGCATGAACTGAAAGATACCATAATGAAATGCCATTACAACCTTGAGATAAAGTTTTTAACGTAAAATACCTGTTATAAAAATAGCAATACTGAAAGAAAAGAAAGAAAAATAAAGCAGGGACCAAGTAGTGACCCAGTAGAAAAAGGGTGATGTTTATGGAGGGTTGGGTTTTTTTTCTTCCTTACCTCACATGGATAAGACCCACAACATAAAGCAAGGTACTGATTTTTTTCTGTAGACCTCTAGAGTAGTGCAACTGAAACACTGCACTGAGTATAACACACCAAAAGATATACTCAAAATAATTTTCAGATATTGACAAAATTCAGGGGGAGTGATGAAAGACTGGCAAAATATTAGTTAAGTTAGCAAAGTTTGACTAGAATGCTATGGCATGTGGAAGTTGTCTATACACCTTTGTAATGGAGAATAAAGCGTAATTATGTAGAGAAGCATTAAGGGTTTTTTAGCTATAAAAATATGAATGAGGAGGAAAAAGTTGTTAGAAGAGTCTCTTGATAAGCATACTTCTCTGGCTGGCTTCATGTCCAGGGTAAAATGACATGCACGTCAAGATTTAGATATTTTAAACCATATTAGGCAACTCACACATAAAAGGTACTGCAGGTAAAACTTGCTCTTTCATCAAAGTGGATTAGATTCATTTAACAGATTTTCCACCTCTGGCTCCTAACCCCAAAATAAGCACAGATATTATTCTAGCAAGAGTCTTTAGAAAACAAGCACATAAAACAAATACCATTGTATTTCTGGTGAATAAAAGAAAAATGAGAAGCAATTAGAATGATTATGAACTCATTAACTCAAAACAGGCACATGAATAAAAGCCAGGCAAGTCTAAAAAACCTGTCTAAAATAGCTGATGAGACTTTTCCAGAGGATGGATGAATCAGTCCGGTTTAAGTCAAAATGAAATGTGGAAATAGTTGCAAACTGTCCATGGACCAGTGTCTCATTCTAAGTAACATCATGAAACTGGTACAAAAATTACCTTCAAGATAAATTAACTCTACATTCATAAACAGCATGCCAAGCTCTTGACAGCTATACAGAAAGCTGGAGAGCTTGATGCCAAAGAAATGGATCTACTTTGTTTTAAAAAGCACATTGACGAGTAATCTGTTCTTTTCTTACCATCGTACTTTATTGCACGTCTGTGTAGCGCCAAGAGGAGAACCTGCCACCATGGGGACTTGGATGGGGCTATGCTGTTTGTTCATGACAAGATCCAACTTCTCTTCCAATGATTTACAGGTAGCCTCTAGTGCCAGCAACTTTGCCTCAATGCTATCCAACCGCAGGCATATTGTCTGATTAATGGAATACAGGAATGACTAGAAAGGGGAGAATGCAAAAGAAACCGATTTTAAAGACTTAGACATTTATCTTCAGCAACATACACGTAAGGAAGCTCCAGATAAATGTGACTGGAAAACAATTCTAAAGGAACTAACCGTGTGCCTAGTGACAAAATTCAGCCACGTACAAAACTGATGACATCCAGGAGCATTTTAGCATTCTCAGATTCTTCCAGATCTTTATTTAGAAGCCAAAAGCATCTGAGCCAAACACATTTTCACCTAAGCACTTTGTTAGTATGATTTCATACACCACAAAATCATTTAAAATGACATGCCAAAGCTTTTCATTTGATACACATAAAAACAAAAGGATTATAAATCTATGAACACATCCTCCTGGATAAAGTTAAATAAGGGTTTTTTTCCTGCCCAAACAAATAAATTCAGATGATTACAGTGGAAATTATATCAACACAAATAACCTCAGAGACAATTAATGCCACTCACTTACATTTTCCCCTGAGCAGCGAATCAAGAAAAGCAAATAAATAAAATCTGTTTTCCTAAGCAATTTCATTCAAAAGAAAGCATATTCTACTTGGTTTCTCTTGGGAAAAATAGGCCATTAAAGGGTAATGTTGCTTTGTCCTTTGCAAACAGCAACTGTGCCATCTTGTGGCCCTCCATCACAAGCCACACACCTCATCAAGCTGGTTTACAGCGCTGCTCCCCTGCTGCTCTTTCAGTACAGAACTACAGTTTCTATGGCCATTTCAAAAATATAGAATTAGACACTACGTAACGTGTGTGGCAATAAAATACTACCCATATACTTATGCTCCAAGAGAAAAAAAAAACACACCACCTAAAGCACACTGGTAAGAACAGCAGGGGAAGTTCTGCAAGTACAGAAAAGCCTGAGCTACTGAGCCTGAACCAAATATAGTTTAACTATTAGGAGAATGTTGTTTTAAAATAATAATTTCAAATATGCTGAAAGAATCTAAAAATTCTAATATAATCACATGCTCAAGTTTCTCTTGTAGGCCAACTTTATTCACTTTTCAAAAAATGTACCAATAGTGATGTTTGAGTCACTGGAACTAATTCTGATGACATTTTATACTGCATATAATTTTTTTGTCACTGATTTTACATTGAAAAATTAGGCAATCACTATGCACAAAAATGAAGAAACATTTACAAGAAGGCTATGAATAATTCCAGCATTACATATAAACAGTTTGTTTTACATTCTTCTCTTTTAATGTATTTCACTAAGAAAGCTAACTTCATTGGTGTTACAGATAAAAAGAGAAAAAGGCATTATCATAACCTTAATAGAGGGATCTTGGCAGTTAATTTCTATACGCTGACGTTTCAGAGCAGGCTCTACATCATCATCTGTTACTTCATGATTCTCCAACACAACTGCAAAGAAAAATAAACATTGCCATAGTTTATAACACAAGAGGACAAGGCTCAAATGGAAGATACATTAAATGGATAAAACAAACAAATGTAAAAGGCATTTAATTAACATACCGTATGTATTCTTTTACACTTGGGTTTTCTCTTGAAATATGGCAATGGTTTACTGCTTCTCAAAAAAACATTTATCCAAACCTAGAACTGTTTCAAATGCACTGAAGATTTAACTCTGAAGCGTTACCTTGGTTATTTTTTATAAGGAACTTACCACGACGTAGCAGAGTTGCCACATTGGCTGTTCTGCTTTGACAGACACTACAGGTTTCTCAACCCTCATGTTTACATAAAACAATAAAAAGAATTAGTAAGTTCCAAAATAGATACTTACATATGCAGGCCTATAGGTTCTAACAGCCTTTCATCTAAAGATAAACATTTTGAAGAAAACATTAACAAAAAAGAATTTAGAATTGGAATTTAGAACTAGAAGACCTGGCTGATAAAAATCCAGAGGTAGAGCCCTGAACAGCTTCCCGGTCAGAGCATCACCTTGGACCAGGTTCAAGTTCCTTTACACAACTGAGCAAAGGAAGACTTGTTTAAGGTTGACCATACCACAGCTGACAATCTTGAACACCAAGCTACTAGGACAGGCAGGTCCTCGCTTCTCCTCCAGCTCTTTGGGAACATTTCTGAAGCAACTTTTCCATTTTGCATCATAGTTTTTTTGATATGTCTTTCTATTTTCCGTAACTGTAGTTACTGTTCTTGCAGTCACTTACGTGTAATGGCAGCGTAAGATCAACGTCTACAGCCGATCGCAACAGGCTTTCACTTAGTAGGTCAAGTTCTAAGCAAGAGGTGTCACAATATTTACTTTCAGAATTGTTTTTCAATTTTATTGTAATTGCTGTATGTACAAAGAATGTTAATAATGTATGAGAGTAACTATTTTACAAGCGAATATCCATTCATAATAGATGGGTGATAGTTTTCACTTGAAGGAAAGCCTAAAACATGTGTTTGGTCTGGAGAAAAGATTGCAGGAGGCCGTATTTCTTTCAAAGTTTCCGGGACTAGTCTATCCCTGCTCAAAAAAAGCCCCAGGCAACAAAGCCTTTAAAAGTAAAGTAAAATAAAATAATAAATAAAACACCCCACTGATCTAAAAGGTATTGAAGTTATACAAGTTAAGCTATTGAAAACCCTGTATGTAGTCTTAAGAAGCACCTCAAAAAATCTGCAGCACTGCTTTATATTTTTTAAGGAAAGCTCAACAGTGATTTCCACCTTGTTAACTGGCAATATTATAAATGATCTTTCTCATGCCATCACTACAATCTCTACTGTACCTGGGTTATCTGGAGTCAAGTCTTCAACAGCAATCTGAACAACATCTGCCAAATCCTGTTCTGACATCATTCAGGACCAGGCAGCAATATCCAGTCAAACACCACTGCAGGTCCACAAGTAAGGAATTTTACAAGTCATGCAATCCTGAAAAACAGCAGCAAGAAGAGTGTTAATACAGACATACTTGATATGTCAGTATTGCCTTGATTTCTTCATTCTTCCTCTATAAAAGCAGATGCAGTTCCCAACAGGAGCAACCAAACTACAAAGTGATCATTCAGTGGTATCAACTGCTACTTTATTCACTAGCCTCATCAAAGAGCAAAGGACAGAACTACCTGCATCACCTCTATGAGTAAATCTTTCTACACTAGGACTGAGACAGGACCTCAAGCTTTCCTTGCTGATCCACCTTTCTGCATTTTCCAAAAGGATCAAGAGAACGTTTAGCTTCAGAGATCTGACAGCTCATCAGTACGAAATACAAAATAAATTTTTTTCTTTAAAATCGATATTTTTTTTTTAGAAGTTTTAAGAGCATACGAGACCATTGCTAAACTGCAGGGGTTTAATTTACAAACTATTACTTCAGTCTTGGAAGTGATCAGACTTTAGTGCAGACCTAAAGGTTCTAACAGCCTTTCATCTGAAGGTAAACATTTTGAAGAAAACATTAACAAAAAAGAACTGGATTTAGAACTGGCTGGTTAAAATATAGTCTTGAGATTGCAAAAGCATATGAAGTTCCCAAGCTATGTTAGATTTGCAATTACTGCATTCTGTACAGACCTACGTCCACACAGGATCCTTACATGTATGAATCTTAACAGGCCTCTAAAATCTTCATAAACTTTCAGTGAGGACAGGGAACTTCCTTGCAGACAATTGTAACTAGACTTAGAGTAAAACTTGACTTTTTGTTACCTGGCTATTGAACTTGCCTGGTTTTTCTACAGCTCAGCTCTAATTAAACCATTTTCAGAATATGGTCCTGATTTTAAAGCCAAAATATTTCTCAGCCCTGCTCCCTTGGAATTCTCTGTCAAGGTTATTTATTAGTGTTTTAAGAGAAATCTTCAGCCTGTAAAATTGAATTAAAATCACTGGAACCATTCATATCTGTGCTTTCCCACAGTTTACAAAGGGATAGACACTGAATACTGAGGGATCGGCCCATTTTTTTCCTTTTTAACCTGAAGCAAAAAACACTACGGAGATAATTTGAGGTTTACCAATGGAAATGGTAATTCATCCCTTAATGCTGACAATGAATCAAATCCAACTATGCATACAGATTTTCCTGTTTTCCTCTTTCCCTCTTGCACTCGAGTGCAAGAAAGCCGTGAAGCCAGACAGGTGGAGTACAGATTTTTGAAGAGAGCAACACAACCTACAGAAGAATTTTGAGACTGGCCCGAGCAACCGCTGCACACTGCGAAAGCCCATCTCAGGAGGAGGACTCCCCACACATCAGAATTGTTTACTCAAAATACCAGCACTGCCAATACTGAGTCATTTGAAATTCTGATCATGGTGAAAAACTGTTGGGACAGCACAGACTGTGGCAGCACGCCCAAAAAAACTGGCAATACATTAGTGCATATGGATGCCATTTTGGCAAATTGTATTTGCCATTTCTGAGAAATCCTGGTAACCAGCCAGGCTTAACATAATAAAACAGCTGTGCTACAGTTACTGTTTCATAATGTTACATACTGCTAGTAATATTAAGAACCCTGCCCTTAACTTGAAGGAAGACATCCACCACTCCAAACACTAAAAAAGGACAAACTAGAACAAAACCCAACTTTTAAAACTGTCTATTTACACAAATCAAGATTTCCCTGATACCTCACGTTGCATTTAAACCAGTTATAGCTACAAATACATCAATATTTTATAAAACATTCCAAAGGATTTGCAATGCTTTTGTTTAAATCCACTTTAATACTTCATGTGATGCACATATTTAGCCTTCCAAAATTCATTATAGAAAAAAATCACTGAAATTCAACCTTTCTTCAACACAAACAAAAAATAATTTCACATTTCTGACATCTGCTCTCCAGCTCTCATGGGTCATAGTCTGAAAGTATTCAATCTCACATCAGAAAACTACCACCGGAATATTCTGTCACGGAGCCTTAAAACACAGGCATAACAACCAAAATATGACCGGTAGAACAGCTACTACACATACACAGCAATGTATCTTCATAACATTAGTATTTATTTCCATTTAAACAAATTTTATTACAATTTCAGTGTTAAGACACAGCTTATAGGCAATTAGCCAATATCCTGATGGAACACATTTTTGCCTTCTCAACAGGCAGAACAAAATATACTTCTGCTGTCACCAGACACAGCGAGCTCCTGTATCAAAACATAAGGGGAAAACAAACAAATTTGTTATTAACACTAGACATGTGGATTAGGAAACCAACGCCCACTGGGTACTGCAACCAACAACTCTAATAACACGGCCATCTTCCACATTCAGAATTTCAACTTAAAATAGAAAATTTTAGCAGTGGTCTAACTTTCCTTTCAGAACCAAGACTAAAAGCCCGATAAAAATTAACAGCATTAGATTAGTTTATCAGCTTTAAAAAGCCTCAGTAAACAAATTCAGAATAACTTTGCCAATACAGTTACCACATACTCTACTCAGTGAAGTATTTACCACCATTTCCTCCTGTAAAACACTACTTTGCCTGAAGTTTGCTATATGTTCCCAAGCATCTTTTGTTTTCTTTTTTTTTTCCCCTTTCTTTCTTCTGGCTGAAACCCTAGTCCTCATTAAATCTAAATTACGTATATGTACACTGGCATTAAGCCTCCGATGCTGAAATATTACCTGGAACAAAACATTTAGCTATAAGAAAGAAATACTAACAGAAAGCCAGGAAGCTGAGGATAAACTACAACAGGGACACGAGATATGCCCACTTCTCCCCCAAGCAGCATATGGAAGTTGGATCAACAGAGCAGTATTTTATAGCCAATTTGCTATTATCTGAGGGAGGGGTATGGGAAGACAGCTGATAACCAGACAATGGAAAATATCTCATTAACACATACGCTACAGGAGGCCTTGGCCAGCCAAACTCAAACTGACTCCAGCTGAGCTTTTAGGTGGATCTACACCGCACTCATCACTTCTCCTGGAGGGCTTTTTTGGGGGGTTGGAAGAGACTGCTTCAAGTCCTACCCAACGCCAAAACTGAAAAACAGCTTATGGTGTGTATCAGAGTGATGTGATTTCCTCCCACCTCCATTACCGCTTCAGCCCCGGGTGCCTTCGGTTCTCAGTTACCTCAGATGCTTCTAAACCCTTCAGACCTCTTGCAGCACGTAGCTGACGGATCAGCTCTTTTACTGTCCACCCTTTCCCCAGCCCAGGCACTACTGTGGTAAACCTGGCCTCATAAAGCCACCAGAAGCCCACTCCTGTTGTATAAAGCAGCACAAACTAAAAATTGTCTCATGCTTTAATCACAGTGAATAATGGAAATAATCACACATAGCAAACATACTGCATTAGCCCCTTATTACCTCCCAAAGGTAACATCTTTTTTCAAAATTTGAGAAAACAGCCCTAAGATTTCAAGACACAACAAGCATCAATATGGAGAAACAGAACTAAATCTTCTAAAAATATATAGCCTATTTCATCACTCATCAAAATTTTAAAAATATCAATTTCCCTGTTTATGTATTGAGTTGAATGCGAATACAAACACTCCTCCCTGTTCTTGGCATTTCATGTTCAGAATCAAAGCCAAAAAGGGGGGCAAAGTGCCTACAGCATCCCTATAGCCACTTGCAAGGAGGTGGCTCTGGTACTGGAACACTCAGAAAAAGGGATCAGAGACAGCTAAATGTGTAAATTCAAAGCAGATTAGATAAAGTGCACTAAATGTCTCTGCCAATACTCTTACTCAGAATTGATACACTTACCACAGAATCAAAGTAGCCTTTGTTTAATTTAGGAAATTAGTATTTGTAAGCAACTAAATTAAATTCACCTGAACTCTAGATTAGCTTTTCCACACACATGTTTAATGCAATTAATTAATCTATTTTAAAACATTAATTCAGAATAATTCTTCTGAGCAGTCCCTTGTAAACAAACCTATTTACTGAAATATCTGATGGCTTCACAAAGTCACAGGGCATCATTCCAAAGTGTATAATCAAAAACATCCAATGCCTTGTTAACATATAAAAACATGCACAAAAATTCTTCTCTCTCATACTAATTAGGGAGGGTAAACAATGTATTTTGAAAAATTTTTTTTCCAGAGCTCTAGTCTACTTAGGGTGTTTAAGTGAACTTCTCTTACTTGGGCAGCTAATCACTATTTCTCAGTGCTATACACTGATGAAGGAAAAAAACCTCTCATAAACTTCAGCTTGCACTATGACAAAAATTTAGTTCCAATTGTGTGAAAAAAGCTGAAGAATGCCATTTTACTTTGCCCAACCCAAAAGCCCCAAATCTTTAAGGTCCCTTCCAACCCAAACCATTCTATGAGTCTATGAAATGTTTTTCCTCTTCATTCTTCCTTTGAATCAATTAAGGCCAATTTTCAAATATGCAATTTCTGTTACAAATATATATTCTCCTCTATACAACCACTGTTAGCCAATCAGCCCATTTTTCTGAGCCTAATATCTACCATGACTGGGACAAACAAACGTCCTTGTCTTGCAAAGAGCTACAATTTGCCAACACTTTAAAAAAGTCTTCCAAAACAGCAAACCAGCTAGGCTGCAAGGGCAAGCCTAATGATAAGAACGTATTTGATGCATGCAAGGGCATTAATCCTCTATGAGGACAACTTTGTGCAGAAGTAAAATGACCTTATGCTGTAAAGGGATTACAGTACATAGACCACACACCCTCCAAAAGCGAAGATCCACAGAGGGTGTAACACTCATTAACTTTACCGCTTCAGTTAAGTCAGTTCAACTTCCCAGAGTTCCTGTCCCTTCAGGGAACGAGCTCAGAAGGAGTACTGAGCTTTCAGTCTCTGTGCAAAGAATAATCCACACCAAGAATGCCTTTGTGCAGCTCAGTTAAATCCACTCGGGAAGCAAATTACACAAAACCAGCAAAAAGGCACTCCAAGTACAAA
This sequence comes from Falco peregrinus, assembly GCF_023634155.1. Classification (NCBI taxonomy): domain Eukaryota; kingdom Metazoa; phylum Chordata; class Aves; order Falconiformes; family Falconidae; genus Falco; species Falco peregrinus. Next base: position 4,911,333 of record NC_073734.1, read on the forward strand.
ACAAAATTTTTCACAGCATAATCTTAAAAGAATAACCTGCACACTCAGGTTACAGCCCTGGCTGACCTGGCAACGGATCTGCATCAACAAGTCTGCTGTGTCTTCCCAGGAAAGATCTCTGCGTGGTCCCATGGAACAAACTGGGAAACGCTCATGTAATTCAATACATGAAGTTATTAATGGGTATTACAAGGTTCAGAACCTGACAATGCCCTTTCAGTCTTGCTCTGTGACTTGCAACATTTTTGTAATCCCAAAGTCTGGCTTTCTCTCTAAGATAAAGTCACTTCAGTTGGCAGCTGGAGCAGAGCCTTCCTACACTAATTAATAATTCCCCAACCAACCACATCTGTGCAAATGTTAACACAGTGTAACAAGTGAGGAGTAACATAATCAAAAGCAACAATTTAATAGCATGTAGGCTTAAATGCACTGTAAATACAAGAGCTACCAGCCTCCCTTATGCTCCAACTCTCTGGAGCTGCAGTCTATGAGTATATGAAGTTGAAAACCATTTTCAAGGGGAGGAACCGAGGGGAGGAAGAGATCAGAATTTACACTTTAATAGTACTAAAAACAAAAGGAGAATATTCTAATCTTTCTTTGCATCTGTTTAGCTGTCATCCTTACTCTCAATCCACCTTAAAAGGCAAGTAAAAACATTTGTGTTTTAAATAAACTTCATAGTAAAACTACATAAGCATTTCAGTTTAACCATTTTAAAAATTAGTGTAATAATACACAGGCATCTTTGGTTCAGCCAAAGATCAGGAAAAAAAAAAAGTCTATCCTCCCAAAACATGACAGAAACATTCATCTGTGGGAGCACAGACATCAGCCATAACGTTCTGGAGATAGATACATAAAATAAATATCACTCACAGAGATGCTATGCTGATGGACTCCGGTACAAGTTCTTAAAATACAGACAGCAACAGAAAAAAGGTAACAGCTGCTCCAAGAATAAACGAACTTGGAATTTCTTTGGAGTACAAGATCTTGCAGAGAGGCAGAAATTCTCAAATACTGCTATGAAAGCTCACATTGTTATTATTATTGTTTTGCTTCTAAAAGTATTTCCTCCCCCCTTTTCTTTTTTTCTTCATTCCACCTGGTACAAGCCATTGTTTTGCCTGGATGTCTTTTTCTAACTTTTCTGTGCCATTGGCCACAATCCTAACACAAGGTACAACAAACTGAAACAGAAATACCACTGTCCTGCTTTCCAGTGTGCTCACACCAGCTTCACACGTTCTGGCACACGGAATGACAGCGCTGAGCGTGTGGCCACACACACCAACTCAAGCACAAACTCGCTCTGCGAACCCTGTATAAACACTTTCTGCCGCCATGTGCCAACACCCACACTGCCACATCCTTGATGCAACAACTCCCAAGCAAGCTAGGAAGGATGTGTTAACACCTATTACAACTACACTTTCAGGTGCTTAGACCTGCAGAAAAGTCTGAATTTAATTTTACAGACATATAATCCCATTGAACTTAATGAAACTACCCATATGAACTGGGTATATATAAGCGTTCGCAGATTTAGTGCCTTAAAGCAGAGGTCGGTTTTCTGGTATATTTCATGGTATAATTATTCAGGACACATTCATTAATGCTAGGCACAGTTTGTATGGCTGAAAACCAGCAAACACGAAACAAGCACTGCCCAGACAGCAAATGCAGTATGCAGAACCAGATGTAGTCATGTTGTTTTATTGTTTTCATCCACTAGATGGAGAATCTTTATTGGTAACAGCTCAAAAAAAACCCTGCAAGTACTTAAATTCAAAGAACAAACTTCCAGAATTAGCTTCACATTATTTTACATAAAAGTGTCTCCCAGCCTCAAGGAACTTCTACCCCTGACTAGAATTATTTTTTTTTAGATAGGTAGTCTAGATGTCCTCTGAACTTTGGGTAACTGTACCTTCATTTGAAGTTATAATTTACTACTCTTTTTTTTTTTTTTTTAACCTCTTAATCTATTTTTGTGGTATTTCATGTCGACTTCAAGGATTTCAAACCACTGCCTAACACAATCAGAATTATCTGAGGCAGATCTAAGGCATTTACAAAAACTATCACAGTGCTAAAACTATTTTCCTTTTGTGCCTCAATAAACTCCAAAACATCCTGCTGATGTTGGGAAAGGATGTCTTTTTGTTGAGAGTATCAGCATGACTTGAATGCTTGCAAAGCATACTGCAATTAACGAAGGCAGCTCCACAATATCAGATTCAAAGCAGACCTTAAAACGTCACACCTAACCCACCGTGCCCATGGCTTTACACAGAGGTGGTTGTACCCTTGGGCCTTTCTACACCAGGAACAACTATCCTGAGAGTACGTTTGGTCCTGTGAATTTCCTACTCTGGTGTACTTTCATATCTACCTAGCAAACTGACATTCCTGCTTAAAATGTAAAATCAAAAGCAAAAACTACACTCATGCTATTTCTAGTTGAAACAAATAAGAAAAATAATGGAACAAAACTAGAGCTACACCCCGATTCATAGTCATGTTGTCCACACGCAGAAAGCTCTTACCAGAACGCTGAGTGTATGAGCAAGAGAAAAACTTTGCTTGAAATTTAATACTGTAATGTAAGTGGACTATAAAGCAATCAAGCTTAAATATTTGAATTCTCAGTGCTTTGTTTCCTATTCTCCACCACAAAACTCCAAGGACGTTACAATGTTAGGCTGCTTCAGTAATCCGAACAAGCCATGGTAATCTACAGACTTCAGCAACGACAGGTCTAGTACAATGTGTGCTACTGGCGCAAACACCGTGCACACTGCTCAGCATTCAGTTTTGCCATTTGGCAAAGAAAAGGAAAAAAAACCCTTCCTCCCCAGAAGAAAAACCAAGGTGCAGTACCTGCCCGGTTCCTGAATAAAAGGTGTTATTTCAAGAGCTGGTATTATTCCTCCTGCAGGGAAACAGACAGGAAACAACAGTGATTTTTAAACATCCCACAGAACCTTCCCTGAGAAGTGATTTAAGATCCAAGGTGATGGGGGGAAGACGGGAACTTTCTTTGGAAAGCCAACATTCCAGAAAACACAGGTAGCCGAAGTATCACCGGCTATGAAATCAACTTAGTACCAACTCAGAGCAGGTATCACCCAAAGTTCTTGCACCACACCGATTTTCACAAGCTGAAGACAAAGTAATGCTGCAAATGAGCTCCGCTGCTGCTATTCAAAAGGTCTGCAGAGGTAGCTGAGCAGCTGACTGAGAAAAGCTGTGAGGTCTTCTTCCAGTCCCAGGAATCAAACACATGGAGGAAGGGTACAAGCAGTGCAAACATCTTTTACAGACATCGGAACGTAGTCTTTTTCAGATGAGCCTCCTTTGCAGCAGAGGGATCTGCATTACGCTCACGAAACATCAGTCACTTCATGAAGGACCAAGGCAACACATTTTCTCCCAGCAAAGATGTGTAGAATGGAACAAGGTTTATCACCAGACCTTTCACCCTCAACTTGCAAATGAGAGAAGACTTTGGAGAATGCAATTTTTATCAAATTTGAGTTCTATTACTTCATTTTTAGGGAGGAAAAAAAGTGTACTAAAAACATTTTGAAATCACAATGGTACAGACAGATGTAATTTTGAAAAATTTTAATTCTAATTTCCCATATGAAGTAGACACCAAAAACCCAAAAAGTTCTTTAAGACTGTACACAATGCATTTGTAGCTGCTTTCTAGGTAACAATACCGCGTGTTGGTTAGAAAGTCTTTGAGATACTTTCTGTACAAGCACCGGTTCAACTCAAAAGGATTTTTTTTAAGGAATATATGTACAAGAAGAATAACAGATCTAGATATCAGCTATTTATTCAATATTTGAACCCTTTTTGGAAAGTGGGAAATAAATAGCATAACGAAAGGGTTGCACTAAAAATAAGAGTTCTAAAAAACTGTCAGATGGTACCAGGAGAGCGAAGGAGGTGAAAAAAATTTTTAATATTAAACCACTTGCTAAAACTTGCTGAACAAATGACAGCTTCTGAATATTGACCACCTACATAACAATTTATACCTGATAAAAGCATTTGCAAGCATCTCTAATGTAGCTTCATTAACTATTTCAATATTAAGCAGCTATCCCATCAGTTTCTTTCCTGCTTAACCCTTTAATTCTATTTTACCGTGCAACCATTTGATATTTGTGAAAATCTATGCGATCTTTATTAAGTTGATTTCCCTTTTGCAAGACTGGAAATATACAGTCAAGATCAAAAGATGGGAAATAAAAAAAATTTAAAGGAAATTAGCAGTTTTCAATTTATACCTCTGAAAGCCCAGTTTTTCATTAAGTTGTCCAATCATTTCAGTATTGTAATTTTTCTCCCCTCATAAAAAAGTAATTATATTTATTCAAGAAAACAGCATAATGTATAGTATCACAGATGTTACTTTAAATGACCTCTGAAATGGCATGGCCATTAACTCAATGCAATTATTTAAGAAGAAATGTTTACCAAAGAACAAATTTTAGAGTAGATTAAATTTTCCATGAAGATTCCCTCTTTTGGAAGCCCTCATAATCATGCAGCTTTGGTGGGGCTGGGCTCTGCCTCAGTGGGAAAAGGCACACCAATATGCCATGACACTTGCCGACTCCACAAGGAACGCTTAGTACCAATTTTGGCACCAATGACCACGTGCCAACAGTTACATTATCGGAAAAGCACATAATTCTTCAAACCTTCTAACCTCCAACAACATTTATTCCAGGCTTATAAACAGACCTAGAAGAAAGGCAGTGTGAAGAATAAGCTAGCAACCATACTATATAGAAAAAAACCCAACCTGGGTAACACTTCTGTCTGAAGGACTGAACTACTGAACTCCTGAACACTGTATTACGAACTCTGCCAAAGCAAATATTACTTCACTTTACAAACCAAACACTGCAGTTCAGTTTAAACAGAAAACTATTACTTTTAAATATGTTGCTATAAAGGTGTATGATAATTGTTTTATTAGAAATTTTATTACAATTATCCAACACGTGGAAAAAGCATAACACAACCACACTTTCTGAGGAAAAAGCATTAAACGTGAAAAAAATTAATTATTTAAGTTATGGTAGATAGAAATAGACTTTTTAATAAAAAATATCTAGCTATTCACTTTCATAAACATCAGATTTAGGTTGGAGACTATTATTTGCTCTAAAGAGTTAAAGATAACACCAATTTCAGAATACATTTCAAACTGAAATCAAAGCAGGAGGCAGATACAAGTACATACATAGTTGATGAAACTAAAAACTGGCTCTGACACAGATCTCTCCAAGTTTAGCATCATCCATACTTTCCAATCATAAAGAATCAGAAAGTTCCCTACTTAAAGCCAAGTAAAAGATCATTTAGAAACTTCAGTTCGTGCAGAGCACTGCACATACATTGGGGGAAGCACTGCAGAAATTAGCTGTCACTGTCTAGGTAAAAATGAAAGCCACAGTAACTAAGCCCTGCACCTTGGAGCTGTGCTCTTGGGCCACGCACACCCCAAGAAATACAAGCGCCGCTCCAACATCATGACTACAACACACTACCAACAACAAACTATGCTGGGACTAGAACTGCGTGATGAAAATCCCCATCAGCGAAATTCCAACCGCAAGACACTGCCAAGGAGAAGATCTTGCTCCACGCTGGTTTGCAAGAAAACAGCGCTGCTGAGAAGCCACTTCCATCTGGCCCAACTGCTCTACGTCCCAAGCTGCTGCTCTGCTCAGCTCCAAGACACTGTGTGCGCGTCATGGGGTGCTCTCCCATAATACATCATTTGTCACATCTGTGCAGCACAGCACAGACCCTATGCCAAAATCTGTTTTCCTCTGACCATCATATTCCTTCACCATGTTAAAACTAGCTTTTCTACAGAAAATAACCGCAGAGGCAGTATGTGAACCTGACCTCCTTCAGTGTGTAAGACATCCTTGCTTAGCACACACGTTTTCCAACGGCAGAAGGAATTAAGACTTTCTAATACTGTAACATTCCAGTTTAATTGCCTCTTTGCAGGAAAGAGGCTTTGCTCTATCACTTGGACGCTTTGCCTCGGGAAGTTGTTCAGTCTGAACACAACACCCTAGGACCAGTATGCACTATGACAACCACCTGGCTCAAGTTCCAGGGAAATTTGTGCAAAATGCTTTTTTCTTATGCGTTCAGCTTACCTACAACAAAATCTTTAACAAAAGGAGCAATATAATTTAAATTTTTTTATCATTTTATGTTTTTTCTAGTATATACACTGGAAAAATCTTTGAGCTACCAGTTCCAAGGGGGGTGGGGATAAGAACAGACACCCATGTCGGCAACAGGCTTCTGCTATCATGATGGCCGACATAAAATACACAAGTAATCTGCTTACTCAAAAGTCTTCTATTAGATTTATCTCCTGTAGCTGTCTAGAAAAAGGAAACATTCAAGCTGCTGAAACAGACCTTAGCACTGTTTTAAAATAAAGGGACAACACTAGTATTTTAAGATTCTGACCAAAAATACTTATGAAAATAAACCGAAGAGCATCATTTCAGTAGAAAAATGTAGAGCAATTAGTTCTTCACATTCTGAAATACTTTCATTAGCACAGACCAAACCTGTTTTGCCATTCCCCCTCCCTCCGCTAGAAGAAAAGTACAGCTTTAAACTTGCAAGACTATAATTCATAGGATGTTAAAGAGAGGTAAGTTGATACATTGAACAGATACACTTGTGCCTAAGGAGCAGGGAAGGAAGGGGTGTTTACAGTTTCCTATGAATTCAACTCCACGGGTAGGAGAGATGCATTGGTTTTTCACCATAAAATACAGATGCTCCAATTTTCAGAAGAAAATTTGAACTTAATGTATTTTTCCCTTAAGTGGTCTAAGTCAAGATTTTACAAACAGGAAGCAAAATAGTTTTGTTCAGATGACATTACAAATTATTTTATTTGAAGTCCCAAATGCAAAGGATTTTATGATGTTAATCCTTTCGTGCACTTCTGCTTTACGGCTCAACATGCGAGCTAACAAGTGGTAGGCAAAAATAAGCGCTTAACGGTAGCTTTAAAAACCTGAAACTGCAAGGAAACAAGTGTTTGACATAACTTAAGACATTTTATTCTTTTTATTTTTACTTGGAAAAAAGATTATGATGTAGCCTTTTAATGAATACGTAATGAACAAATCAAAATTACTTCAGCAGTTAACAACTAAATACCAAGTTTCAAACTGAAGGAAATCCAATCTGTGAAAAAAATTTTATTGGCAAAGTTTAGCATACATAGACATTTTGTTGTTCTAATTCTAGTCATTAGCTTTGCATTGTCTCCTCCTACAAGTAGCTCTTGCTGTTCTGCTCAATTCACATAAAAATTTTCTGTAGACCTCTGGGACAAGAGCTTCCGTGCACAAAGAGAAATACCCATCTCTTCCTTTCAAAATGAAGATGCTGAGAGTCTTTACTTTCTAAGGACCAACACAGCATTTTCAGTTCAAGGCAGTCTTCAAGGAAAGACAGGAAGACATTCAAGTTCAGACAAAATGAAGGCTGCACAAACGAAGGTTTAGAAGTTTAAGGAAAAGCTCAAGATGAAGAGGAGGGACAACCTCAAGTCCTTGCGGATGTGAACAATTACTGTAATTAACGAGGGTCTGAATCCCACAGCACTACTATCCCTGCACCTGTGAAGTAGCACTTCTCACCACCTGGAGCTATGACCTGCAGTTCACCTTTCTTCACCTCATCAGTCCCAAACAGTACAGAACAAGTACATTGCCCAGTGTTAAAAACAGCACAGGCAGGAAACAAGACTCTCTCAAACGTGTTTAGCAGAACATGTGCTGATGGAACCCTTTCAGGTGTGAACATGGATAATCAGCAGTCATTATGTTACTACTGTTAATGTTATTATTCAATTACTACTCTGAATGTTAGTCATCAATTACTCTTTTAAAAGCACCTTAAACTTTAAAAGTTGTCCAGTAACCACACAACTTACACACGGCTGAATAATGAAGACATTAAAGCCAGTTACTGCTATTGTAAAACTGATTATAAATTACAAAAAGGAAAAAAAGTTACGAAATATTTTCATCTTCTGAAGGAAACTGAATGTTTCCCAAATCCAAACTCAAATCTTTTTACTCCCTTCAACAAATTAACTAGTCTTTCTTTATAACATCTTTTCAGGTATTCCTGAAAACTGAACTATCGCCAAGTTGTCATTTAGTGTACAGAATAAGGCTCAGTCAGTTTCAGAATCAAATTCTAGTTAGTCTGGTCAATTTCCATGGACATTCACTTTAAACACATACTAACGCTTTCTAACAGAAAAAATCCATTGTTTCAAGAGGTACTGCTATGACGTTATTAAGACAAAGGCACTTTTTTTTTTTCCCTTGGTCTTTGTTTTTTTAAGATCTTGCTTGAGTACTCAAAATTCTACCAATTTTTTGTTTGCATCTTGAAAGCCTGACATCAGCAGGGTACTACACCTAAGGTAACCTCACACCAAAGGCAAAAAAAGGAGCAAAAAACGTTCCAAATTATCATTTTACCATTTGAAAGCTGCTTCCACTGAAGCAGTCACTCAGTTGCTAACACCCCTCCAAAACTGTTTACTTAACAAAAAAAAAAATCTTCGCTTGAGAGCTCTAAAAATAAACTGATACATAAACTGTATGTCCCACAGCAGGATAAAATTACTATATTTGGTTAAGTACACAACCGTTCCCACTGGACAAGGTTTTAAAAATAAAATAAATTTAAGAAGCAGCCCTTGAATTGCAAATAGGGAAAAAGGGAAGACCGAATGTGTTGGCAAACAGATCACTAATATGAAGAGATGAGAGAATCCCAGCCCCGGTAGGGATGTGAACAACCTTTACCATGACTAAATGACCACACAAGCAAAACAGCACCTGGGGAGACACTTTTTTTTTTTTTCTCCTTTTTTCCCCTCCCCCCACCAGCAGGCACGTGAAAGGCGGCAGCAGCCCCTTTCCATTACGGCTCCCTGCAAGCGGCGCAGAGGCAGGCGGGGCGGGCGGGGGGCGCCCAGCGACACCCCTGCCCCACAGCGGGTGCTGCCCGGGCCGGGGGGGGGGGGGGGGGCGGCGCCGGCCCGCCCCGTCCTTCAGGACGGGAAAGCACCAGCGCGGGGGAGACGTGGGGGAGAGCGGGCACGGTCTTCGGGGACACTGCCGGGGAGGGACGGGGCAGACCCTCCGCCTCGGCCGCCGTACGCCCCCGCGGTGGCGACCCGCGCCCCCCCCCACCCCCCGGCGGCGGGCATCAGCGGGGGCCGGCACCGGGGAGCCCCAGCCCTGCCCAGGCCCGGAGGGAGGCAGGCGGGGAGCCAAGCGGTGAAGAGCAGCCCCCCGCGGAGGGCCCTGCGCCGGCGTCCGGCGGCGGGAGGAGACGAGTCCCCGGTCGCCCCCCGGCCCGGTGCGGGTGAGGGGGCGGGAGCCCGCGGCCCCCCCGCCTCGGCCCCTCCCCGGAGCCGCCGCCTCACGGCCCGCGTGCTCGGGCGGCGCTGTGAGGAGCGGGCAGGCTGTGAGGGCCGGGGCTACACGCCCGGCGCCAGGCCCCCGGGGAGCTCAGCCCCAGCCGTCCGGCCGCGGGGCGCCGCGGTTACCGTGTGCGGTGCCGAATTCTCGTGGTGTTTGTCGAGCGGCTGCGATAATGGCGTCCTTCCTCGCGAGAGATCTTCCTCTCCTCAGCACGCAGGCGCCGCCGCGCCGCGCCCGCTCGGCCCCCGCCCGCCCCGAGAGCCCGCGCAGGCGCACGGGGCACGCGGCCTGCCCGCCGCCCTTCACCGCCGTGCCGCCGGCCGGGACCACAATTCCCAGAGGGCCGCGCGCCGCCCCTCGGCACCGCCCCCGCCGGGCAGGCCGGGACCTGTAGTACCCGCGGCCGGCGCGGTGCACGCCGGGAACTGTAGTCCGCCGCGCACCCACGCGCCCGCACGGCGCCCACCCGGCGCGGCCCCCCGCTCCCGGCCGAGGCGCACAGCCAGCCCTGCCGCAGCCCTCGGGGCTCCGCAGAACCCGCTCCTCCCGGCCCGGGCGCCACGCCAGGGGCTCGCTGTTCACCCCACGGCGCTGACAGACCCACCGGTGTTTCACACAACACAGACAAGTGTTTTGCGTGGCCCTGTCCCGCCGCCTGCCATCGCGGCCTGCGGGGCACAGCTCGGCCATGCCTTCCCCGACGGTGTCTCGGAGCTACTGCAAACTCCAACGTTACATCTGGGGGTTTTATTATTAAGCGTTTCCAGACCTGCCAGGCAATGTAGCTGCAGGATTTGGCCAGCGGAGTTGCCAGCAAGCAGACGAAACATGTACCTGCCCCTCGAGAACTGCCTGCACCAAGCCGCTCACACACCGACACCTTCCCTTCACGTATTCCTTTCTCTGGGCCGTCCGTTATAAATTTCTTCCCACTCAAACGGCTCCCAAGTGCTCGCATCGCTGAAATGGGATGATCCGAACATAAGCTGTCATATTCAGGAGAAAAATGTCTCCACGCTCAGAGCACAGCTGAAGAACAGGCAGCAAGTGGGAATTTGCTAAATTAGCTCATCAGACTGATTCTTCTGTTGCTTCGTTCCTGCATTTGGTGTGAGAACAGGATGACTGGGCGAAGGTGGAAAACCTTCTGGGAATGATAAAAATACGCAAAAGCACACAAAGGAAGCACGGAGGAAGCATGCAAGTAGCTCTGAAAAAAAAGATAAAGATTAGCTTATTTCACTATATCCCCATACATCACAGTGTTGCCCAGAGAAGACCATCACCATACTTCATTTCTCAGCTTCAGCACAGCCAGCAGTGACTTCCAGACTTCCACACGAAAACGTTCCTTCAACATTGAACGAGACACTCAGTTCCGTTCTGCAGTGTCATGACGTGTAATTGAACCCACTCGGGTTCAGCTGTAATTGGCCCCCCCGACATGCACAGACCCATGGCTAAACGGAGTGGCTGCTGGGGCGGTTGTGCTAGGGGTTCCAAGTGCTGTCCTCAGGCACTGTAGCTTTGTCATGTTCGAACTCAAGGTGTCCACCGCAGGACTTCTGTACCTGTATGAAATTAAACAGCACCTGTCACAAAAGCTCCAGTTTCTGAAGCGTTTCAGACCCCAGGGGACCATCTGTCTGGAAGTTACAGAGTCAGAGAACAGGACTTGAGTGGTTTCACGTGTCAGGCAGGGAAATTTATGCTGACAGAGGCACGGCACGTGCACCATGCCTTTCTTCACAAGTGCTCATAGTGACTTCTCAGGCTGGGGGTTTCAGTAATAAAAGAGTTGTCACGCGCCTGGGAATTAACCACCGATGGGTTAGGAAAACCCTGGCTTCTGCTTCCAGATTTGTAACTGTTTAGCTGATTCTGTTGATTTATTTATTGTGTTCTCTTCCCTCAGAAGCAGATTACAAAGTTCAAAGGTTCAACTACTTATAAACTGACTTTTCACACAGGATTATTTCATGCTTTGCTGCACAGATTTGCCCTGCTACAGATTTGTCAGTTTCTGCTGCACTCAAGCAATTGCCAGGTCCTGGCTACAAAAACAGCCATACAAATATCAGCGTACTACCTGCTGTGGAAAGTTGCTAGTAAAAGCCTTTGTCGTCATAAACCATAATCTAATGTAAAAACTGCCCTGTTTTCTCATCAGTACATTCCCTCCCAGAGATTATTAACTCACTTTCTGCTGAGGATGTGAGCTCCTTTCTGTACGGGCAGTAAATCACTTCTCAGCTAGAATACCACAAACCAGAAAAACTTTCATTGACATGAACCAATTATACTACTCACCTATAGTCATCAGATTACCTGCAGGAAATACTGGCAGGATCCAACTGATGTCTACATCTTTGATCAGAGATAGCAACATAATAAAAAAATAATATAGCAATTTATCACTAAGGCCACAGCACTACCTTCTACTAGCGAGTCAGTCTGCTCTGATCATTACAGCAATCTGCAGTATACAATTAATTTACCTCTTGTAAGGGTTTTTTCCCTTCTTACCAGACCAGATCTTTTCCCCCCTAGCATTTCTTACAAAGCAGGGGGCATTTCCTTTTAAAATTTTGAATCACACCAATAAATCATTAAGAGACTCTGTTATCATAGCCTAGCCCTTGTTCCCCTTGAGACTGACACAGCCAGATATGACATACTCTTCACGCCGTGTGAAGTATGACAGAAAACTTTGGTAAACAGCAGAAGGAAGAGGATCTTTCTGTTCACAACCTAGCAGCAGAGACCTCCTTTGTGCTCAAATCAGAAGGCCCAAATTTGCCTTTTAGTCTTTAACTTACAGTACCAACACAAGAATGACTTAGCTGAGGATGATTGCCTCCCGTGCCTCACAGCCTCCTAAGCTTTACAAGCTTTCAGAACTGTGCTCATCTGAATATTTCTGCAAGAATGTAATGAAATTCAGTGTAAATCCCCCCTAGTGAATGAGGGCTTGGCTTCAGGGCGGGTAAGAAAGTGCCCATGAGCAAGCACCAGGAAGAAGTTCATACACTCTAAATTATATTCTGATTTAAACCACAGTAACTTGCTCAAGTGCCTATGGCAAACACATTCTTTTTTTTTTTTTTTCCCTCCTTTATAATAATGAATAAGAATTCAGGGTGCTAATATGTCAGCTACATTTTTTTGAATTTATAAAAGAAAATACATCTTGTTGCCCCATTAGTCTCTTGTCCCCAAATAAAATAACCAGGTATTTCTTTCGTTATTTCCTCACCTTTTTCATCCTCTTTTTTTTTTTTTTTTAGTCTCTCACTCTCTCTCCTGCATTTTATGTATGTGCTAACTTTTCTCTGTCATGTTGCGAAGAATCATTTGGTTCCAGGAAATATCTAGCTTATTTTACTGTTGTATCAGCATTCATTTACTATTGTTTCCTAAGGAAGTTGCTGCTTTCACATGTTCTGTGTGGATCAAGAGAGATCGGTATCTCATTCATTGGTTTCCTTTTTTTTGTTAGGAAAAAAAACTTACCATAGCATCAAAGGTAAAAAATTAACACACTGTGCACACAATTTTGCAGCTGCATCATCAGCAGAAAAACAAAGGTTGCCAAACAAAGCATTTGTTTAAACAAGTGACAGGCATTCATAATTATTCTCACTGCTGAGCATGAGAATATAGAAACAAAGGCATGAAGAACACAGAAGATGTGATCAGGGCATAGAAGTAACTCCAGAGTATTTGCCATAAGAACTCTGTAGGAATAATTTTCTTTCCTATGGATGAAATCCTTGATCACATCCTATGCTATTAAAATAAAAAAAAAGAACTCGAAGTTCCCTTGTTTATTCAGTTTCTGTTTGAGCTACTTTATTCATTTTCCATATACTAACTCTCATAACTGGAGAGGGACACAAACACATCCTTGTGAACACAGCATACACTATCTTGTGACATAGTGATGCTTAATGAAAAGTTATACAAAACACATTTATTAAACAAAGGTAATATTAATGCTGTTTTTAAACTTGCTGTAGCATTTCTCCTTTTATCCATAGAAAACTTCTCCGCTGTTGAAACCTGTGTCAGTTTTGCTCCTCCAAGTACACACTTCCTCACCACTTACTTTTCAGACATCATGTCCATTTTCAATTCTCTCAGAATTGTTCTTTGATTTTATTACAGAAAACAGGTCAGGATCAAGTGGTTTTACTCCTGAACATACTTCAGCTAGCACTATGACCTAGGGCAAGACATAGACTTTCCTGTTCTAACTCTGATCTCTCTTCTGGTATCATGGCTAAGTAAATTTCATTACATTCAATGAAGATAATCCTAATTTCAATGAATGAGGATGGAAGAAAAGGCCTTGAATTCCCACAGCAGAGAGAAAAACACATTTGGTCATCTAGCTGGTCAAAGTTAGTGGTCTTGTAAGGTCAGTTTTGCCAGTCTGAGAAATAAGGTGAGAAGGGTCAGGTGTCATCTCAGTGTTCTCTTATTTATTTAAATATTGTTCCATCTCCCTGTATGCATCATGGAAAATAAATTACTCCTTTCTCAGAAATCCACCATTCTAACAAGCTCTGTATGCGCACTTTGCCCGACTGTGATCTTCCCAGGATCACGCTCACAGCTGTTCCTGCTGCCCTTTTACCTCTGTTACACAGCTGCTATCTTTCCCCAGTATTTGCTAGTTTGCCCAGCTTAGTTCAAGTTTGCCACAGAGCATGTTTACTTGGTCAGGTACCATTTTCATCATCAGTCTTCTTTAATCCACTGGGATTATCAAAAATCTGAAGGGGAGCTCATCACACTCACTGAATTTAGAGGATTTAATCCTTTTCTTCAGACTAAGGATTGCCTAAGAACTGTTTTCTTGTTCAGTGTGTAGTCCCCAACTTCTTTTTTTTTTTTTTTTTTTTTTCAGAAATCCAGATATAAAATGTTACACAGCATCAATTTATCTCATAAAAAAATATAATTTTAGGATCTCAAATCCTAAAATTGCAACATTGGCAAGTCAAACCCAATAATTCAGAAAAAAATGTAGGCTTACAGTTTTACTGTAATTAAAAGCAGCAGACAGGACAATCAATCAGGTAGCAGGAAGCTGCTTGGGATGGCATTGCTGCTGGGGGGTCCATGTGAAACCTCTGTGGAGTAGCTAAAAATATCACTTAGGGCTGCTTTCACAAAGCAGCCAGGTCATTACAGGGTGGGCTTTAATATGCATTGCTTGTGGTTTGGCTCACACGAACCACCTTGGGTGTATACTTCAGCCGATGGGAAGCCTTTCTTTGATGTCCAAATCTCACTAGGACACTTAGTAATGCAGCTGATCTCACCAGCCTGCTCACCGCCTCTACTCCCTCCAGTTTTTCATTCTCCCTCTTGCATTAGGGGTCCCCAAACAGGACAAAGTATTCCAGATGTGTCCTCACAAGTGCTGAGTAGTGGGGAGTAGTCACTTCATGTGCTGGCTGTGCTCTTTCTGATACAGCCCACTATGCCATTAATCTTCATCACTGCAAGTGTGCGTGTAAAATTTAAGAATAAATTTTATGAGAGATAACGAGACAATAATAGGACAAGAACACCCTTACAAGCATGATGCCAGGAGAATCAGATTTCTTGAAACACTAAATCGAGGAGGCAATTTTCTCTGCCATTAACAGCATTCATTTGAAGTTAACCAGAATGTAAGTACTGGCAAGCCTCTAGCAAGCATCAGAAACAGAAACACCAATATTGATCCTCTCTGTCCATTCCGGAGGCTCTTACAGCAAAAGCCAGATGGGTAACGACAGCAAGCAAATTCTAGATTATACTTCTCTAGTTTCTGTGAAGACAAAGTGAGCACATTTCCACTGTATACAGTCACGCTCCACATATGTAATTATCCACAAATACCAACAACAATAGAAGTTTGATTTGGCCGTTCTTAGGGCAAAACTCCTAGCTGAAAATGGCTTGCTCTTAGATACTCTGAAGTAGGCAGCCAAGGTAATAAATGACAAGCATTAAGAAAGACTCTTCTAAATAATAGGTTTTGGAATAGTAAATAGCACAGATAAGCTTGCCACTTTAGGATACTAAAGAGGATTCCCTGAGCCTGAGCCTTGCTCTTACACCCTGTGTGATAAGACATGACAGACATGCATATGTTGAATGAAAATATCACCAAGCAAATAAGCTTCTAATTCAAAACACCACAATTTGTTAAGTGACAAAAAAACCCCCGAACTATTGAAACAACCTTCAGGGATAATTTTATGGATTAAGAAAGGAGTCATCTTTAATACAAATTTTTAATGGCAGAATGTTGAAAGTCTTATCATTTCTGTTCGCTCTGTCATTGATACTCTGTAGCTTTTAAAATAAGCCCTCCTCTGTACTTAACGGAGGAAAATAATCACATGGGTTCTGTAAACACTTACATGAGAATTATTAAAGGCCCCACAATACTTTCGTGTTGAGGCCACTGACAAGTTTTAATGGCCCTGACAAGGCTCACCTGCAGCCTCCACCCGCAGCCCTGCCCAGGGGCCAGGAGCATACTCAAGCCCAAGCCCAGGCCCTAAACTCTGCTGTTACGGCACTTGCCTTCAGCCCTGTCTTTAGGAAGGACTCTGGACCCTTGTTGTTGCTTGTCTTTGGCCTTTCTCTTGCCCCTGTCTGGGTTCTCTGGCTGGACCTTGGACCTGGTTTGTCATTGCAGTGTTTGGGATTACCAGGGGACCCTTTTACCAGTAGCTGGCTCTACCTGCTGTGTTCGGGCTCTGCAGGGTGGCACCCTGCCTGTGCTGGGGTCATCCCTGGCTCCCACTCCCCTGCTCTTGGAGACTAGCTGGCCCTTCCTGCTCCTTGATGTGCCTAGGCACCCTTTTCTAATGGCTCTCCATCTTCATTCCTGTTTGGCCTATTATAATCCGTAACATTATGAGAATTCTTTAGAGAATTAATTGCTTACCTGTGTTTCTGTGCTTAGTCTGAGAAACTACAGCTCTGACTCAGAAGCTGTTTGTGCCTGTGCCACTTACATGGATTGCAGCTACAGAAGAAAGAGCAAACATCCCAAAGAAAACTGAAGGATACCATTTTTATACAGATCTTCCACACAAGGTAACAAAGTTCTTGGAACTGCATGTGGAAATAGTAAGAGAGTAATATTCTTTATGCTTTCATCTCTAAGAAACATAGCTCAGGAAAACATCTCAACCTGTTCTCCTCACGGGGAGGAAAAAACCTCAAAGCTTCAGCTGGGTCAAAGTGGTGTGTGAGCGGGAGGAGTAATTATGGTTCCTTATGTCTGTTCCTATTTCTAGTCTACACAAAATTATCCCTCTTACGGGACATTGGAAAGTTCAGAAGAACAAATTCCTCACCTTGCGGCTGCAGTGATACTGTATTGCACACTCAGAGCTAAGGCACTCCTGCAGGAGGCTGTTCCCCTTCCTGTTCTCCTGGCCAAGACTTGTATATCCACCAGATTACTGTGAATTCCTCAGTTTGAGCAGTTCCCAGAATTCCAGCTGTTACTGACAACGATTCTTAGCTATCAGCATTCAAATATACAGCTATTCAAATTCAAAGTATGTGGCACGAGGAAATGATAAGAAATCTCTCCTTGCATATGAAAGAGTGGTTTCTGTAACCCTTTGGTTTCTTTGAGCCAGTTAAGGAAAAACCTGGGAAGCGCATGTAGAACAATCATCAACTAGCTAGCCCTCCAACAAAGTAAAGAGCCAATGAAGAAGCCAGTCCAGGGACAAGTTGAAAATTAACTACTTGGTTAGCTCCACCTCTCCAACCAGGAAAGGGTGCTCTCAAATTTTTTTATAAATAGGTCTGGAGACCCCTCAGTTAACTTGAAGCCATATATCCACAAGATTTTTTTTTTTTCCCCCTCTGCTTTGTGTTGATAGGTCGCTGGACTCTGGAAAGCTCCTCTGGATGTTTGAGACACTGAAAATTTTAAGTGCCAAGGCAGTAGCAATGAACAGTGCGAAGGCAAACACCCTGGCGCATTTATACAGGCAGCTGAAAACTATCTGGAGTCCAGCAGCAGTGCCAGCACGACTCTGCAGCCTGGCCACCTGCACTCGCAAAAACAGGAATGATGCATGTAAGTGTATTTAATTTTATCAAAATAGTATTGGAGACCTGCATAAGGAGATGCAGAGGTACAAAGACAACAAGTGTAGTTGTTTCTCTTCTTTCCTATTTGTCAGTTAGCCAAAAAGGGAAATTTGGGAACGTGACTGAAAGATTAAAGAAAGAGTGAATAGAATGAGAGGAACTAGAGATAGAAATACCTTATCGAATTGCATGATTTAACTCCATGTGCAGGATTAAAATGTTGTTCGTTTTTATTTCTGCTGTGTCAGTGTTACTGGGTTGTTTGCGATTTTCACTTCTAACTACAAGGAAGAAATAGATGATAAACCAATTCATTTTTAATTTTGTCCTGCAATGTTTTGACTAGTTTCAATGAAAACTGTATTTCTGAGTGTAATTGAAAGTGTGTTTAGCACAAACTGATACTGAGTGACTTTGAACCGATGCTACAATGTTTCATTTTGAAAATAAGGCCTAATATAAGCAGAAACCACAAAACCCTCCAAATGTGGTGTATAGAACTACAATGAATCACTTCCCCAGATGCAGGACACTACTGGAAGATGTCAAATCTTTAGTTACTTAAAATACTGATTAACCTACCTACAGATAAGATGAGGCCAGCCAAAGACTGTCTTACTCGCTTGTGTGCAGATAATGTCAGCTGAAGCAAAAATAAGGAGCAATTTTTTACATCCAGGAAATACTTTCATTGCCTGTTTTTTTCTCTATAAACGTATTCAATACGCTAACTTCGCCCAAAGAACAGCCAGATCCCTCCTTGAATGCTGTGATTCCCTTCTATGTAATTTATCAAACGACAAATTCTGTATTTACTTAACTGGTAAAACAGATGATTTTGTGACAGATACAAAACAAAGCAGAACAGAGACAAGCACAAGGCTTTGTTTATTTTGAAAGCCAGAAGAAATATTCTGTAACTGTCAGTGGTTAATAGCTCTACACTTGTAAATGCATTTTTTAAGATGATGCCAAAATACTTTCTGCCACTGAGTGACTAGCATTTAAAAAAACCTGGTAGATTAACTGCCAAGTTCAATGTGCACTGTTGTATATATTCGTAGGCATGGAGACTTTATGTAATATATATAGCATGCAAGCTCCCCTGTCACTCAGCACATCAGAAATAATTCAGAGCAGTTCTTAGAAAGATAATGTTTGCAGTGTTGTTCAGAGTTCTCAGTCTATATTTTCTTTTTGTTCTGCTACTCAGAATAGAAAATGTGAATTGTATTCTGAAAGCTTAAACAGAACAGGCACTCCAACATAGTAGCATAACTTGTTAATACAACACTTCACCTTCATTTTAAAAAGCTGCCTTTTAACTCTGTAGGAGATGCCTAATTCTAGAAGCAGGACTAGCATTGAATTGTTTTATTAGGGAAACAACCACAAGAAGCAGCCTAATTCCTAAGGCAAAATTTAAATGATCACATGTGCATCCATGACAGTATTTTTGCTTTTTCTGACCTGCATAGAGTTTACCTAGTACAGTTTAAAAGTCTCTTAAACTTTTACTTCCTTCCCTACCAGTTTTCTCTTTGCAAGCATGCTCAGAAACTTCATTTTCCCCCTTAAAATAAGGAAAAAAGGACATTGTTCATCTACTCAAAGCAAAGCACTACAGTAGTTGAGAAAAACAATGATTCAGCCTTATAAAATAGTAGCTCTTCTAATGAATTAATATTAATTAGGTGCATGTAATAGTAGCCTCTCTAATGAATTCATATTTATTAGGTGTTAATTAGTCTGTACAACTGTATGTACACCCACTCCACCCAAGGATGTGTGCATATGAAAGAAGATATTCTAACAGTCACAAGCAATGTCTGTCTCCTTTATCTGCAATGTATCAGCAAACTTTTTCAGCGTTGCAGACTGAACAGGTAAAACCAAAACCTGTGCCAGTACGAGTAAGAATGCTTGGGCTCATACAATACTGCTCATCAGGTGCAGTGATACGAATTACTGCTTCAGAGGGGAAATCCAGAGAACGCACCGTAATTATGGCTAAAAAGTTCTGTCATTCTGTATTTTAAAATTATTTGTTCATTATTTTTATATTTGAAGATATTAACTAAGATTGCAAGTGAATATTCACTGTCAGTCCAATGACTTACAATTTCAGAGGCCACACAGACAATATAAATCAACATCCTTCATTAAGAAAGTAATGAAACCCCTGAATCAGCAGCCCAGGATCCCTCTACACACTTCCTAATTCTTCTGCTTGTTCAGTACTAATATATCACAAAACTTTATGGCCTATAGAATGAAAAACTTCAGGAATGGAACATGTTACAATCAAGTGTTACATTGCTGTTTCATCAGTGAAGGTGTTACTCTAGGAAAATAACTTGAAATTGTTCAGTGGAATAAGAAGGGAAACTGGAGAAAAGCTGAGATCTCTAGATTTCCACATGTGATGGAGAGAGTAATTATTTTATGGTTACCCACAGTCCATCGGTTTCCAGTGAGGGGTTCATGATGCCATATTTTTTGCTGTGTAAATTTGTCCACAGGGAACTACCGAGAAACTAAAACTCCCTTCATGGTAACAAACATTCCAGGAAGAGATCATACAAGGCTGTTCCATCATAAGACCACTGCTGATTAAATGAAGTACAATTGCTATCTCTCTCTTTTTACTTGTTTTCCTCTTTTTGATGTAAGACAGATGCTATTTATTACTTAAATCTTTCTCTACTCCATGACATTCATGCAGGAAATGCCAAAACAAACTTGATTCAGGAAAACACTATCTTTGGAATGGCTGGTTTCAGCTGCCAGTGAATAGACACTAGCTCTGAGTAAGTCAGCCTGTGGGTTCTCCCATCTGGTGGCTAGCCCCTCTGCGCACCATGCATTCACAGCAAAAAGCACATTCAATTAAATTCTGCTCTTCCTAGCTGACGGTATGAACAACCCTCTCAGTGACAAAAACATGATCAGAGAAACAGTAAAATTGGACTATTGAGCTCTTAGGTAACATCTTCAATGTAAAGTTCACCATTTTCTGAACTTCATCTGTTCTCTTTCTCCCCTCACCCTTCCCACACACAGACGTTGTCTCTCACAGAGCTGGGTGGCGTTGTTTTCACTTGGCAGTTAACGCAGACATTTGCCGTGAGGACACAGGCTAAAAAATTCAAAGGCTGACACTTTGTAGTGCCTTTTCTGGATTCCCCTTGCATCCCTACAGGAACAAAAGTATTTTTCTGCACTTCATTGAGAAAGAACCGTAGAAACATTGCTGAGAATGATGGCATATATGTAAAAATTTCTAGTGATGCAAACTACCGCATTGGATGTCTGTACTAAGCTCTGTGATCTCTTGTAGCAATCCACGGGGGGCAGTGGTTTCGGATGCATTTTAATACAATAGAGGGGGACTTGCTGGAAATGCCCTTCATAGGGATTTTAAATCTATGGAGTATACCCTCACCCTAATAATTATTGCCAGAGCAGACCTGAGTGGCTTTTTTTCTTTCTCGTCCTTTTAGAAGAAGTTACAAGAAAAGCACAATCCTTCAAGTTTTTTCTAAAGAATTGTATAAGTACAGCAACAACACACAATCCAGGTGTGCCATCTCCAGGACTGCACCTACAATTGCAGTAACTACACAAATTGTCCACGAGATATCTTCTAAGCCCTTTCCATGTGGAGTTACTAAGCCTGCATGCATAATTTTAGCAAATGTTTTTATACAGAAAAGATAAAGCCTCTGTTTGCTTTACCTTGCCAACTGGAATTACCTCCTCCTTATCTGGACTTAGCCTCAGCCACTGCCTTCTCATCCAGGCTCCTATCTCAGCCAAACATTCTGGAAGCAGAGAAAAGCTCAGCATTTCACAATCTGCGGCTGCTTTCCTGTTGAGCTTAGAGTAACCTGTCAGTTACATCCGTTTGATAAAAAGCACTGGACTGTTTATCAATAAACTGGCCTACATCAGTCCAAATCTGACATCAATTCAGCAGAACTTTCAACACCTTGTCACAATGGATCTCAGCCAACCATCACTGTTACCCTCCAAAATCTTGATTCATACTAAAAAGCTTCAAAGAAATCAACCTATCTTGGATTTCCTCTGAAATATTCAATCCAAGTGGCTGAAGCAGAGCCATGGTCCTTTCAAGTTTAAAACATTTTTTTTACTGAGTTTCAGTAATGTGTTTTGTTTTTATTTTTCTAATTCAGAATATGTTGCTATGGAAAGCACCCCTGCTCGACTTAGGACAAAAACATATTTCTGTCAGGTAGGTAGGGTTTCTCACCTGTTCCCACCATGCTGTCCTCCCTGTTTTACTTCAGGGCTGGGTGACACTTGTTTGAAAGTCCCTGTGTAAACAAATCAAAGTGCTTTATTCAACAGGTCTTTCCTTTTTTTTTTTTTTTTTTTCCCCTTTTAAAGATTAAAACCAAAAGACTGAAATCCACTGAAGCAGAGTCATTTTACCCCTCATTCTTACTTGACAACTTGAATTAATTTCCACACTCTTTCTTCTAATTTTGTAACCCATATGTAAGAACTCTCTCCTCCCCAGGATACTTAAAGGGAATTTAAAAATGAAACATTGACAGAAGTTTTGTGTCTTTAAATCAAGTTTACAACAATGTAAACTGGCAGTAAATCCTTTCATTTAGCTGAATTTATTTTGGATTTTTACCATAGAACTGTGGCCTTCAAAATATTTTCTTGGAAATAGTGTTATAAATTATGATAAACCAGTAACGTACAAAATTTTCATCTGGATCTTACTGGATCCCACTCCAAAGCTTTTGATACTTGTATCAATGCTAAATGAACTTTTTAACAATTACTCCAAACAGACCTGCTAAAGCATCCACAGCTGCAATTAATTATATAAAATAAAATCAAAAAACTGGGACTATTTGGATGGCTCTATACATGTACTTCAGCTGGGAAAGGTAGGGGAAAAAACAGTGCAAATGTAACAAGCCTCCAAATACTATAAAATTAAATGGAGCATCACTGTGTCTGTCTGGAAAGGTTTAAAAAAATAAAATAAATCAAGCACAGATTAGGTCTGTTTGTGGCAGATCTCTCTTCACGGGTGACTCACATCTTGGTCATACTCGTTATATTGCAGTATTTACTACAACTGTTCTGACAATACCATAGATATGCATATTACAAAAGTAAACAAGATTAGACCCTTCCTCAGTGAACTGATCTACATGAGGCATGCATAAAGCGAAGGGTGCAAACTGCATGCTATCTTAATTCTCACCCTTTTTTTTTTCCTTCTCCTTTTTAACTTTGCACATTTGAAAACAGACCTAGTAGACGAGGTTTAGATTTCTCTTTCCATGCAGATTCTGCATCATTTTAACTCACCCTATAGGCCAACTGCCAGATTTCTGGTTGCGGTGTTCCCTATACGCACAAACCACTCTCAGTTCAGGAACAGAGAGAGCATAGCTGAAACCTCCCAGATGGTCCTGAAACATAACAGTTTTTGAAAAATACAAGAACAACAGACAGATTATAGTTCTGGCTGCTATTGTTCTCTCCGGCTTGCTGCGTGAGAGCCATGTCTCTCTTGAATAAATCACCATCTCTAGCTGAGACATGGCCAAGGAGAAACTGTCTCTGGAATGGTCCAGAAAAGAAGACTGGCCATACTGGCTAAGTGCAGGGAACAAGGTTGAGGGCTTATGCTTCCTTATCCACAGGTAGTTTTTGCCTTTCTGTCTGCAGTTTCCAAAAGAAACCATATCACTGAACTCATATTTCGAAGGGTTTTTTTTAATCCCCTACGGAAGAAAAGATTTTTCATTAAATGCTGAAGTTTGACTGAAATTTATGCAAAGTAAGAAATAACATCTGCATGTAAAAAAACTGGATGCAGATTCTGTGAATGATTCAGAAGGGAAACAAATGTGTTGTAGGTCAAAGTTATTTCTCTTTAGTTTTGTACCTGAACAGCCCATCACTTCCAAAAGCCTGTGCCGTAAGTCCTTTGGTTGTACTGTTCAGCCCACAAGAAATGACTCATTCTGTTCAGCTTAGCAGGTCTATAATAAACTTTATATTTTCAAAACCTTGCAGGATCAAATACATAAAAAGCTTCACAAAGCTTGGTGATCTTAACGCCACAGTGTAGAACGGTGGAGCCTGAGGCTTTTTTTCCCACTGCTTTTATCACACAGAAAAGTGATAGTGGTACAGTAACCAGGTTATGCTCTGTACCAGTAAGCACCTATACCATGATATAGGGCATACATACGTTAGTCAGTTTGGTAGATGGCACTTCTAAGCTGGCCAAGATTATCAACTGTATTTAGAGGACACATCATGGAAGAATGGAATGTGAAGGAATTGCAATCTTGTTTTGTTAGCAGATGAGAATAAAACTTAGTATGTCTTGTTTGTGATGAATATTGAAGTACCTGAAGCTATGTCTGAGCTCCATGCTGCAATTAAGCATGAAGCTCGTATGGGCTGTCCTCATGACTAGGAGTTACCGGCTACTCATAAGTAGGTTCAGCAACAGACATGTCTGACCTTTCCTAAGTGCAGCTGCCTAACCATGATCAATAGGCTATTAAACTGTAATTAAACCCAAATAAATAATTATGTTTATGGGCAGCAACTGTTTTCAACTTCATCAAGTACCTACCCCTTCTTTTTAAGTTCCAGGAAGCTGTATGTTGAGGGTAGTAAATTAGCCATCCTGAAAAATGTTGAGAGTCAAACCAAGAATTAATTGTTTGCGATTGAATCCTACTATACAAAAATACCTTGTGCTTTAAAGAAGGCATATCTTGCCAGGGAGGAAGCAAAATTAAATTTAGCATCCTAAGATCACAAGCTGTTTGCACATCTCCTGACGACCTGTTTGCTGATTATGTAGCCACTCAAAACAAATCGCCTGTCAGATTTTAGCCTCTTCTTACCCAACTCAGGAGTACTTTAAATATGTTTATGCTGTGAATGCAGTGGAAACTTCTTGCAGTATGTTGTAAGCTAGAGCAAACACTTCTTGGCTGACTCTAGTAGAGTATCTAGTCTTGTCTCCATTCCAGTGAAACACTCCCAACGCTACGTCAGGTTCCTTGTGAAAACGTAGTACTCACCCTAACGTGATTAATAATCCCCAAAAGGTAAATGCAGTTTTGCAAAATGATTTTAAGGCAGTAACCAAGAAACATGACTCAAAGCAGGTAGCCAGACGAAGGCCAGGAGCTGAGGTGTGCCGTTTCTGCTCCTGGCAGCTCAACAGACTCAGCAAAAACGAGGACACTTACTCCACCTCCGCGCTCTCCGACACTCGGCTCCCTGCGGCTCCCCGGTCGCTGCGTGTTCCTCCCTGGCAGCTGTAGAGGAGAAGGTGCAGAGGGAGGCCCACCTCAGGTGCTGCCAAATAACAGGGAGTTGAATTAGCCCCTTTTACCATCCCAGGTGGGCCTACTTTGGCCTCCAGCCTTTGGGGCAGATGCAGTCGGAGAAAGCGGGCATCATGTTAACTTTTCCTAACTTTTCCACGTGTGGTTTGGGGCAGGGGCCTTGCTGTGCTAGGGCCACCTGCCCCTTTGTGGGAGTGGGATCACACCCCGGCCCACCTTCGGCTGGGGGAAACCAAACCTGCTACCTGAGGAAAACTAACCAGGCAGGAATAAACGCTGAGCCCTGAGGCGCGGGAGCGAGCCCTGCCGCTGTCCCCCCGGCGGGAACCACAGCTTTGGTGTGCCAGGCACCGAGGTGAGCCTGACGACGGGAATACACGCACACGGGGGGAGCTGCTGCCCCAGGCACGGGGCAGGGCGCCATGGCGGCGGGGGGCGGCCCGGAAGGGGCCGGGCCGGGCGGTGGCGCAGGGCGGCTCCGCGGAGCGCTGCGCGATGCTGCCGCTGCTGCGCCGGGCTTGGGTGGCCGCTGCCTGCCGGCGGGGGACGCGACGGTGCAGCCTGGGCGCCTGCTGCTCCTACCGCCTGCGAGACGCCCGTGAGTGCTGCCGCCTTCCCGCGCCGCCGCCCTCGGGGGCCGGGCCGCCCTCGGGGGCCGCCGCCGCCCGGCTGCCCGCACCCCCGGGCCGAGCCGCTCCCGCCGCCTGAGGGGCCCGGGCCCGGGTAACTGCCGCGTCCCTTCCGCCCTCGGGGCCGCCGGGCTGAGGGGCCGCCGCGGCCCGGGCGGGCAGCGTAGGGCAGGCAGGGGCGCCGAGCCCAGCGCGGTTTGTCGGTGACAGTTTCCTCTTTTGAAAGACGAGGAAATGGCAGCAGCGGCGCTGTGGCGCTTTTTTGGGGGGGGGGGGGGCAGCTTCCCTGGGCGCCGCTGCCTGACCTGTGCGCGGCGACCCTGCCGGGAAGTTTGCCCCTTGCTGAGGCGACTGAGGGGAAGGTTTTTAGCCCCCCCTTGCCTGAGCGGTTTGTTAAATGGTTCAGTTTCCTTTTTCTTTCCCTTTACGAAAGCCCGTCGGCAGCCGTACCTGAGGCAGTGGCCGGGACGCAGCGCCTCGAGCCCCGCAGGCCTGTTCAGGACACAGACGCTGCCTGCGGGACAGCAGGCCCGGCCGCACAGGGCCCAGCTCTTTCTTTAAGCAGAATAAAATCCTGTGGGAGCTCTATTCCAGCTGCTCGTGCCAGTTTGAGACGCCCAAGCTGCCCCCAGAATTGGTAGGTTAGTATTTTAGGGGTGTGCGGCTCAGCTGTAGGTCCCGACTGAAGCAGCCCTGCTCGGTACTGGTACGGCTGCCTCGGGAGCGCTGCACCTCGGGGGGTAACCCCCAAGTGAACCCCTAAGTGCACATAGGCAAGAGACAAGCACCTTCAGCAGAGCGTTTTTAATTTCTAGTGGGAGTTACCTTCTGTCTGGCACAGTCTGACCTCAGTGGATGGTACTGGGGCATGAGGAAAGCCGAAGTGGTGTGCTCAGACTCTGCCAAAGCCGCGAAAGAGAAACCACCCTACAGCCAGTTGGCAATAAAAGGAAAACAGCCTGCTGGGTGTCCTGGTTTCAGCTGGGATGGTTAGTGGTGTTCTCAGGAGCTGGTGCAGGGCTGTGTTTTGGATTTGGGGTGAGAATGATGTTGGTAGGGCGCTGATGGGTTTGGTTGTTCAAGGAGTTTTCAGTTTCTCAGGCCCAGCCAGCGAGAGGGCTGGAGAGGCACAGGACGTTGGGAGGGGACACGGCCAGGACAGCTGACCTGATACTGCCAAAGGGATCAAAGGGATATTCCATACTGTATGACCATTCCATACCATGTGTGTGTATATATATATATGCTGTGTATATATATATAAGCTGGGGTAACAAGAAGGAGGAGGGGACGTTTGGTGTTATGGCATTTGTCTTGCCAAATAACTTGTGTGGTGGAGCCCTGCTGTCCTGGCAGTGGCTGTGCACTTGCTTGCCGATGGCAGGTAGTGAATGAATTCCTTGTTTGGCTTTGGTTGTGTGCGTGGCTTTTGCTTTACCTATTAAACTGTCTTTATCTCAACCCACTCGTTCTCTTGTTTTACTCTAATGATCCTCTCCCCCATGCCACTGGGGGGGCCGAGGGGTTGGGGGTGAGTGAGCGGCTGTGTGGTACTTAGTTGGAGCTGGGGTTAAACCATGACACTGGGAAATAAGTGGACAGATTTTTTTTTAACGCGCTTTTTGTAGAGGCAGAATGGTATCGACACAGTTGTAAGTCAAATTACTGCACTTCCCTGTGTGGCTTTGAGTCATGCAACTGGAATGTTGGTTTTTTGGTTTGGGTTGGGTTTTGGTGGGGTTTTTTTTTTTTTTTTTGCTTTCCTGTGCATCAGCTGACTTGAATTAGCCTTTGGAGCCAATATGCCAAAGCACCTTCTCTTGCAAAAGGGTTCTGAAGTATTAACTTGGAAGTTCCGTATCATGCATTAGAGCCTGACTCTCTTCATTATTTTCCAGTGCATCCACTTTGGCAGAGTCCGCTTACAATTCCTGGAGGCACCCGGCAGTCTCCTATCAATATTCAGTGGAGAGACAGTGTTTATGACCCCTTTCTGAAGCCTCTGAAAATCAGCTATGACCCAGCGACGTGTCTTCACATCTGGAACAATGGATATTCATTCCTGGTTGAGTTTGATGATTCTACTGATAGATCAAGTAAGCAAAACTCGGAAAAATCTATTTAATGTCTTATTAATGCTTAGACAGGAGAAATATTTGTATGATGTACAACTGCAGGATAAATGTTGAAAATGAATGTACGTTAAAAGAACGCTTTAGCTAAATATGGATTTACAGTGATGGGAATTGCAGTGCAGAAGTTCTGTCTAAGCCTCATTTTTACTACGTATTTATTACCACAGATGTTGTGCACAAATCCTCTGTTGTAAGTTGAAACTTACTCTTATTGCATAAGCCTTAATGCCCTGCCTTTTGATTAGTCTTGTAATAGCACAGCTTTGTCTACTTGAGTCAATCTTCAGTCATACATATGTATCTACTTGATTTTAAATGAGATGCCATCATTACACTTTAATAAAGTAATCTGCCACTTAGTGCTTTTGCAGTGTCAGCAGATATATTTAATGCATTTGAAATAATCAACAGCAAAATGACTTTCAGTTGGAAAGCATACCTACTTATCTCAATAAGCTTTTGGAGAATTAAATAATACTGAGCTGCTACCATAAGGAGCAGTTGCCTGTGTTCCTGTTGTTCAGTATAAGCAGGAGTAAATGCAGGTGAAATCACATTATGCATTCCAGCAATTCAATGTGAATAAGCACTCTGACTTGAGCAGCTAAATCTTTTTGAAATGCTTAATAGGATCAAGTGACTTAAAATCAAGATGTTGCTACCAAGTTCCAGATTTTCTGTCCATTGTTCTTTTCAAAAGTTGACGTTACCAAAGGATATTCCTGGTATGCATAAAGAAGATATTTTGTAAAGGGAGGTGAACTGGTAGCAGTTGGTCAGGGATATTGTGAAGCACGTGATTCGTGTTGATTACTCAGGTTGTCCTGAAGGGAAAAATTGAGGGACCCTGGGCGAGTTTGAACCTGTTTGATTAATTTATGTTTAAGGTGACTGCTTACCATGAGAGATGCTAGAACTTCGTAAGGGATTTAGTAATGCTCTTGGGAAGGAAGCTTTCAGCATGTTAATAAACAAATGCTTCATCTCCGTGATGTCAGTATTTTGGGTTGATGTTTCAAAAGAAGCTGATAAAACAATGCAGTAAAAATGGTAGTGGTGGAATGCACAGAGCTTTCAGAGGCTTGTGTGTTGTTTGGGCTTTGAGGTTTTTTTTCGTTTTTATTGTTTATAGCTGGTCACCCAGACTATTAGTTTCTGACCAGACTATATTCTTGCCCTCATTCGTTTGAGCACTGTTGTATGTAATGAAGAGACTGAGTAGTCCCCTTCTGTTTTTACAGTACAAACTGCAATTGTGTTAGTGAGGTGGGGTTAGAGGACAGACTGAAGATGGAGACATTGCTTGTTAGCTCATCAGTGATTTTAACTTACTAACTTTAGATAAATTTTGCTTTTAATTTAACATTCTTTTAATTTATGCAGCTGTACCCCACTATCTGTTGAGGATGCATTCCTGAAAAGCTTAATGGTTTGCAGTTTGATGGATAACAAATTCTTGCAGGAGGTTAAGAAATACCCAGTAGCTAAATACACAGGGACGGTTTTTAGAAGCAAGCATGGAATCATCAGTACTGTCAAATATTATTAGGAGGGTGCTGGCCTTTCAGAGCACACGACAACTCTAAAAGATCTTACTCGCTTCATATGTAAGGCTGAACATTTGGGTAAATGTGTAAGTGTGAGCATTCTTGCTGCCTCTTTCTGGATGGCTGCCTTTTCATCATCATCATCTTCCTCAAATTAATTGAAGGGTGATGACAGCTAGCAGAGGATGGCATTAATCAATCAGTGACAGGACTCCAAAATGGCAGAGAAATGACAGACCACGAGATATTGCTGTATAAATGGCCAGGTTTTCAAGTGCCTATTTCTCTCCTTCCACCTTTCTCTTTACTCTTTCTTTTTCTGATTTTTCTTTCTGCCAGCTTCTGTCTAGTAGTAATAGAAATCCAGAGAAGAAAGCTTATGAATAAACAAATAAACAAAGCAAGAAAACTGAAACAGAAGATGGAAAAAGCAAAATGAAACATGCACCCAGGATAGACAAAAATGCCCAACTTCTGAGATGAGGCAAACCAAGACTTGGGCAAAAGATGAAGGTAGTGTTGCTATGGGGTGTTTGCTTACGAGCAGAGGAGGAGGCTGAAGAAGGAGGGTGTGGGGAAGGTATGTACAGTTTGTGGTCCTGTCTATGTGCGTGAAAGCCATCTGCTGCAAGGAAACGAGACTGAAACAGGACCAGGGCTATAATAAAAAGCTGATGTGATTATTTCCCTGGTTGTTGTTAGAGCTCCTTTAAACTTCTGTTTTGTTTTGAAATTATCAAGAGTGGTAAACTGAGAGGAAACGAAATGGACAGAATGCTTGTAAAGGGACTGTAAGTTCCTGTTTGCTTCCTGTCACTTTCTGGCATCCGCTATAGGAAGTTTTCTGCATATATGTTCCTGTGCCTAACTTTACTCATGAGGCAAACATTCAAGTGAATGTGATTGTTAACATGAATGTGGTCACTTGTGGGTTTGCATCATCACATGATCAGGAACGGATAGTGTTAGAGTGCAGAAACTTCAGTTCTGAAAGACTTGGCAGCATGGGCCACATCTTTATCCCATCCCTGAAAGTTGCTTTTCCTTATTGTGATTTTTTTTTTAGTGATGGTCAGTATTGCATTTATGTTAAGAGGTCAGCAGCAGTGGATGAAATAAATATCAATTTACATAGCTTGTTTTAGCTTATTCTTTTATCACAAGCAGGCCTATCTAGTTAGAATTTCAAAACTGCTGGCTGGCTGACTGCTGGCTTTGAGAAAAAAAAATAAGACAAGAAAAGCTCTTAATGCCCCTCATTGTTTTCTCCTTAGCATTAAAGTGATTAACTTTTACGAAGTAGTGTTGGGATTATGTACTTTATCCAGCGGTTTGCTATAAAATTGAACCATGATGTACATACAGTTCAGTAAAAATCAACATATGAGTCTCTACAGCTACATATTTGTTGTTAGCCCTTTGGAAGTAATTATGGTCTCTCATTTACCAGATGCGGTGATTTACTAACTAGCAGGAAGACTTTGCAGGATGTTCCTGGTTTATTTAGGAGGAAATACGTAAAACCCAACAGTACACAGAAAACTAGACGTAGACTTTTTCATTCATGTATTTGCAAAATAATGAGAGGCCTTCGGAAATCAGGAGAGCAGGCTGAATGTTTGCCTTGACTCACTAAAAAGTGCATTGAAGTTTCCAGAAACTCACAGTCTTGACCATAGGCAGACTGTATGTTTAGATACTTTATGAAGTATAGCTTGAACAGTTTACAGTAGGCACAATGTGAACATATTTCTGACTGGGTAGGAAATTGTTTAACATTGGTTATGCAATCTGAAAGCTGCACTGAGGCACAATAGTATGTTTGGATTTCTGTAAGTTGGGGAAAAAAAGCAGAGTTGAACATCTGACAAAATGTACCGATTTTTCTGCCAAAATTGGATTCTTGAAGTCTTCTAATGGGAAAGTTCAACATTTTTCATAGATATTGAGACTTCGCTGGGATGTCATTTAAATAGATGTATTCATTGCTTTGTCTTCATGCATGTTGCTTATGGTACGGCAGTTCTTGTGCTTGCTCAAAAAGAAGAGTGGAGAACCTAACATGTAATCACCATGATTCTGGCAAACTTGACGTGAATTAGAAAAACAAATTGCTTGAGGGGAGATGAGTAAGGAGACTGTTTAGCTAATCTTTTGTCTGACATAGTTGATCCAGACTGCAGGGAAAAACAGCGATGTGTTTGCTCGAAGAATTTTGTCATAGCAAAGTGAAGTCTAAAAGTAGTGAAGCAATAAAGGGACTGTTTCAGTTAAGATAGTTGTTCTACCTGATTTTTTTTCCTGGGGAAATTTACTTCAAGGAGCACCTTGCTGTGTTACTTGTCTGGACAATTGTAAATCATGTTTATTAATATGTGTGTCTTGCTTTGTTTTTTAGCAATCGTTGGAGGTCCCTTGGAAAACCAGTACAGGCTAAAGCAGTTCCACTTCCATTGGGGAGCTATAAACGAGTGGGGTTCAGAGCACACAGTTGACAGTAAATTTTACCCAGCAGAGGTATGAGATCGAATGCTGAACAATGCGAATAACCTGTGGGGACTGGAGGCTAGGTCTCAGGCTGTCTGTGACTATACCACGTGCCAGAAAACTCCCAATTTGAAGAACTGCATCTTGGTATTAAGGATCAGGCCCAGTGGGTGCTGCAGCTCATCTACCGTTTTATTACTAAGCTCATGTTCACTGTGTTTTCTGGAGAAGAACACAGTCTTAAAACTGAACGTTGGCCCCATTCCTGAAAGTTTTTTCTTTTCCCTGGAGAAGTGTTTTCTTCTCCCTGAATGTCCTCAGGGGTAGCTGCCGGACAAGCCGTTGGCAGGCAGCAAAGTATCATTGCTATTCCAGCTCTGTCTGGATGGAGTGGCACAGCTCTGCTTGTCCTCCCTCCTTTGAAAGGGGAGAAGGATGAGGCAGAAAGCAGGCTGAGGGCACAGTCAGGTCTTAATGAACTCCCAGGTCCCAGCTAATCTGATGCAGATCAGGTGGACAGCAATATTGAGGTAAATGCACAAGCTCAGATCTCAATTAAAAAAATTAAGTGCTTTACCTTTGAGTTGCAGTAAGCTAAAAATTCCCAAGATGTATGGTCTGTTTTCTTGGGAGTACAGTGCGTGCGCTGCATGTCAGCTGCTGTCTCTAGTGGACCTCCAAATTTCCCAATCCTTGCTGCTTTAAAATCACTTTGTTGTTATTAAATGCAGAGAAAACAAAGTGCATGCTAACTACTCTTTTTAAAAATACACTTAAAGAGAAAATAGAAAATTTAATGCTCACACCCATACCCGTAACTCAAGAAGCCTGGTCCTGCTTACCTTGTATATAGTAACTGTCTTCTGTATGTGAGCCCAGAGCCTCAGCTAATGGTGGAAAGTTTATTCTAGTTATCGACAAATTTTTTTGTGTTTCATTAGAATAACATACAGCGGAGTTCTATGGTAATTATAGTGGTTATCATGATCACTATATTTTCTGTTTTCAACTCTTCAGCAATTATTACAGCAGCAAAACTTTTGTGATTAAGTGACTGCTAAGGCAGAAAGAGGGTCAATAAAAAGCTTGGAGCCAATGGGGAAAAATATAGAGTAAGTTGCTTAGAGAGGAAAGTGTAACAGGTATAAACACAGTGATATGCCAAAGGTGGAGAATTTGAAAAATGATTATTGCTTATTTTTGAGAAGGTGTTTATCTACTGTTAATGTGTTCATAATGGTGCCTGTCAGCTTGGCAAGATACTTACTAACAGCAGCACTGCAGGACTAAGTTTTGGGACTGCTGCTGTCTATCTATTTCATACAAAAAAACCCTTAATGGAATGCTTGTATTGGACTGTAAGCACTGCAGAGGAAGCTTATGTTACGTGCAGGAGAATGTTATTTAGCAGAACAGCATACTCTGTTCTTCCTGCTAAGAGGTGGAAGAGTCCTTCTGTTTCAGGTATATGAAACTATTTTTTGTGCCTTTAACTAGCATTCCTGTAATCAATCAGTCTGTCACAGACAAAATCCCTTTTGTGTGTGAAATGCAGTTTGAGTCTTTTTGTTTTGTTTTGCTTAAAAAAAAACAGGGGGGGGGGGGGAGGGGATGTACCATTATTTTCCAGTAACATTTTGGTCCTCACTTTTGTGTTGGGTGATTTCTGAGGTAGCTTGCTGCAGTGTCTCAGATTGCCAAGGACTGAATATAGCAAAGATCAAACCTCAAGTTTCCTGAGATTATCATTGTGCTCTGTGCATGTGTTGATTTCTCGTTCATTTGTATTTCAGTTACATTTAGTACACTGGAATGCTGTTGCATACCCAACTTTTGAAGAAGCTGTAA
Source organism: Falco peregrinus (assembly GCF_023634155.1). Lineage (NCBI taxonomy): Eukaryota > Metazoa > Chordata > Aves > Falconiformes > Falconidae > Falco > Falco peregrinus. The sequence goes on from NC_073734.1 coordinate 4,945,009, forward strand.
TGGAGGGTAACGGCTTGGCTGTTATTGGAGTGTTTTTAAAGGTAACTTCACTTTATGTAATGAGCTGTAATGATGCCTTTTTATTTTCATTTCGTTAAAACCAATTTAGGACAAAATACCTCCAGATAGTGGTTGTTTTCAAAAAATACTCGTTAAGGTAGACATGTAGAATGTCATTTTATTGATTCTCTAACTCCTACCTGTCTTTTGCAGCTAGGAACACATCATGAAGGGCTGCAGACACTGGTTGATGCCTTGCCGGCAGTTAAACACAAGGTAAGTATTTTTTAAGCAGTTATCACTCGGCATAGCTAACGCAGTCATTCAACCTAAAGAATACTTTGAGAAGAGCAAAACACTAATAAGTGCTTTCTTCTTTAAATGTCAGTTGGGGGCCTGATCGAAACCTTGGGTGAATTTTTGATTATACTGGGCAGCGGGGGAAGCTATTTTTTAAAGGAGGAATTGTATACTTTAAGCTTTCCAAACCTCTTGGTTTAAGAAGTGATGCTCTGGAGATTGTATCCACTTAGAAAGGCTTGCACATGTTTACTGCTGGCCCTTGCTGAAGCCTGCCCTTCTGCTTCTGTGAAAGCAGGTGCCACTAGAATAGTTATCATATGGTTTTTAACTTGAAGGAACTTCCTGTGCTGTTGTTTCTTGTGGAATTAAAGCTTTCTGATTTTTGTCTGATCTTTGAGGAGGAGATTATTGTCTTGCTTTTTTTAAACGCTGTAAATTTTGTGCTGGTGGGACTCTTTCTTCATAGCTGATTTCTGACTTCTGCCAGGGGAGGGAGTGCTGCGTCTCTGATAGAGCTCAGGAGCAGCTCGTGCTCCTCCAGGTGCCCATTCGTTTTTGAAAGTACACACAAAAAATACATATCAAGAATTTTGCTGGCTTGTAAGTGCATGCAGTTGAAGTTGCTCTGCCATTATTTGTAACAGTAAGGATTCTTTTTTATCCAAATCAAAAAATATTTATGGCAATGCTGTGAAAATTCTGTCAGATAAATGTCAGACAAGTCAGTTCAGTACCAAAAGACCTACAAAAATCTGTGAATATATATCCATTATGAGAATATAACATTTTATAGCATATGAATATGAAAGAAACAAAAGTAGAGATCTTAAAGAAAGAAAAAAAAAATAGTAGTATCAAACATGAGGCTCATCAAGCTGTCAAGCTACCTGTGGGCTGCTTGGAAAGGGATATAATTTCCAAACAGTGTCGGTCACCCAGTAACTCATTAGCACTTGGTTTAAAACATTTGAAAACCTTTGTTGCCTTGCCAGCATTATCACTGACTTAAGCACTGAACCCTGAAGAGCATCACCCTGGTTAGGAGAAGGAGGGAGTTCAGATAATACCCATTCTGATGTCCTTGCACCTTCCTCTCATGTGAAGGGTGAAAACTCCAATCTAGAATCCAACTAGAGTCCAGCTATTTTTGAAAAATTCTTTACTGTAATATTTCTCATTCTCAGTGTGGAACTGGTAAAGCCTATCTAAGAAAACACAGGATCTTCCTTTCCTGCATTGCCAGTATATCCTGGAAATATCCCAGGAGTAAAATGTCTGTGTAGGAAATCATGGGCTCTGAAGCTCCTACATACTGTCTGGTATCTCACTTGTGGGAGTGTGCATTCTGGAGACATGAATACTTGGTATGATTTAAATAGAACTTTAGTTCTCTTCCCTCTCCCCACTGCCTAGAATCATGTGGTGAAATGTAAAAGCATTATTGTTTGCAGTCTCTTAAGTGTACCTGGCAGAACTACCTGAACTTACTCTACCACTTATTCTTTTTCCTGTTTGCTTCGAGCTCCCACAAAGACATAGCCAGTTATTCCTTTGCACTCCTTGTTTCTTCTGCACTGAATTCCTAATGGCTTGTGGAGACAACCACGATATTTAAATTTTGTCTACTTACTAGCTGCCTCTTGTGCCTCAAAACCAGCTTAGCAGTTTTGTACAAGAATCATACAATCATTTAGGTTGGAAAAGACCTTTAAGATCATGGAGTCCAACCATTAACTCGGGACTGTCAAGTTCACGGCTAAACCATGTCCCAAAGCACCACATCTATGCATTTTGTAAAAGCTTCCAGGGATGGTGATTCTGCCATCCCCCTGGGCGGCCTGTTCTAGCACCTGACCACCCTTCCAGTTAAGAAATTTTTCCTAATATCCAGTCTAAACCTCCACTGGCACAATTTATGGCCATTTTCTTTTGTCCTGTTGCTTGTTATCTGAGAGAAGAGACTGACCCCACCTGCCTAAAGCCACCTTTCAGGTAGTTGTAGAGAGCGAGAAGGTCCCCCTGAGCCTCCTTTTTCTGCAAACTAAACACCCCCGGTTCCCCCAGCCGCTCCCCACAGCACTTGTGCCCCAGCCCCTGCCCGGCTCCGGACACGCTCCAGCCCCTCAGGGTCTCTCTGGCCGCGAGGGCCCAAACCTGAACCCAGCGTTCGAGGTGCGGCCTCACCAGGGCCGAGCACGGGGACAGGCACTGCCCCGGTCCCGCTGGCCACCCTGTTGCAGACACAAGCCAGATGCTGCTGGCCGCCTCGGCCAGCTGGGCACACTGGGGGCTCATGCTCGCAGCCACCAGCCAGCCCCCCCAGGCCCTGTCCCCCCCGGCAGTTCACAGCCCCTGCCCCAGCCTGTCGCGCTGCGGGGGCTGGTGCGCCCCAGGCGCGGGGCCCGGCACCGAGCCGGGTTGAACCTCGCACCACCGGCCTCGACGGGCCCAGCCTGCCCAGGCCCCTCCGCAGAGCCCCCTGCCCTCGGGGACACCAGCGCTCCCCCCAGCTTGGGGTCATCTGCAGACTGACCGGGGGGCACTCGATCCCCTCGTGCGGATCGTCGGTAAGATCCTGACCAGGGCTGGCCCAGTACAGCCCTGGGGACACCCCGTGTGCCCGGCGCCAGCGGGATGTGACTCCATTCCCCACCACGCTCCGGCCTCGGCCGCCCAGCCAGCTCCCGACCCCGCGCAGAGCCCCCGGCCCGGCCGTGAGCGGCGTTTCTGCAGGAGATGCCGTGGGAGACGGTGCCAAAGGCTTCACTAAGGCCCAGCCAGGCGCCGGCCACAGCCTCTCCCCCATCCACTAGGCAGCTCAGCTTGTTGTAGAAGGAGATCAGGTCTGTCAAGCAGGACCTGCCTTTTGCAAACCCAGGCTGGCTGGGCCTGATCCCCTGGTTGTCCTGCACTGCTGCGTGATGGCACTCGGGATGAGCTGCTCCATAACCTTCCCCAGCACCAGGGTCAGGCTGACAGGCCGGTAGTTTCCCAGATCCTCCTTGTGGATGGGCATCACTAACCTGCAGTCTCCCGGGACCTCCCCGTTAGCCAGGACTGTTGATAAGCTTATGGGGTTTTAAATTATTATGTAGATCCTTATTAATATTCACAACACCTAATTTTGCGTGTGTATATGTATCATATACAGTATTTAATCTCAGTGTGAAATTCTTTGTAAAATTTTTTTCTCAAAATATATTTTTTTTTCTGGGGTTTAGGACACTATTATCGAGTTTGATGTCTTTGATCCCTCTTGTTTGATACCTTCGTGCCCCGATTATTGGACCTACGCAGGCTCTTTGACTACTCCCCCGCTTACGGAATCAGTCACATGGATTATTAAAAAGAAGCCGATAGAGGTTGATGAAAATCAGGTAAATCTCATGTTCACGTTTCAAATCTCATGCTAGCATCGTACCGTACCTGTTGGACTGCCTGCTGCCGCGGAGGGGAAGATGCACAGAAGTAGTTGCTTACCAGTACAGTAATTCTCTGTGAATACACAGAGATCAGTGGCTGCTTCGCACCAGGTATTTGGGAGGAATCCTAACTTAACAACAGCTAATGTTGAAAGATGCAAGATGTCTTCAGGAAGTAAATAAAGGTGCTTCTCCAGCTCTCGTGATAGTTTTATCTTGATCTGTGATAAACAGTGCCTTATGCTGGAAGCTGCCCCTTGAAAGCTTCTAAAGTTACTTATTGAAAAGCTGGATAATTTTGCTCTCCTTACCAGAATACAGTCCTTTTTGTGGTAGGGAGGGAGGAGAAAGTGCAGGTTTTGTGAAATTCCAAACTCTAACCTTTTGCACATATTCTTGATAGCTACATGCATTTGCAGAGGAATCTTGCGGAGCTAATCCTCTGTTCTTGCCTTGGTGGACTCTGGAGGTAGGGAGGGGGGTGGCGGGTGGCTCGGAGTCCTTCCCGTGCCATTCTGATGGTGGGAGATAGGGTGAGTCCCCGTTGGGTTTTCTCCTTTGCCTTTGTAGGCATGTTTACTCTATATTTGGCCATATTGCCCTTGAATTCTTTTTCCTTATACCCCTTTAGGAAGGACAAACAAAGGTTTCAGCAAATGTTTGTATTGCAGAAGTTATTTCAAGTCGAGGAGTTTGTGGGCAATAGTGTGTTCTGAGACCAGCCCTGACTTGTTACCATATGCCCTCTACTGCTTTTAATTTTAGTACTTCATGTTTCAATGTACTGTTATTCCTTGGTATGAAGTATGTGTAGGGGCAAGTAGAAAATTGTCAGAAGGAAGACTTACTGGAATTGTACTACAGTTGTGCGTTTTTTGGAAGTTTTTGTGTTTTTTTTTTTTTTGTCTGTTCAAGGAAGCGGAGTACTTTGAGGGCTGTTACAGCATAGAACAAGTCTGGGAGATTGTTGCAAAGCAAGTGAAAATGAACACCCCCCCCAAATCTACCATATTTTTGTTATTTAAGAGGCACTGCAAGTTAACTGTGCATTGTCTCTTGGTTTTTTTGGCTTTGATGAATAATGAAGTGTGAGTCCAATGACATGAGGCAAAATACTAATTATTATTTTTTTTTAATACAAATTTTGCATGGAGCTAGTCCATCTAGAAAGTCATGCTCCAAACAAACGCTAATTCTGAAGAATAGCCATATATGTGATTTTAATGGTTTAGTAAACTTTTCCTCTTTTTTTTTTTTTTTTTTTTCCCCCTCCCTTGGCTCTTCACCCATCCTTTTATGGCATAGAAAGGCTTATTGTTTACTTAACATTGTAACGCCCTTGTGAGCATTAAAAGCTGATCTGCTGCATACCTTATTTTAATCCCCAGTTATAAACAACTGAAAACAACTATGTAGGTTGTTGCTTGTTGAGGTTCCCCCATTTCTGGATGCTGGCATATGCATGTCTGTAGAAGATAACAGAACTCCAGGAAGGGCGTGAATTAAGAAGGTTGGCGAGGTTTATTTAAAGATGGCATATGTTCCAGTATTTGAATGGGAATCAGTTCTATCTCAGACATGCCACATTTGAGATTTAATTTGCCTGAAGATGGCAGATGATTGACAATTCATCTTCTGCATTGATACGGAGGATGGTGTAATCCTTACCAGCAGGTGACAAAGAAGCGCCAGAAGTTCCTGCTAAAATTTCACGGAATGCAAATGTAATAGTATCTTTGATTTTTTTTTTTTCCAAGCATGAATGATTGTGTTTTGTCATGAACTCAAGTAATTCTCCAGTTAGTAAAGTCACAAAACTGGACGTTTCTCGTTCTCAGCTGGAAGCATTTCGGATGCTGCTCTTTACTTCAGATGGCGAAGAAGAAAAGAGAATGGTAGACAACTTCCGCCCTCTTCAGCCATTAATGAACCGAACCGTCCGTTCATCCTTCCAAATCAGGCATCTCTTAAATACTGAAGTACAGCCCAAAGACCGTGCTGAGCAGATCAGGCCATAGATGGCCCATGAAACATCAGTCCGGACATTTCATCCAGACATATCCGTATACCTGGGCTGATGTTATTTTTTAATTATTTTTCCTTTTCCTGCAGTGTGTGTATGCCGTACAGTTTCATAGCCAGCCAGTTTCGGTTCTGCTAAGTGCCATTTGACTTATATTAGAGAAGCTGTGGGGTCGTTTAGTTCTGCTTTTTCAAAGTAGTAAATAATATTAACCCTTAACAAACTGACTTGCTTTAAAGCAAGGATCAGTAAGGAATTATTTTGACAGTTAAAGGAAAAATAAGGGCAGGAGGTCTCTTTCCCGATCTCTTTTCTGAACTGTTCTGTGTCTCTTCAAATGCTCTTTCATTTGCTTACATAGCAATTACATAGCTTACATGAATTAATAATCCAAACTAAAAACATGTAAGCAAGCAGAAAGTGTGAAGAAGTTAATAGCATTAATACTGATCAGGTCCTTTTGTGGAATTGTTTCAGAGGTTTGAGAACTAACTTCTCTAGTCTGATATACAGAGACAGTTTATCTTCTTCCTTATTTCTTGGTGTTTAGGATGACAAGAGGAGAAGGAAAAAATGAATTACAGAATCTAACCTTTTTCCATTGTATTGACTGTATGATCTCTGTTTGATATGGATGTCACGGAATGTCCATTCTATCTACACCACAAGTCAGCAGACTTTTTCTAAAACCTTATAACAGATGTAGAAGTTTTTAGCTTTGGCAGCTTTTACATTTCTGCGTCAATAATGTACCAGGAGAAGAGAGCAGAACAGAATTTACCAGTATCTCGAGACTGGCAGAGCAGCAAATTAAGCAAAAATGTCCAACTGATCCCAGGAAACTGATCACATCAAAGGAAAGCAAAATTAGATATGCCCCAGCTGACCTTCCCAACGGGATTTGGGGGGGAAAAAAAAAACAAACCCCAAACAATTTCTGAAACCTAATCCAGTGCTAAGAGAGTATGGACAAAATGCAGCATTCAGATACTTGGAAGGTTATTTTTTTTTCCTTCAGTAATTCATCTAGCAACAGTGTACTCTCTTCAAAGTCTTGTCTTAAGGTGTACTTCCCTTATAAAGAGTTATCTAGCTTCAAGATAACTGGGGACCAGATTATATTTATAGCACCTTATAGTACCAAAGTTCAGTGGTGGCTGAAATTTATTTGTGGACCAGATAAAATTGTTGTGTAAGCTGCCAGCTGTGGAGCCTTATCCTAGAGTTACGATCCAATTGCCACAAGTATTATCTACCTCTAAGCATACTACTACTAGCCATAATTTTCTCTCAAGCACCTTTCTCACTGGCTTTTTATGCTTTACTGTTTTTAACGATGTGCCTGTACATGAAAATCACGTATGGTCAGATTTTCTGATGAGGAGCAGGTCTATCTGTAGACTCATGACATGATCTTGATTGATTGTATTTGAGGAGTCATCCTGTGGAACAGATGTTGCTTGGTCTGCTCCTGCCAGTAAGCGAAGTCACTAAGCTGGTGTGACTCAGCACAAGTGAAGCCAGGACACTAGCTCGTCGATGCTAAATTCAGAACTTTATAATTGATACTTCTGTTTTTTTTAAGCCTAAGTGTTGAGTTTAAAAGCACTTTAACACTTTTTAGTGTGACCTTGATGATTTTAAGGTTTTTTTATGTTCTTATTTAACCAATTAAGTGCCCAGGTCCTGCCTTTTCTTCCTTAATAGCTCTACCTCAGGCTGTTGTTAATGTTGCAACACTTGTGCCTTTCTGTCTGGGCAATCTGAAACGTGCCCACTTCACCTCAGAGTGACTCTACATGGTAGATGTAAGAAAATCTCTTTTCTATTCCAGTGTAGTATACTTACTTTTACTGTGTAGTACGTTCAACATGGCAGTATGTATCTTCGGTTTCATTACCTCTCCCAAGCCCTTACTGCTCAGTTGACCCATCTTGCTTGACCTCTGTAGAGCTATACCATCTATACCAACTTGGTTGAACGATAGCATCCCAGTTGAATCTATACAGTCTTTGGCATCATCTTAGAATCACAGAGTCGTTTAGGTTGGAGAAGACCTTTAAGATCATTCAGTCCAACCGTTAACCCAGGACTGCCAAGTCCACCACTAAACCATGTCCCTAAGGGCCACATTGACATGTCTTTTAATTATCTCCAGGGATGGTGACTCCACCGCTTCCCTGGGCAGCCCATTCCAGTGCTTGTTAACCCTTTTGGTTGAAGAAGTTTGTCTTAACATCCAATCTAAACCTCCCCTGGTGCAGCTTGAGGCAGACAGACTTTTTACTATGTTCCTAGTCCGCAGAATCACATCAGTCATGGTTTTGCCAGAGAATGCTAGGTTCCAAAATAATTTTGGAAGGGATATCTACAGTTCTGGCAATAGGAAAAGAATTCTTTTGTTTTCTGCCTGAATGTAGGTGCTGTAGTCATTGTTAAGGTTGAGGGTTTTGTTCAGTGCTGTTATTGCAAATGCTTTTCTGAGGAGGACCCTGTAGAAACATGGCAGTGGTTCAGAACTTGTCTTTCTTTGAGATTTTTTGCTGCTTATTATTAGCAGTTAAGAAAAACTGTAATATAAAGACATCTTAATGTCGCCTTCACATTTAAAACACATTTTAAAAAAAAAAGTCACATACAGGTGACACAGAAGCACTAAGCTAGATATAGGTAGCCTGCATCAGTATCCCTATCGTATATAAATAGGTTGTTTTAAAAAGCTTCATACGATTGCTCAAAGTTTTTTAGTTGCCTTGGTAATTTTCACCAAATTTTTATGTACATCTGATCCACTGAGCCTGTTTCACTAGTTAATAGAGCTTCCCTAGCATATGCAAATACAAAAAAAGAAGTATTTTGCTCCCAGGGAACTACCATAGTGTAAACGTTTAATCTTCAGATGCTTCATAACGCTCTAGTATGCTCACACCCAACTGAGATCTCAGTGGTTAGGTTTGCTGCACTGAACCAGATTTTCTTCCTGGGTGTGTAAATCTCTGTAAGATGCTCACCACCATGCATCCATCAGAGAGAAAGTTGACTACTCTGTTTTCAGTGATCTTTCTAAAATTCTCATAGAAATTTACTTTGTTAAAGTATTGTCGTGGAAGTTTTGTTAGAGAATAGGTATATTAGCCAGTCATACAATCAATAAGCTATGCTCCATATATATTTACATAAAATCACATCTAAGTATACTGACATAAACCTAATTATTTCAATTTCAGCACTGATAGTTTCAAATATCAGGAAATGGGGTCGACGTAGAAAAACTTAACTCTGTGCTACAAATATAAGCTTTACAGGGATTTTCTGTTATAGTTATTTTGCTGGTTTTTGAGTCTTGCATTTACACATTAGTGTTTTAGCATCTCTGGGTAAGGTCAACAGTATCTCAGTTGCAGGGTGGATTGTCATTGAAATTAGCAGTCTGAAAATTATCAGAAAGATTGTTTGTTTGTTTGTTGGGTTTTTTTAACTTTTAGTTTACAATGACTGTACTGGCCTTGCAAAAGCTAACTGTGAGAAAAATAATTCTGCATGCCTGCACAAGTGTGTAAAACAGGAGATGGGATATAATTCTTTTGTCTTATTCTCTCAGTTGCATGAGGGGAAAACCAATTTGATTTGATTGTTGGACTAGAGCTAAGACCTGTAATGATTTTGCACAGCTAAGTTGAACTCTAAAGTGCCTGCATAGGAATCTTTGGGCTCTTTGTTTTTATGGTACAGTCCAAAAGGGTCAAAGGACACATTTGTGTTTGTCCTTGCATAGTAGTCACTTCTGTTACTTAACAGGGTACTGGGAGGCGTTCCTGTGGCAGTAAGCGCTAGGAATTAAAGACTGTAACAGAAATAATTTTGAGGACAGCTTACTGAAAAGGGAGTAGGGTTTTGGGCATAGGTCTGCATCCCTGTCGGTCTGACTTCCAGTTGCCTTTCAATGTTTCTGTTCAGTGTTGGTCTTACCAGAAGTCTCGTTCTCGGTGACTTCGTAGTTGAAGGACTTAATTTGCCGTTTGGATGGTTGCTCTGTGTTCCTACATTCCCGAGCATCCGCACTGGTGCACTTCAGGTGTGCGCCACCACGTGTACCTGGCCGCTCTTTTGTTCTCTTCTGTCAAGAATGGTTTGCGTTGGTATTTTTACTGCAGTTCTGACAGGAGTGTATCTTTTGGCTTTGAAAGCTTTAGAAATGGAGACTGCTTTGATCTCCCAAAAATCTACTGGGTTTTAGAGTACTGGAATCCTGCACAGGTTGCTTTTGAGGAAGGGTCCCTTCTTCTGCTCAACTTAATAGTCAATAGCGTTTGCTTTAAAAATTGCATGCCTTTAATTCGGAATGTCTTAACTTGTATTTCTTGGCACATCTTTGTTTTTTCCTTTGTGCCTCTTGTATTCCTGGCAGTTATTACATTGTGTATTTTAATGTATGTTATCTGCATAATCATAATTTACGCAAGTAATTGTCTTTGCGGACAACATATGTAACCGGGAATGCTGTTTGTTCTCCTAAGATACAGGCCTTTACCGTCAGTTTTTACCTGCTGTAAAGAAACTTCTAGCTGCTGGATTTTAAACTGTTACTTTAGTGTACAAACTATGTAATAAAGAAACACAGAGAAACCTGTGCCTGTATCTCATTGTGTTATTAAGCTCTCCAAGTTAAGAATTAGATTTTCTGTCAAGAAAATAATACAATTCCTCCTTGACAATGAACCAGTTCATTAGGAGTGGAGTCTAATCAAATGTGAGACATTCTGTGATACTTAAAAGCTATGAAAGACTCTGCTGAACTGTATTATAATTGGAATGAAAGAACAATGACCTCTCTGTTGCTGCTGTACTGATGGAAGGATGTCTAATTATTTGTTACGTTCAGCTAGATGCTGCATGCTGTCTAAAATGGGATTACAAATTTTGAGGATCTTTTCTAAACTACTTCATTTGACACTGATCATTAAACTTGATGTGGCAACTAAGCTCCTTTTCCTGTGCTATAATTGGTCTTGATGAAACGGAGCGTTGATGTGAAACTCCCAAGAGTTTCGCATTTAGTGGATGTGGCTACAGGAATCTTATCAAATGACCTGAAAAAAACTTTGAGTAAAATAAATTACTTTTATCAATAATACAAGTTGGCTAATCAGGTGAAATTAAGTGTTAGTTTCTCTGACTCACTGCTTAGCCATGCTTAGAGTCTAGTTATCGTATAGATATGTTTAGCTGAATTCATTCAAATGACTTTCCACTTCCTTTGATGGGAAAGGTAGGTTATATTTCTAGTTAAGAAATCCCCCCCCTAAAATAACTGTAGGCAGTACTTTTCGGTAAGGCCTCCCAAACGGTGCGATTCGATACCCTTTGTGGTAGGCAAGCCATTCTGACGTGAAGAAAGGGTGACGGGGCTTAAAAGTGAGGCCAGCCCCACCGTTATTACTATTTAAGGGTTCTAGAAGCTACCACCACTTCCAACAAAAGAGCTTCTGAGCTCTTCTATTAGTATAGCTGAGGTGTTTGCTAAAAAAATGGCTTATTTGATTCCAGCAGGCTGCCTTATTTTGATCAAGGCAGCTTTGCTGATACATGGTTAAGAAACATACACGTTACTTTTAACAAATGGCCAATTTACTTCTAATACTGGTAATTATTTGTCTTTCTGACAAATAATTCTTTTTGTCTGTCTTTTTGATGTGACAAACTTGAAGTGCCTGAGTATTAGCATATGGAGAACTGATTGTATAATCAAATAGTCTTCAAAGATTCTGCGGAATAACTTGGGGGCCTGAGGAGAGTTAATGTTCGTGGTCAGAACTGATAATAATACTCAGCATTTGTGAAGTGCTTTGAAGATATAAAGCACTATATGAACACGCCCTAACACCATGACTGCAAAGCAGGTATTTTCTCAGTAATAGAAACAGAGAAACAGTTGCAGAATTAACGCCGACTAATTTGCAAGACAAGTATGTGGTTGACTTTAAATATGGCAGTTCAGTGGCTGCTGCTCCACTGCTGCTTGATCCCAGGATTTCCAAATGGAAATGGTGTCAAAACTGAGACTGAAGTCTGCAAATTCTTAGCTGTCTGTTAAAAAATCCCCTTTCGGAAGAATTGGATGCAGAGAGAAAAAGATAACTTGGTCCCGTCCTTGTGAAAGTTAATGGAAATGTCTGTGAATTAGGTTAATATCAGGTGTAAAATGCCAATGATCAAGAATTAGGTTAATATCAGGTGTAAAATGCCAATGATCAAGAATTAGGTTAATATCAGGTGTAAAATGCCAATGATCAAGAATTAGGTTAATATCAGGTGGAAAATGCCAATGATCAAGAATTAGGTTAATATCAGGTGGAAAATGCCAATGATCAAGAATTAGGTTGATATCAGGTGGAAAATGCCAATGATCAAGAATTAGGTTGATATCAGGTGGAAAATGCCAATGATCAAGAATTAGGTTGATATCAGGTGGAAAATGCCAATGATCAAGAATTAGGTTGATATCAGGTGGAAAATGCCAATGATCAAGAATTAGGTTAATATCAGGTGGAAAATGCCAATGATCAAGAATTAGGTTGATATCAGGTGGAAAATGCCAATGATCAAGCAGTTAATTTGCCTTAAGGTGATAACTTAGTCCAGGGCACTGGTGAAGTAAAAGCATTGATGAATGGTTTTGTTCACCCAACTACACAACTGAGTTGGAGCATTCGTCTGAGAAGACCTGAAGCATCCGTCTTACTCCAGTGCCAGCCCCGTCTGCTGGATCCCGACTAACGAGGCCAACGCAGAGACAGTCCCCTGTGTTGCAGGTACCTGGCGTTTTCCCTGATTTTACGGTTGCGTGAACATTTTGCCTGGGATAAAGTATGAAACACTGTAACGAGGGAATGTTGGTAAATCTTACTTCGAGAAATAATCGGTTTGGCTTACAGCCATATAGGCCGTGTGATGGGGCTGATGTGAAGCTGGAGAGGCGGAAGAAAGGCTTCTGGGGTTTCAGGAAAATTGTGTGATAAATATGCTTTCCCGTTTAATTAATTGTCATAGTCTTTTCGGTCCCTTCAGGATCACGTTTGTCTTTGAAAACTAGAAAAAACATGCTGGATGCAAAAGTAATTTTTGTTCAAGCTTTCTTCTGAAACATGGATGCTTCTTTGAAGGGAGAAGCGGTGGAGTTCGAAGCCCCCGGGCTGGTGTGTAGCAGCCACTAGATGTCAGGTTCTGATCGGTGCTGAGGGGCCGCTCGGGATTCCTGGCGCGGTTGGGAGCGGCCGCGATGCCCGTTATCGGTTACTAACGTTCCTACTCGGTTACATCTTTCCCCAGAATGCAGATCTCACCTTTCTCCGAGGTGACTTGCAGAAACCTCCTGACCCACTGCCTGTACTGAGGCTGGGGAGGGGGATGGTCGGGGCAGGATGGACACCTTGGCTCTCAGACTTCGGGCTCCGACTTCTCGGTAGAGGTACCGCCTGCAGCCCGGGGTGGGAAGGAGCCTCGCTGAGCATCAGGGCTTCCAGGCTGCAGCCTCTGAGCTCTTCTATCCCACAAGGACCAGAGGGAGCCTGAATTTGACCAAGAATTGGCTCCCTGGGCACTGTTGTGAGCTATCCGAGTAAGTCTCCTCGGGTTCAAACCCGACGCCTTCACTGAGGTGGCGTGGTAGAAGTTGCCCGTTTTGCCTGCACACTTGCCAGGTTAGCAGAAAGGTTTTATTGTATTTTTTTTTGGCAAATGCATCTTTTTGGTAGTCTGGGTGCCTGAGATGACAGGAAGATGCCTGCAGTGCCTCTGCAGAAGCACGGTGATGCAGCGAGGGGCCTTGGCCCACGGATCTGTCAAACAGGAGCACAGCAAATGCACTGAGATCAGGGGGGGCTGGGGGGGCTGAGATCGGGGGGGCTGGGGAGGCTGAGATCGGGGGGGCTGGGAGGGGCGCGTGTTGCTGGATTTGGGGTTTACACACAGAGACCCATTCTGCTTTCTAAGAACAGCCGCCCAGTCTGGGGTGCAGGGTGACCCCCTCCCCTCCCGGCAGCGGGGAGCCCCCCGGGGGCAGGGGCGGGGGCGGGGGGGGCTCTTTGGTCCCCTTGGTCCCCCTCCCCGCCGCGCCTCTGGCCCCTTGCGAGGGGGGTGCGGGTGGCCTGCGCGCCTGGAAAGGGACCCATAGCCGCCGGTTCCCGGGGCCCTGCGACACCACCCTTCCTCCTCCTCCTCCTTCTCCTCCTCCTCCTCCCCCCCCCCCCCCCCCCCCGGAAAGGAGGCCAGCCCCGCTCCCCGCCCGGGCGGGAGGCGCTCGGCGCACGCCGCCCACCGCCGCCGGAACAAAAGGGGCGGCAGCGCTGCATGGTGGCGGCCCCGCGCCCTGCCCCCCCGCCCCGCTCCGCGCCGCTCCGCGCCCCGCTCCGCTCCGCTCCGCGCCACCATGTCGGGCAGCGGCGGCGCCGGCAGCCCCGGCAGCAGCGGGGTGAAGAAGCGGAGCCCGGCGGGCTCGGCCGCCTCGCTGGCGCAGGAGGAGGAGAAGCAGGCGATGGAGAAGATGCTGGAGGCGGCGGATGGCGGGGCGCAGGAGAACGGCTGCGTCCGCTCGCCCTCGCCCTGCGCCTCCGCCGAGGCCGAGGGGGTGACCCTGCAGCGCTCCATCACGCTGCTCAACGGCGTGGCCATCATCGTCGGCACCATCATCGGCTCCGGCATCTTCGTCACCCCCACGGGCGTGCTGCGGGAGGCCGGCTCGCCCGGGCTGTCGCTGGTGGTGTGGGCCGTCTGCGGGGCCTTCTCCATCGTGGGTGCCCTCTGCTACGCCGAGCTGGGCACCACCATCACCAAGTCCGGCGGGGACTACGCCTACATGCTGGAGGTGTACGGCTCCCTGCCCGCCTTCCTCAAGCTCTGGATAGAGCTGCTCATCATCCGGCCCTCCTCGCAGTACATCGTCGCTCTGGTCTTCGCCACCTACCTGCTCAAGCCCATCTTCCCCGTCTGCCCGGTGCCCGACGAGGCTGCCAAGCTGGTGGCCTGTCTCTGCGTCCGTAAGTACTCGCGGTCCCTCTCCAGGTGCCCGCTGTCCCGCTGCCGCACGTGGCTGCCCGCTCACCGTCGCCTTCCCCAAAAGTCTGCCCAAACGGCTAGCTGCCCTCGAGCCCGCCGCGTTGCAGGAGGTGCACCATCTCTCCTCTGCTCCGCTGGCTGCATACTGGGGGTCGGGGGCTGTTGTGAGCAGAAAATGCGTCCCATCCCAAATAAATTGAGCAAAATATTCCCCAAATGCCGGTTACAGGCTAGCGAGCCTCTCTGATTTCCAGCAACGCAGTGAGCAGCGTGCAGCAAATGCAACATGCGTTTTGCCTTCGTGCTGGAATGGGATTTCTCCTGCCCTCCC
Source organism: Falco peregrinus (assembly GCF_023634155.1). Classification (NCBI taxonomy): domain Eukaryota; kingdom Metazoa; phylum Chordata; class Aves; order Falconiformes; family Falconidae; genus Falco; species Falco peregrinus. The sequence goes on from NC_073734.1 coordinate 4,960,142, forward strand.
GCAGAGGTGCGTTTGGCCGGGGTAACATCTCCTCTTGCAGCCCTGCAGTGCTGAGGGGCCGCGGGGGCTGCGGTGGGTGTTTGTGTGCAGAGGTACGTGAGGATAACGTGCAGTTGGCAGATTATCTGTCACGACCAACTGGTGCTGAACATGGCCTGTGCTGCAGTGCCTGGCTGTTTTCAGCACCAGTTTTGAGACAAGATGTTTCTTGGCTGTATGTGCACTGATAGCAAGCTCAAAACCTGGGGTTTTTTGCTAGCAAACATTGCGTTTCGTGAGGCATTGCCTTTCAGTCATGCTGTGATGAATTTAGGGCCGCTGATGTTGCCATTGGCACGCGGATCGATCTCTCCTGCTGCAGTTTTTACCATCGCTGGTATTTTGAGGTCTGCGGTTTTGCCGCTGACACCCCATTTTCCATTCCTCCAGTGACTGCAAAGTCACTCTATCCAGATTTCTCATCCTTTAAATACAGGATCATTTTCTGCCTTTCTCTTCTCATTTTCTGTTCAGTCTGTGTTCTACTCCACTGGTAGTTCTTGTGCTGTTGTAAAGATGTACGTTGGGAGAGGTTATAGTTTTTTGTGAGGGCTTTGTAAAGCGCGTGTTCAGTATACGAAGTGATGATCAGGTGGTCTTTTAATTTTTTCATTTTGAGGTTGTGAAGGGAAGGCTGCTTGTTCGTGCTGTCCAAAGGGAGATTGTGTTAGATTCCTTCACCCTCTGAGGATCGCAGGCATTCAAAAGTGGCAGCACATGGTCGTTAGAGGAAGATAGATTGTCTGTAACTGTCTTCATACACACACTGACCAAATCTTTGGTAGATGACAATAAGATAAATAACAGGTGGGACAGCAATTTGTACATTCTTTGGGCGAGGTTGAAACTTACTCATTCCCCAGATAAATTTTTAGGAACGTAAGGACAAGTAGACAGGCATGTGGACTTTCCATCCAAGTTTTTAACAAAATGAAGTGCATCTATCAAGGAAATGCACTAACCCAACTGAGAAAGCTGTAGCGGGGTTAGAAAAGAGTTCTGCTGATGGGTTTCTTGCCTCAAGTAGGGCCTTGTGAAAAACCTCTTTTTAGAGCTTTCCTTCAGTCTGCAGTGTGGTTTCTTCAGTGACACAGAGACAAGGGGCATGCATGCATGTGGCGTTCACGTTTTTCTGCTGAGAAGCTAACAGAATTAGAGCGCTGATTAAATGGGCTTTCTTGGTGTTTTATGTCAAAGTTTCCCTGTGCAGGAACATATTGTAGTCGACAAAGCCTTTGAGAACATGTTTCTAATAATAAGTAGTTTTTCCTCTGCAAGATCTTTCCCAAAATAGGTAGGATGAGGTTTTACTGATCAGAAAAAAAAAACCAGGGGTGAAGCAGACTTGCCCATGGCAAGATCTGGTTCTGTGACCATGGATTGCAACATGAAATTTCTTGATGCCAGGTCTCATTCCTACTTAAGCTCCTCTAATAAGTAACATGTCTCCAACCTCCTTTTGCTAGCAATTAGTAGTTTTCCTGAAGCAGAATTTGTTCTTTAACCTTTATCCTGAAATGCCAAGGAAAGAGTTGCTAGTTCTACAAATCTGCGTAATTTCCATGTGTTTCTTCTTCAAACTTTATCCCCCCCTACACCCTGGCTACTATTTTGTTTATGCTTTGGGTTAAATTTTTGTTTGTCTCTTTCGCTACAAAAGGTTAGTTCATCATGCTTTGCCTTCAGCAAGTTAGTGTTCTGTAACTTTGATTTTGCAGTTAGCTTGTTGACTGTCTGGTGCCAAAACCACATCATGATCTAGGAACAACAAATGAAGTAAATCTGGTCCAAGGACTTAGCAAGTCACACAAAACTTCTATGGACTAACAAGCGGCTTTGTTACATGGTTGTTCCCAACATACCCCTACCCAGGGAGATATTTATGTTTTTTCAAGAGCCCTGGGGTAGGAAAAATGGCCTATTTGTACATACGCTCCAGAGCATACACTAATGAGTTACCTCAAAGAGGGGAAGAACAGTTTAGGAAGCAACAGGGGAATGTGGGGCCCCGGGGCTGGAATACAGTTGACTTACTATGTAGCTAAAACCCAGCCGTCCAGAACAGTACCAGCTGTATTCTTTGCAAAGTTTGTATCTCAACATAAATGCAATTGGCTGCATGGCTTCTAGTAACGGGAGAAATAACAACAGTTACTCGTTTCCACTGCGAGTGTTACCAGTGTTGAACAGTGGAATAAATAACGTGTTGTTTGGTATTTGCCACCGTGAAGTACAGAAATTGAATTCCTAGGCATGAAGATAATCTAAATAAATCACAGTCTTGAAAGAAAGAAAAAAATAGCTGGATTAGGGAATTTTGTTCCCCTTAAGGTGCTGAGGAAAACAAGGTGGGTGGTAAGTAAAATTTCACTACAAATAGGTATTTTCTGCTATCAAGATTACGATCTCCAGCCAGTTAGTATTCAAGACTGCTTCTTCCATAAGACAACACGAACGCTTATTATAGCTGCCAAATAAAAGTGTGGGGAAGTCTTCCTGTGGCAAGATGGGTCAAGCTGTTCATCATTAGTGCGGTGTATTTTATGTTCACCGCGCAACAGCCAGTGCTCCCTGGTTGTAAGAATTTCCAGGTAGTTTGGCTTAATGCTTTTCAGGCTGCGGGTTTCTTGGGAAACTCAGAAACCTGATCGTGTTATTTTAGCTGTAAGACTGGCTGGCTGATGCTTTTAGAACTGATAAATCATAAAAGCAGATGCTAAGGGATAACAAACACAAAGTCTGCGTGGTATCCAAGTGTTTTTGAACAGGAGAAGTTAATGAAACTGAGAATTTGTGCATCTGCGTGAATACCCAACAATAATTTGAATTCCCCCAAATACAATCTTATCTAAACCAGTTTTACCCCTTCTATAGAGGATGGAGGCACAGTTACTATGTCCTGAGGTTTTGTGTTTGATGGCATCTACATTACAGTATTAGTATTGTACATGGCAAAGAATTAAACTGCTAAGGATTCTGTACTTGGTGTCTCAGGTGCAAATTTGAACCTACGTAGATAAATGAGGATCCGTTGTATTTGTTGTTGGCTCCTCTTCTTGTTCTCTTGAGAAAGCATCACAGCGGAACGTGCATTCACACTGTACTTCCAACACACTTGTATCTTTTTCTGCTATTTTCTACAGTTTATTTTTACTTAGAATTAAAAAATACACGCCTTTTAACAGAATATTTAGGTAGCAAGTGTAGCTTTGAAAGAACTTGTTGTTTATATACGTTGCAGGACCATCTTCATGTAGCAGAAGCAGGATCGTGTAAACCTGTTTAATCCTGTCTTTTTTTTCCCATGGAAGAGATGGCGTGGAACAGCATCCAGTTGAAGGTGCATCCCTGATGTCTTCCAGTGCATGTCGGTCAGATCCTCTTTTACAGTTGGCTGATGCTTGTGTTAACATTTCTTAAATCTGAACTGATAAATCTTAACAAAAACCATTAAAAAATCACAGAGCACAACCTAATACACAGTGTATGTTGTAGATATAGCTTAAAGATGGAAAGTTTCAAATTGCCCAGTTAAAGTTAACATCCATGTTCCTTATTTCCACCTGTTAATTTGCAGGTTTCCTACATGTGAGAGGTCTCTGAACTGTGGTACAGGGAATTCCCTGCAGATAAGGGGGATGAGGAATAACGCTGCTTCCAGCCCCCAGCTGCTTCTTGCTTGGTGTTTCGCTGGTGCCTGAACTGTTCTTTGTACACAGGTTCTTACACACAGCCTGCCACACCCCTGCTGTGTGCTACATAACAGGTTATTCTGTAATTTACTTATTTCTTGACAGTGTAATCTGCCCCACAGAAGCTTGAGAAACCCTGCCAGTTGCATATAATTTTACTCTTCATCTTCAATGTCAAATCAGTGATTTGATTGTTAGCCTCTGAGGCCTTTTATCACTTGTTAATTATATATGCTCATCTGGCACTAATAACCCCAATATTGCTGCAGCAATATCTGCTTCTTCCAAAGCTACAGTATCTTAATCTTCTTCAGAATTTCTTTAGACTTCCTTTGCTGCTTCTGAAATATTTTGGGCGCTTCTCCTGCAAGCATGGAATTCCTGCAAGCACGATCACCTATTGCTCATTCGTCTCTTTTGTTATGAACAGCCTAATAGTGGAAGAATTAGTAGCAGTCAGCGCAGAGTTGAGTCATATCTAATAGCATAAGTGCCTGACACCCCCCCTGAGTACATTGTGAGTTAGAGGAGAATGGTATCAAAGCCGGGGTTTGGCAAAAGTGTCTAAACACATGCCGTGAGTGCTTGCCAAATTATAGCTGTAGTCCATAAGTGAATATTCACTGTCAGCATTTCAACTAGAGATTGCAGATGTTCAAAGCAGGAACATCTTCATTTGGTATTAAGGTTTTATTTTAATCTGACAAGTTTGGCTGCTTGACTGGCTGTTCAAAGTGAAGCTATGGGTAGATTTTCAACCCATCAGGTATTAGATGGTTAGCAAGGCAAACACAAAATACATCTTGTGCTTGTCTAAGATGGGTTTTATTTTGCAGCATCGCTACTTGGATTTAATCTGCCAGGACAAGCAGGGTGTGAAGCTTTAAAGAGTTTGAAGACTTTCCACCGCTGCCCCCCCCCCCCCCCCCCCCCCCAGCCCCCAGCAAGGTGGATTAACTGGCTAAGCTTTAGCAGTAAATATGCGCTTGTTTGATCAGAGTGGAGGGAAAGGGCCTTTGTAGAATCCCTGCTGTATGCTAATGCTGCAAATCTGAGGTTGCTTTTTTAAAAGCTGTGTTTAATTAGAGAGAGTAGCGTTAATGAAAACAGCCTCTGACACTAGTAGGACTCTTCTGAAATGGGTGACGGTTTGGAGGACTCTTGAAGCACAGTAAGCAACGACCGCATTTCTTGGCACCCCTCTCTTGGCTCTCGCAACAAATGTCCCATTAAATTTTATTGTATTTGAATGATTTACATTACCACTGAGATCCTTCAGAGTCTTTCTCTTCTGACATGAACAAATTAGGAAGGCTTTCTCAGAGAAATTCTCCATCGTCAGTCTAATTCAAAGCAACATCACTAGGTATTTCAAGTATTCCAGGAGTCTTATAGTCCCAGTGTCAGATGCGGCCAATAGATCAAATGAGAAGGATGTGAGAAAGCGGGTTCTTGCCAGTCAGCGTGCAGGGCTGAGTTCTGACCCCCTGCTTAGGATAGGTGGTGTGATTCAGACTAAAACCTGCCTGGAATTTTTCATTGAGTTCATGACCCAGAGTTTAGCTCTCAGCGGTGAAGTTCAACCACCTTTCTGTGGATTTGTGGAACCTGCTTCAGTACAATTATGGGGAGGTGTTTCTGTGAGCATAATGTCTCTGTGGGCCAGGTAAGATGCCGTGGTTTGCAGGTCTGGTAGCTGACCGTCTGTTCGGCACAGATGGTGGTATGTCTGTGGGGCTTAAAGTGCACGTAACATATTAGTAAGTGTTGTTTGCTGTCAGGAAGATGTTTCATATCAGGTGGGCATGGTGGAAGAGATGTTTAGCTCGTGATAGTTATGGGGTCCTTTTAATTTGCTGGGAATGGAACAAATCTACCCCTTTCTCCCATTGCAAAATATCTTTTGTTTGTCTTCCTGTGGTAAAATGACCTGTTTTGTGAAATTGCGGCATCATGTAATTTAGAAACTTTGACAGTAAAAACACAAGCTTCTTTCTAAGGAAACAAAATAGTTTACTACTACTACTAGCGGCTAGGAGTTAGCTCCCCTAATATTAATGAATTCTTCATAGTTTTTATTCAAACCACACAGTTTGAATAGCGTAAACTGAACCTGCCATTATTACAGAACCTGGTACCAAAGCAACGGGTGCGTTTACGTAGGCTTGAGATCCAGCTTCAGCAGTTAATTGTGCGCTGAGCTCGTCCTCCGGGCAGTTCTGGCGCTGCCTTTTGGCCCTGCCTGCGCCGCACTGGTTGGCACAGCTCGTGAGAGAGAGGGATGGCAAGTGAGTGCTTGTTAATTTATTCTTGCGGAATTCTGGAAACCGGAGGGTGTGGATGCTGCTGGGATCTGTGGTACATGATGAAATGATAGCAGCATCCTGCTTTGCGCTAGCGGTGCTGGCTCCTGGTGCTGGCTCCTGGTGCTGGCTCCCAGCTCCGACCTGTTTCAGCACCAGGGACTTCCTGGAACTGGAAGCCGGTGCAAGGATGGAGCGGTGACGCTTTCAGGGGTCTGCAGCCATTTGTTGGGGAGAGCCAGAGCTCGTGGTCTCAAGGCGGGTCTGGAGGCAATCTCTTTTCTTAAACTGCAGCGTTAGGGCAGCCTTCACCTTCTCCTTCCACCTGTGGTCCTTTGATGCAGCTGTTCCCCCAGTCCCCAGCACTGCTGTTTTGGGAAGGAAAATAACAAGGAGACTGTAAACAGTTGCCAGGTGTGTTTATTATTATAAGTTGATACATAAAGATACATTTGCTGTGGGGTCAAGTGCTCCTTTCCAACAGCCTCATGTGCTACTAAGGGTTTCCTTTCTGCAGACTCATTGCCCTGACTGTTCGGTTTCTCCAGAGACTTGTCCTTGAAGAAATATCTGCAAAGTTTTTCCTTCTGCTTTTTCTCTTTACTGCCTTGCAGGGCACAAGTCTTCACTCAATACCCATCAAGTGAAATTTCCCAACCCGTTTTCTGTCTCTGTTCTTGTCTGTATGTCTCATGCTAGGTTGTGCTATTAGAAATAAGACATCTGAGACTACTGGAAGACGCTGCGGCGTCACAACCACCTGAATATAAAGTGTGGGAGTTTGGCCTTAGCGTCTGGTTAAGGCATTGACTTGTCCCATGGGTTTAACCGCTGTAGTCAGTATAGCATAATTCCTTGTTCGTACTGTGTGGAGTAATTTTATTTTCCATGTGTCTGACCTCTGGTGAGCCTAGGTAGCAGGGTTTTTTAAAGCACGTGGACCAGTTTGTGTCTGTGCCACGTGGTGCTGTCATCCCTGTGGTTTGGCTCTTGGTGGCCACAGGCTCAGTGTATATTGTCCCTGTGTGAAACCTGGTTGCACCGTCTTTGGTAGAAGAGGAAACCGCTTGTCCAAGATCTGCACTTTTGCCAAGAGCGAAAGGAGCAGCCTTGCTGTGGAGCGGGGAAATGGGAAGGAGCTGAGAACTGTTCTGTAACTGTGAAGAGAAAATCAACATCATCTCGTGGTGGATGGTAAACTGCAGCATCGTCTTAGGACTGTAAGGGCTAAGCCCTTTGGAAATGTGCATTACAAACAGGAATCATTGCATGCTTTATCCTCTGTGTGTGGAGGTGTTACAGTCCCTGTTTTCCTGGAGGGGAAGCTGAGATGGAGGATTTCCCTTCATTCTTCCTGTTTCCCTCCACAAGTCCCGTACCTTACTATGCATTTTCATGCTGGTCCTCTAATACCACAAAAAAGAATCCGTGGGTAACTTGCAGCAAGTTAATTGAGTTCACTTCTTTAAAGCAAGCTACTTACATCTATCCTTGTCACAGAGGTGTATACTGAGTTATATGGGAAGCACTACAGGTCAAGACCAGGGAAACCTGTAGGAGAGGAAATAAAGGACAGAAGTGGCGTTGTGCAAGGCTCCCGAGGTATGTAACCTCACAAGCAGCATGAATGCAGCTGTGCCAGTACCTCAAGAATTCCTACAATGAAAAGCTGCTAAAGATCTTGGGTTGAGCAGACTCCCGTCCCCCATCAGCAAGTTACATATGGTGCTGGAGTTGGATCCTTTTTTTCCCCTGCGAATGAGGACGAGTGCGCAGAGCTGTGGATCGGCTCCTTGCTTGTTTGCTTTTTTTTCTCCGAACAAAGCCTCCGTGAGCACTGTCTTTACTCTGCCTCTGATCCACGGCCGTGTTCCATTACTCCAGGAAAGCTGCGGCCCTGCCTTTTTCTGTAGGGTAGTTGCCAGGACTGTTGCATCATAAATGCCAAGCCCTGTTGGTTTACCTGTGTGCGGGCTTCCTTCATGTCCTATTTGCTTTGGGCAGAACCACATACCCTCAGGGCAGCTTTACTACATCCTGCCTTTCCTTTGTAGACATAGGAGCTGTTGTTACATACCGTGTGTTTGTTGTGGACTTGTTCTACGTGGGGATTGTCATGATCCCTTTCTGTGTCTGCTTTGTAAGGGTTTATTCCTGTTGTGATCTAGAAATCAGGGTTGGGAGGCATCTTGGAACTTGAGTTCAAAGTAATATGCCCATAAAATGTGAATTGCGAGGAGACAAGGTTCTTGGTCCTATGCTGTAGTAATCAGTTTATCCTTGGCTCCTCCCAGTAATGGGGAGATTACCTGACTGGGCAGGTGAGTGCCAGCAGGACGAGGTTAAGTGACGTGCCTGAAGCCAGCGAGGACTACTAGAACAGAGTAAATAACTGAAGCCAGACCCGCCGTTGTCTTCAGAAAGCCAAACTTCTCTTTGAAAGCCTCTGGCATCCCCTGTGGCTTGAGTATCTTGCAATGACACTCACTCTCAGCTAGCTTGGACAGTCACTGGAAGAGATGAAGGGGTGAACACCACCTTGTGAGCACGTTCTCTCGACAGCAGTCAAAAGCCAGTATCTTTCCTACTTCTGGCAGAAGTACATAAATATCTTATATCTGCAATCACTGCAGCTTTCTAGCTCCTATTATCCCAATTATGTAAAGTGTTTGGAGAGGGGCTGCTGGATCAGACAGAGCGTGTCACGCCGGGTTGTGCTGAAATCCTTATTCCTAGAACGATTCCCGAGAATGGCCCCGACAGGTCACGCTGAAAGTCTGCCTGGCTGCACAGCCGGCTTTTGGCAGGGCCAGTGGCCTTAGGAAAGGTGCTGCAGAAATTAGGGCAGTGCCATCCGATCTTTCCCTGCTTTGTATCATTGCCCTGATGTATAAAGCTGTGGCCGTACAACTTTCCCCCGTTGTTCACGCGGAGCAGTTCATCTGAGGTGAACGGAGCAGTGCCAGGAGGAGTCCTGCAGCCCCTGCTTTGCAGAGTAGCATCTTGGATCAAAGGAATAAAACTTTCTGCTGTAAGAAACCCCAGCCCTCTGGTCTCCCGAGAAGTTGAGCAACCACTGGAATTTGTCAGGGAGCTTTACTGAAAAAGTACTCGGTCTGTCTTTTCGTCACTGTGTCTGTAGGATCCTTCCTGGTGGGTGGGACTGGGTTGTTTTGGGGGTTTTTTTTTGGCCCTTCCTATCTTGAAAGCATTTAAATGTAGTAACTCCACCACACTCCTTTAGGAAAGACAAATATTATTACATGGTGGGAAAAGCAAAGCAGAGAGATTGTGACTCAAAGGGCTCTGAATCACAACTGGCGTGGAAGAAGCTTTCAGTCCTGCTTATAGTCTTGGCCCTAAGTGTTTTCTTATTTTTACAGAGCCTGTTTATCTGGCACCAGTGTGTTTTTAAGGGCTCAATACTGACACTTCCATTGCTTTTCAGTTTCGGACTGTGTAGAAAGCTTTTGCCTTTTATGTACACCGTTGCCGTCCCACGGTCCATCCAACCGAGACTCTGTACAGAACCAGAACGTGAGAAACGGCCCCAAGAAAGTCAGTATTTACCGTGGGGGCTGAAGCAGCTATTGTCAAAGACACAGAATGCCTAAATGGGGAAGGGAATGTCACTGTCACACCTCTGAGGGCTGTCTTCACCAACACGAAAAGTGTGCTTTTAGATGTGTTAGCTCATCCTTTAAATATCCCTCTGTAAACAGGGAGAGTTTTATTTTTAGCGTAATTGCTGGTCGAAGTGAATCCTGGATCTTTGGTTTCCTCCCTCCCCTCCCCGTTAAGGTTCACTAGAGGTGCTTTTAGTAGATGATTTGTCATCTGTGCTTAGTGATACTTCGCTGTGTTCTCTTCTCCCCCCTCACCTCCCCCCTGTAGCACAGGCATATGTAAGCTGACCTTGCTTACCTTTGTTTTCCCCTCCCCGTGTATCTGGACAGTGTCCCTTTTAGCGTACTGGTTGGAGGCAGATCCATTGCAATCTTGCTGCAAGGGGACAGAGCTTTGCCCCTGCACAGCGCTGACGCTGCTGGCCTGCTGCTCGAGGCTGAAAAGCCTCCACGCCTGGACTTTTTGGTCTTTCGTGCCGTGTCTTTCGAGTGAGATGCACCGTATCGGCCCTGCAGAGCACAGGGTGAGGGACGCTGGGACGGGGTGTTACAGAGGGGGGAGGTGGTGTGGCGGGTTGGCTGGCACGGTTCCTCACTGCTGGCTTTCGGCTGGGGCAACCAAAGACCAGCTCGTGCTGTCCTGTGGCTTGTGTTAAGAGCTCATGGGAGTACGGGTGTCCTTCCGAATGGAAACAGCTCTGCATTGTTTCAGTCTCACCCACTCCAAATACCCAGACACCCCCAGAGTGCCAAAGGGGCTTGAAAGGCATGATTAAAAAAAAGAAAAAAAAAAGTGATTCTGAAATGCCTTATTTCCTTCTGGCTTTCATTCTTGTAAGACATATTCGATCATGTGGTTTTCTTTGCAAAGCTGTCCAACTCTTTCATTTCTCCAAACTTTACATTCTCTTCTGTTGAGATGACGCTAGATCCAAGGGGTTTGGGGGTGTGGAAGCCAACTGTCCCCAAAGCAGTCATCATACTCTGGGATGTGCAGATGGAGCTGGCTTTGCTCTTCCCTGCCCAATGGTCCCCTACCAGCAGCCTTTCCCTGACCAACGTGCGGACACTTCAATCCTCTCAGCCTGACGTGTAGTGGGCGTAGCAGCTCCCAGCCCCCTGTGAATGAACGACACGCTGGATCCCTTCTTGCCTGCCTGTGCTCTGAGTCACCGGGAAGCCCTGTCACACTCGGCGCTCACTTGAGCAGGAACACAAAGTCTCATCATTGCTGTCAGACCCCGATACTGTGGTCCCTGGTGACCGAGCTCTCTGAAGCCAGCCTGTGGGTATGTCTGAGCCTGTCTGTGCCCATGTGTTCCAGGAAGGCTATTCTCAGCTCTGGCATGGGCTCTGTGTGCATCTTCCTGAACTCTTACCAATGCAGTTGCTTTCTCACAGGCAGGGCAGGATGGCAGTGAGGCAATAAGGCCCTTTTAAATGCCTAAATACTTCTTCCTCCTCCCATGGTTTTATTTCTCGGTTTGCAGTTTATTGTGCCGTTGCTGGGAGGCAGGGTGTGAGGCTGTGGGAACGTGCCATAGCTCCAAGCTGGTGAGGTATCGGCAGCTCTGGTGCTTGGTCCTGCTGTAAGGCAGGAAGGCAGGCTCTGCCGGTCCTGGGCCACCGCCTCGTGTTGCAGGTGCTGAGTGAATATGGGGGGTGCTGGTGCCTGTGTCCTGCACTCGGGGCACACTCAGCTGGGTACCGGTCTGTAGCTGGGAGGCCACCTTGCTTCAGAGTAGGGGTGCACTGTGGTTTTCTGTGATGTGTTGAGGGTCTTAAGGCACTGGGTGCTCTTGAGGGTGGTAACCAAGCAATCCAGCTACGGGTATTTCTGCCTCCTGTGGGTATTTCTCCTATCCGTCACCTTCTGCCTCCATTCTGAAGGACCCCGTGTGGCTCAGCCCCATGGGGACAGGCTTGTGGCCAGAGTCTCCACCAGCAATCTCTTGGAGAGGCTGGTGGCCTGACAAGGATGCTGCTGAGCCCTCTCATTTCTCTGGGGGTTTGATTAAGGCTGAAATATCTCCATCAAATGCTCTGGGCTTTAAACTGCGAGTGCAGATATAGCCCGTAACCTCAAGAGAAGGGTGAGCTGCTTCCGAGCTGAATATTTTCAGGAGCAGCTGTTTGGCTCTGGTCGAGGCAGTGGCGTCCTGTGAAAATGAGCTGCAGGATGTGGGAAGGGGCCTTTGCAGGAGGGCAGAAGCCAGCTTGGAAATGATCCCGCTGGGAAAATCCAGCTCAAGACGAAAGGTTGAGATCTGCTCCTCCCTGAGCTGCTCGGTGCCGGGTCAGCTCCGGGGGCTGCTGGCAAGCTGGTGTGGAGGCAGCGAGGGGTGGCTCGGTGCAAGGGAGACAAGGAGGAGGGGAGGGCATGCAGCACGTAGGGCACTGTCATTCTCTGTGTGACATTTGCCTGCCTCTATAACAAGCAACAGGCGCTGGGGAGTGGGGAGTGAGCAGGGCACGAAAATAGTAAGTGATTTGGAAGAGCAGTAAAGGCTTTAGCCGTTATTTTCTGTGAAGCAGGTGAAACTTGGCCAGTCAGCATCTGGCTTTAGATAAACCCTAGTTCATGCTGTCCCTTGCCTGGTAGGAGTGCCACACTAAATAGCAGCAGGAGTGGGTGATACAGAGGAGGGTGGTGGAGGAACAAGGCAAAAAAAGGTAGGAAAAAAGGTTTCATTAGGTGCATTAACCACAGAGCAATTTGTCGGTAGCGGGAGCTTCTCGACAAGCAAAATGCTGACGGGGAGGCAGCACGATCAAGTCCAAGAGCAGCCACAGCACATCGGAGCCGCTGAGCTGCTCTGCGCAGCCGTCTCTTCCACTGCTGCCGTGCTGAGCACCTCTGAGAGCCGGCACGGCCGCTGGCACCGCTGGTGGAGTGGGTCGGGCAGAGGATGAGGGTCTCCTTAGATCCAGCTGCTCTTCCCAGCTGTGCCACTTGCCGAACAGGTCGGGCCAGGGACGTCTCTTCCAACATGTTTAGGCAGTGGTGTGGCCTCCATAGCCTTTTAGGTGCTAATGTTACACAGATAGCTATATATCAGTTCTGGGAGCTTGTCCTGATGTTTCTATGGTGTTTTCACACCACAGCAGCATTAAACTGGATCCACTTAACAGGGATTGCAACCAAGCACTTTGATGCTAATGGTTGCAGTAAGGGCTTTTATTTATCTGCCCTCAGAAGCATACTTCCCAGGGCTGCAGGGCAGTTCCTTGTCCCAGGGAGCGTATGAACTGTTCAACCCACCTATTGCCAAAACGAAAGACGAAACAGAGAAGTGTGTGGCTGCAGAGCCTTGCTTTTGAAAAGTTACTACTTTAGGAAGAGAGTCTTTGTGTGTGTTTAAGTTTTAGCAGAAAGCAAATGCCAATTTGTCATAATTTGGTTTGCATTTTAAGTGTTTCACTGACAACTGATGTGCCTTTTCTTGTCCATTTCCCTTAGTGCTCCTCACAGCAGTGAACTGTTACAGCGTGAAAGCTGCTACTCGTGTTCAGGATGCCTTTGCTGCGGCCAAGCTGCTGGCGCTGGCTCTGATCATCATTCTTGGCTTCGTGCAGCTTGCAAAGGGTGAGTATGTTTCCCTGTTGAAGGTGGTGTGCAGTTAAAGCAGAATCTGGGAATTAGGGATAAAGCCCGAGAGTCCCAACCCAAGCATTTCAGAGATAGCAGAAGTGCTTTACAAACATCTTCCGTTCTCTTGCATGCTTGGGTGATACTTCCACCTTGTGCTTTGAGTGCTTTTGTGCATTTTATTTGCGAGATTTTATATTTACCTAGCCAAAGTTATGCTTGATTTCATGCTACTGGAACCCAGCATATATCACCCAAGCTCTTTCCCACTTGGTGCAGTCACTGTGTGGCCTCTCCCTTTGAGATCTGCAGAGCTGCCAAGTCTACAGGGAATGAAAATTTTGGTGCTGTGGCTCTTGGGAAGTCTTTTCTGTAACTGGTGGCTGGTCATGGCCATTCGCTAGTAGAGAATTATCTGCATGTGCAAACCAACCCCCAGTAACTTTCCTTCTTTCACAAACTGCCCCTGCACGTTTCCCTTCCTCCTGCCTCAGGTATGGAAAAGCTTGGTTGGGTCCGTGGGGTCACACGGGATCAGGCGAGGCTGCAGAAACCACATGATGAACAGTGATATTAGGGCTCTCAGCTGACACTAGCACACATGTCTGTCAACTAGCATCTGAAGGAGGAGATAAAAATGGGAAGATAAAGCAAATTTCTGGTGGTTTTGCTTGTTTTCTTCATGCACACTTAAAGTCCTCTCAGACCTAGGGAGATATTTTGTTCCAAATCCATCTGATTAACTAATCCACACAGATAAGCTTTACTGTGTGCTTTTTTTGTGGTGTTTTGTGGAAATAAACTTTTCTTAAGGAACAGTACAGGCCCTGTTTGTTAAATGTGGATAAAAGTCTGCCCATAGTCCTGCCTTGCCTGTCTCTGCACTGGCAAGCATGTATGTATGCTTGTGTGTGCACGTGGGTCTTTTTAATTCCTGTCTCAGCTATGGGAGCCAGTGCTGTCTTTGCAGAATTTCTTGCTTTATCAGAGGTTTTATTTTCTTCCAGCTCAGTGCCTACACTCAACAGAAACATTGTTTGAGGCTTATCACAAAATATACCTCCTTCCTCTTCATAACTCCCCAGGCTGCTTTGCTCAACTTTTTTTCTGTCTTAGAAGGACAAGGATAAATAAACAGAAATCTGTGTTAGTTCTTTAACATTTTAGCGTAAAGGTATATTTACGATTGTTTTTTGTCTGCAGGTGACAATCTTAATTTGCATCTGCAGAATCACTTTCCCTCCCTCTATACTGTCCTTTTTGTCAAGGGTGGATCGCTTTCTGCCCTGGTTCCCCAGGTATAAGTACATGATATTTCCATTGACTTGCAGCTGTAACCAATAAGACATTTCTGTCTTGTGCACACACCCCCACACACACCCCCATCCTATATTCCTCTGTCTCAGAAGCTTTTTACCTCTTACAAAGCCTCTTACAGCTTCAGGTTTTCCTAGCTTGGAGAGGTGCAGCTATGACTTGTGTGCATCTTGCACTACAGGCCATTGCACATGACATTTAGTTTTCTGCTAAACCATCCGGCCGCTTCGGACAGATTGGAAGGTAATAAGATCAAAAGTGATAGTTAGCTGGTGACCTCAGAAGGCAAACCCTTTTTTTCCTGCCTGTGCACACAGTGCTCCAGGTAAAGCAAACTGGTTCAGAGTGGGAACCTTGGGATCTACAGAGGGTGCTCCTCACAAAGTCCACGTTTACACCTTGTCCCAGGTGGCACGCTATGCTTGTCTGGGTTCCTATTTTACAACGTGCTGCCTGGGATTCTACTTGTGGTCTAACGTGGATTGTATTAATCTCCTTATGGAAGTTGCAGGCTCTCCGGCAAGTCCCTAAGAATGTGCAAGCTCCTTTCGTATGCCTTCCCATAGCTTCCACCTACATTTTGCAACTTTCTCAATTTTTCTTTAAATCATGCCAGGTAACATGATGCTTTTATGTAGCAGGGATACATCAAGAGACTGTCTTTTTTTCTTCCTTTTTTCTTCAAGGAAAGCATACTAGCATCACGTAAAGCATACTGAAAATGGGAGAGTACTGCGCTGTTCTCGATCTTTGTTGGGACAAGAAACGATGGCTGCAAGCTGTGAAGCAAGGGGTATTTAGATTAGTTATTAGAAAACCACTTTTAACTGTATATTCAGAGGTCAAGTGGATTGTCCAGAGAGGCTGTCTCACTGGAGATGCACAAGGACGGATTAAGCAGTCTCTCTCGGGAGTGGTTTAAGTGAGTCGAAGGTGCCTTGGAGCAGGGGGGACAGAGCCGGTGCCCCTGGAAGCTGCTGTGCCGGTGCTCTCTGCGGCCGTGCTGTCATTACTGGTACAGTGCAGAGCTGCTGGGTCTTCTCTAGGCAAAACACTCCAGACCAAGTCTTTTAAAGCACTGATGCTTTGAAACGGGTAGCTTTTTTCTAAAAGCCCGTTTCACCTCTGGGTAGGTGGCTGATCCTGATTCCTATACGTAACCACAGGGCCATGCCTTTACTGCTCCTCTGCGTGCCCTTGCTTTCTGTTACACTGGTTCCAATGCTCTTCAGACAAAGAGGACTCCTACCACTACCAGCTGGGTAAATTAAGTCCCAAGCCAGAGTGAAATACACACCATGTGGATTTGTCTGGGGCTGCAGTTTCTGCGGCGCTGGGGTTGTGTATCCCGTGATGGTCCGGATAGCACCTGAGCAATGCTGATTAACTCGCTTTAATGTTAGTGTCCCATTGCTGGCTTGTGTTTACAGCATCTATAAACAGAGGAGAGGAGCAGTGCCACAGTTTCTTGCTCAAATGTGGAAACTTCTGAGACTTCACAGAAGTATGTCTTTGTATTGACCTCCCACCTTCAGCTTTTGGCTTTTCTTTTTTCCTTTCATTGGATATTTTCATTATTTTCAGAAAAGCAGTAACATCTCAAGACGAAGAAATATGTGGCGATATTACCACACAGAAAATAGTGTTTCCTTGTGATCTTTCTGTGGACAGCTGTTTTACATCACTTCTTTCATGCGACTTCAAAAGAAGGGTGGAAGTTGGTTTCCTACTTAGACAGCCTTTCAGCTGCTTGAAAGTTGACTCAGTATAGCTGACCCATTTGGGATGCAATTATTTTACTAATACAAAAGTTGCACTTTTAAAAGCCTTTGGGTGGCTGCAGTTGTGTGGCTTTAAAAGTTCGGTGTCCTGAACTTGGTATATTGGTGTGTAAAACCTTATATATGGACCCCCAACGGCAGAGCCCACCAGTCTGTAGCGCTTAAATAGGATAAATAACTTACAGCGTAGACAGGATCAGTATTTTTTCACTCTGATATTATGAAAACTAGGCTTATTTTTGGTTCTACTGTTCTACCAGCTCTCACAAATTGCCTTCTGTCCAGCCACCTCTGGGTACTTTTTGGCGATATTCTTGTCCTGGGGAGCAGGATGCCCAGGACCGGACTGCGCAGCTGCTTTGGGCAGTGGCTGTGCAGGTTTGAGGGATGCTTCCCGCACTGGGTGCGACACGGTCTGCGGTTAGGTCTGCAGCTGTGCTTTTCATACCCGATCACCCTGCCACCTCCCGGTGCCTTAAAAATTGACGTGGGTGCGATGTGGTTTAAAAAAAGTGCCAATCTTTAGGGACATGGTCACACTTTTTACAAGCAAGGAAATTCAGGAAAGGTTTTGATGTAAAAAAAAAAAAATTCTAAACAAACATATCACAGCCATGTTTCATATATATTCTTGTCCATTGTTGATGTCCTGGGGCTTCTGAAATGTTTAGTTACCCACGGGCAGATCAAGCAGAGAGGTGCCATCCCCAGGTGCCGCACGTTCGGGGAGTGCTGTGGTGCTGGGCTCCAGCACTCGCTGCGATTCCTCACCAGCAGTTCTGCTCCAAGAAAAAAAAAGAAATCGGGCATTTGGGACTTGGGGAAATAGAATTTGACGCTTGCTTTATTGAATTATTTTTATTGAATTTATTGTCCCTTTTCCCTCTTAATGCCTAATTTCTGATCTTAAATTTCTTGTCTGCGGTGCCTCGAGTGCCTGTTTGATGGCAGCAGCATTATTCTCACTTAAGTCCCTTCGTTGGGTTGTCAGAGACCAGCAGAGCTGCATCTGCTGAACAAGCACAGGGTGAATTAAGGACAAAGCAGGCAGGTTGAACTCCAGACATTTGCCATGGAGAGTTCAGACTAGGCAGGGAGTTTTGTTCTTAATCTTGGGGTTTTCTTTTAAATAGATGCATACAGTGTCAGCCAGCACTGGCACCCCTCACTCCAATATCACGTGTTCTTTGTAAAAAGATGTTTAGAGGTGTACTTGTGGCTGGCAGATTCTGAACTCGACATGGGGGAGGGTTCTGAAAGTACTGAAATGAAGAGTCAAACCTTCAGTCATTAATGTGAGCTTAGCATGTTGGTGAAGCCTCCTAAAAATATCATTAAGTACTCCAGGTGTGAGGCAGAATCTTGGCGCCATGGGGCTGTGTGTGCATCTGGGTGCTGCTTTCATTTATCGAATCCCTTTGCATTTTGCTAGAAAATGCCTAGTTGGTCTCTGTCTGTCTCTGTGAGGGTTATTTTGCTAGTTCCCTGCCCAGACTTTTTTTCTTTGCCTTTCTTTTGATTAAAAATCCCATGATTAAGAAAGAACTGAGGGAGAGAAAGTTTACTCAATCTTCCTTTCCTCCCAAATTTTCTTCTCTGCTGCCAGTGGCAACGTCAGTTGAATGTCCCAAAAAGCCCCTTGAGGCAGCTGTGGAGTGAGAGCTGGGGCAGAGCTCGGCCAGCAGCAAAGGCCAGGGTAGAGCCGAGCATGGGGAGGGCAGGGCTGCTCTGCGGGGGTCCTGCTGACACGGCAGGAAAACTTGATTTCATGGCTGATAATTAAAATCTCAGGCTCCCTCAGGTCTCAAAGCACAATGGTGCACAGAGGCTGGGAGAAAACAAGAGTGATCATTGTATGAAGTCTCTTTGGTTTGTACCTACGTTTAATCACGCTTGGCCATCCAGAGATACACGAGCCCTTAGCACAGCTAAAGAAATCTGCTGCAAGTTTTCCTTTGGCCCGGTCTCATCTCTCGTGTCCGTAGCGTGAACCTGATCAGCAGGTTGATGTTTAGGAGTTTGTTTTCAATTGATTTATTGATTTTTTTAAAAAATATTTTTTCCCCTGCCCCATCAGTCACGACCTGCTTTTCTGCTAATGGAGGGTAGATGCAGCAATGCCTCTGGCACACTCTCTGTCATTGTACGCAGAGTGGTGGCCATTGCACTGGTGGCCGTGCCCAGAGGAACAAGCTCACCCAAGGGACTGGCTCTATCTAGGACACAAGCTGGGACATGGGAATCAAGTGATAATAGAGCTGTAGGTGTCTGAGAGGAGTTTGGAGCCCAAAGCCAGCGCTGACGGGTGTTCAGCCAGCCAGCCCGTGACTAACTCGCACTGTAGATCCTCTTTGGCAGACGGGAGGCAAAGCCTGTGGATCAGAAAAGGTCCCTCAAGCTTTTGAGTGCATCCCTGCAAGTTGGGGCTGAGGCTGGCGCACAAAAGATTGCAAGAAAAGCGTGCCCTGCAGCTGCCCGTGCTGTTTCTTGTTACACTGGCATTCAAAAATGCCACTATAACATGATTTTCAAAGCGTTAAGCTTTGAAAGAAAGCTGTTGTGCTTCCCTTACTCACCCTCTTGTTCACGGAGCACATGGACAGTGGAAGACTGTACCGAAGGAGAGCAGAAACAAGGAAGCTGGGAAAGCTGCCAGCATCCTGAACCTCTAAATCACATCAGCCATATGTCGGAGATTAATCAGGCGTCTTAACACTGGAGGGTTGATGCAACACAATTATGTTTTATGGGCCTCTCACTCTCTTATGTTTGATTTCTTTTCTAGCCAAAGGTGGATGCAAATGTTGAGGCCAGGTGGGCACAGCAGGTTAGCGTGCTCTGCAGCTTGCCTGCTCTGGTTTGGAGTGAGCAATGTTCATTTCTGCTCAGACAATTTTTTTTCTTGCCCTCTCTGCCCAGAAAATTTTCAGCAATTATAGATTCAAGGATAACAGTTCGGCCTGCTGGGACTTTTGCATTTTACAAGTGCAAGGTTGCCTGTCCAAAAATAAATAAAATGCATTTAATAACAACAAAACAACAACAGCTCCTCCCCCAAAATACAGAAGCAGTCGGTCAGTGACCTGTGCTGCTTGTTAAGCTCACTGTGAGTTGGAGTGGCTCTGTATGCGCACGCTGGAAGCTCGGACTCTAATGATGATGTGAACCGACGTTTGTTTAGCGTTGCGTATCGAGGCTCGTAGCTGCGTTAGCTCTTCAGGCTGGAAATGTGCTGTGACACCTGGAAAGCTGCTGCTTTAATCCAAGGAGTTGTGGATCGTAGCACGTTGCTCATTTTCGGCACGTGGAACGAAGTGCCAAGCGCTGAGCTGGATCAAGGTAGGTGCCTTGCGTGGGAGGCTGAGGAGCGCACCCACAGGGCACCCTGCTCACCCCTCTGGTGGGCTCGGTGGGGGTTAGGGCAGCCGGTGTGAGAGGCTCTGGTGGCTTCACATTTTTCCAAGTTCAGCTATCCCAGCAATGCAGACATATTTAACTAGAGAGCAGCTAATTCTCTGGTATTTGCTTCTGTGCATCTCTGTCGGGCTCTTCTCCCTCTGCCTCCCTGAAGTCTCTGGCCGCAGCAGGAGCAGTGGCTCATGCCTGAGGTGTGTCAGCGATAGCTCTGTGTCTGCGCGCGTGCCTTTGCTTGCATTCGAGACTGAACTTTTCCCACAGCCTCCGGCTGCTGGGCTGAACTGAGCGGCCTTGCCTGTGGGGCTGGAGATGTGGGTGATGGGCAGGGGGATCTCCCTCCCCAGGTGCTCTTGGCTCTCCTGCATGCCAGGCTGGTTGGCTCTGTTAGCCCCCAGAGCCTGGTCAGCTGGCTCCTTCTTGCTTGTCGTTCTCAGTCCCAAGTTTCTATGGATGTGGATTGCATGTGTTGCGCAGATAATGAAAAGAAAAAAGCTTATGGAAGTGACTAGAAATCCACTGGGTGGTTTGTTCAGGGTTTGCACCTTGCTGTGACTTTGCCCAGATAGGGGCAGACAAGGGGACATGTAGGAAACACCTTTCCATGCCATGCTAAGGATCGAAGGGACCCTGCTTATCCAGGGTCTCTGCAGTGCCCCTGTGCTTTCCAGCTGCCGGAGGAACCCAGCATTTTGAGGTCAGGGCTTGCGCCGCTGCTTCTGGGTCTGCTTCTCTCTTTCCCATCAGCAAATGTTACGGCGGCTGATGCAGAGGTTGTGAAAATCGAGAGGTTTTTGCTGAGGAGGAAGATAAAAAGGTCTTCTGGTGACATCAGCAGGATGCAGAGAAGGTGGGAAAGGTGCTAAATGCTGTCTGGCCCAGGTGGTGTCCTGGTGGGCAACTGCAAAAGGAGGAGTTGTGAAGCTTGAGTAGTGGGGTGGAGTGAATGCAGGAGCCCAGACCCATGGTTTCACCCTGAAGGAGGAATAACAGCTCTTTGTAAATGGTATTGACAGAGCTTCCCAGCACTGGGAGGAGAGGAGCTTTTCTGTAAACCAGAAGGTTGTAGCTGAAGTGAGGGGAAGTGTCACAGCCTGTCCGCAGCTGCTGGTGAGAATTGGGACGTAAGCCAGGAGCCTCTGGCTCCTCCTTGGATGCCCACTCTGCTCTTCCAAGGTTCTGGTGCTGTCTTTCAGACCCATAAACTTGTCTGCTATGGGACCCGAGTTTAATAGCTGCTGTTCAAACCTGCTTAATGCAAAGCTGTCTGCAGAGTGGTGGCAAGCAGAGAAGAGCAAACGGCTTTATGTGGCTACCAAGTGTGCGTTTCCCAGGGAGCTCCGAGCTGGCGAAGAGATGCTCTCCTAACCCTGGCCCCTGCACGTTTCTTGCCATCTCATTATTCTGAATCGGTCTACTGAACTCTCGCTGCTTTTCACAGAAAATGGCTCAAGAGCTGAGCTGATCTTCTCCTCTGGGGTTTTTCCATGTATACAACACGTTTCTCCCTGGCTCAGTTTCTTCCACGAGTGAGACACACTGAGGGCCCCCCAGGTCTTGCTGAGCTCTCTAGATGGCCATGTTCCCTCTCCTCGCTGTTTAGGCAAGTTAAAAATATTTAATTATCATTAAATGCTTTCTGCAAGAGAAGATTGCTGTGCTATTAAAACCGGAACAGACATGACTGGGGAGCAAATGAACATTTTCAAAGAAAGGGTCTGAACATGCAGCACGTGGACCCAAAATAGGTCCCTCCCGCAGAAAGGCCCCAGGTGACCCATCGCTTGCCGGCGCAATTACCAGAGTCTTGGCAGCTGGCAAGATCAGCAAATGGGGTTTATGTCAGAGCTTGTTACCTTAATTTGGTTAATTGTAGAGCAGAGTGCAGTTGAACAGCCAGTTCAAATCAGGTTTCAGATCTCTGGGGTGCCGGGCATGGGCAGGGCATTGCCTAGAGAGCAGTGGTGGCTGCGTGGGGTGGGGGAGGGCAGGGGAGCCGGGAGGGTGGGCAGAGCATGGCTTCGCCCAGGGTGCGCTCGCTGGCAGACCTCTTGCTCTCTGGGAGCGGTTGGGGCCGTGCTTGGCAGCCTCACCTACAGATCTGTAACCCTAGTTTGATCCAAAGTCTGTTGGGAGCCTTGAATTGCACATTGAGGCTTGAAAGATGCGGTGTCTGGGACGGAGGCTCGTACCTCCCTTTGGAACAGCAGTTCCTAGGGGCGTTTGTACTAGAGGAAGGAGGTAAGAATGACCCTGCTGGACCATCTACGCAGTGTCCCCAGTCTCCAGCTGGGGCCAGTAGCAAGCATCAGTGGGTAAGTGCAAGAACAAGGGGGACTCGTGGTGCTCCCTGGATGCTTTCTCAGCCTCCAGTGCACCTCTGGGTCTTCTGCACCAGATGAGGTATCTTTGTGTGATGATTCCTCCTCCAGGGATCTGTTTAACGACTACTTGAACCTCTGTCTAATTGTGTGGGGAGCTGCTAAAGAGCGTCAGTGGACACCTGAGAAAATGAGCTTGTATCGCCTCCTGCTCCAAGGGAACATCTTGGCTCCTCTGGTTATTTGTGTTCTGACATGTTGCTAAATCCATTTTACCATGGGAGCATAGAGACATGAAGTTCAGCGATGTGCAGCAATTTTTTGGAGAGCTACAACTCTTGATAAGCAAGGCAGGGAGAAGGCAGCGAAGTGTCAGCTCCTCAAGTGTTGAGGAGGAACGAAAAGTCCCTTCCTTCCTACCTCGTCTCCTCTCCTGGCTGCCTCCACGTTGACTTGCCACTCCTTTGCCGGTAGCTGCATTTCAGTGCCAGTGCTTCAAAGAGATGTGTTAGGTGCATGCCGCGGCAGGTTCAGGGAAGAGGTGTGCAAGTAATTAGTTATGTTGCACCCATCCATTCCTCTTATCCGCCACCCCCAACCACAGCATAACAAAATGCCAGGCTTTGTTTTAATTTCTTTGCTTCGGTGCTGCTCCCGTAGCGGTCCCGCGCTGCCTTTCCTTCCTCTTTTGTTCACGTTTCCTGGAAGGCAGGCAGTCCTGACACACAGCCAACGTGTCTGGACAGCCCAGCAGGCCACCCACTTGGGCTGGGACCCTTCCTTGCCCACAGGCTGAAGATGCCCCTGGTTCCCAAGCAGGGGGCATACCCTGAATCCAGGCATCTGGTTTTGGGCTGGGTCCCACCGATGCTCTGCTCCCCTCCCCTCCCGGCCAGCTGGGCGAGGGTGGCAGCTCAGCCCTTCCTCAGCAGCACCAGCACACGGTTCCTGTGTGAGGTTTGGGAAGGCAATAGAGTGAAACCTGCAGATGCTTCAGAAAAAGGAACATTTGGCCTGAGAGCTTTTTGCCTGTGACAAACAGAAAGAGGCTTGGTGGAAGCCAGTGCCCGGTTCTGGGCAAGAAGTGGAAGTGCGAGCCCACGGCATGATGCTGCTTGTGCCCTGGCTGCTCCCGGATCGCAGCATCCTCCTGACGTCCAGGTGGGAGCCAGGCTGCTGGCAGATCATGGACAGACCTTTGAGAAGAGAGGTCCCGAGAGGTGTTTGAAAGGCCTGGGGAGCTCTCCTGCTCTCCTAGTCTGTTCATCTGCCATTCCAGTAGCTAATTACGGTCACTGTTAACAAAAAGTGTATCTTATTCCCATAACAAAAGACCTGGAAAGAACTAGGCTGGTGATTATTCAGAAGGGGCAGAAAATAAAGTCGGGAAAGCTGAGCCCGAGGGATCCAGCAGAATGTGATACTGTGCACACCTGCCTCCTGCTCAGCCTTTTTATTCACAGCCAGTCCAGGGCATTAATGGTAAATTAAGATTATATGACTGAACGTATAAGCCAGGAATTAAGGTTAAACTCACAACGTTGTATCAGTCTCTCTGCATTTCCTGGCTTTCCTGTTACACTGATGCGCATTTTCTAACCTTGCTTTTTAAAAACAGTTGGTGCATGTTGCTTAAGGAGATTCACCAGCTTGAAGGGGCGTTAAATACAACCAGCATACCCCAAGGTAGATTCAGAAGAGACCTTCCTAGTGCAAGGAGGTTCTGGAGAGAGAGGGGCATGGTGACACCAATGGGGAACTGCAGCCTGCAGTGGGATCTGGGCACGCAGAGCCTCGCAATGTGCTGGACGTAACTGCACGGGGTTTCTCGGACCCGATTGCCCAGTGCAAGAGCTGCTCCTGTGGTCCCGGCTCTTTTGCAGCTCACACCCACAGCATTCCCTTGCAAATAGGATAGTGACAGGTCATGGAAGAAGGCAGAGGGCTGCTGCTTTCCGGGGTATCTCTGTGAGCAGAAAGCACCTTGCGCCCCATGTTAGGGAATATCTTTTTTGACCTGGTTAGGACTCAGCAGGAGCAGGAGGGAGAAAGTTGGTGAGGGGAGCAATGCCCACGATGGAAAGGATGGGGACAGAGCTGGAGGGTCAGGTAGAGGAGGTGAAAGACAAGATGTAGCTCTCCCACGCACACAGGGCAGCTCTGTGTCACCGGCACAGATGCGGAGCAGTCCCTTGGGATGCACCAGCAGACCAATAGCGTGTCAGGAAAATCTGCCGTTCCCACCACCAGCAAGGCGTTAAAAGGCCCGTGCATCTGCATTTGTTACTCAGCCTCTGCAGAAGTGGCTTTTGGTGGCATAGGGGAGTGAAAGGTCCCAGCATGAGATGGGAAAGAGAGCCCATCCAGAGGGAAAATGCCTGGTGTGTTAGCATCCCTCTCCTTTCCCCATATGCACGTGTGGGGTACCTTGCACTAAGAGATGAAGGGTTAAGCTCCAGGCCCTGCTGACTGCCATGTGATGCAGTTGCTCCAGCGATTAGCAGAGATCTGTGCCCTAAGAGGAATCACATGGGCTTCGACAGGTCTCCCTGGATGAAAACGTGCCCTGCCAAATCCTGCCTCCCTCCCTCCCTGCTTTGGTCCTCACCGAGGGGCGCGCTGGGTCCGGGAGGGGAGCGTGGCTTCGCCATCGCAGGCTTACACCCAGGCTCCACATCAAAAGGTAGGGAACAAAACAACTGCAGAGCATTTTAAAGCAAAATAAATAAACCCTTGGCTGCTCTGGGAGAATTCTTACCAAAGGTACAATCGAGTTGTCTATTTATGGCTCTCTGTTTCAAAAGCAGGTACATAACAGGAACTTTTGATATTCAAGCCCTAAAGAGGCTAACTTCTGACATTCAAGCCCGCAAGAACCTGACTTCCCACAATCAAAGGGATTGCCACAACCTTCTGCTTTATCAGGTGGCTGGTGGGACTAGAGGAAATCCTGGGTTTCTGCTTTACTGGGTGGCTGGTGGAAGTGGAGGAAATCCTGGGGTTTTATCGAATGAAAGCAGCTTTCAGTTGAGAGGACAATGTGACAATATCTGTTTGCATAGCATCTTCCAGCAGGAAGGTACCCAGAATATTTTCTTTGCAAGGAGAAGAGATGGGGGAGATTACCTCGATGATAGCACGTTGCAGTGTGAGAAAGTTTTGAGGGCTCAGTAATGGCCAGTTGCTTGAGACGAGTGTATTTGGGGCTGATTCTTCGGTGCGTTACTCCCGATGAATTAAGCACTGTAAAACCGGATAAATCAGCCCAATACTAATATGTGCACATGCTCCCTAGCATAACCCAAAGTTCATCAGCATGACAATTATCCTAAGAGCAGCTTTTGCCTCCAGGTTTCTTTGTTTCAACACCCACAAAGGCCCTTGGGGTTCACAGTCCATCTACATTGATCCTTTCTTGTTTTTGTTTTGTGCAGGTGACGTGACAAGCCTGACTCCTGAGCGCTCCTTCGAGGGCACAAAAGTAGGCGTGGGGAACATCGTGTTAGCTTTGTACAGCGGTCTCTTTGCCTATGGAGGATGGTAAGATACAGCCCTCTATATTTTTTTAGTGCTAAATATTGCAGTCCATTCCTTTTGTCCCCAGATTGTGTTTGGAGGAAGAGTGTGGTCCAGGATATTCCATTTTTCACGTAACCAGGGCAGTGAGGTAGATGCTTTGGGTTTGCCTAGTAATGTTTTATTGTCATACTTCACACCGCATTTCCAGCCAGGACATAGAAGCACAAAGAAGTGGAGGTGATCATGGGATTTCGGAGGCAGCAGATGATGGGTGATGACGCACCGTGATGCTTGGTGCAGCTCCTGGGTGTGTTAGGGGAAAGCAGCAGGGTTGGGTTTAGCTAGCAGAAGAGAGATGTGCTACGTGCCAGTGGACTGACTTTGAGCACAAAACTGAAGCTCCCAGAGGGCTGTTTTGGCAGTCGCTTTGAGCACTTGCAAGCACAAGGAGCCTGCTCAGCTGGCTGTGAGAACAGGCCGGTTGCAGCCGTCCTTATTGCCTGGAGGGACGGCCCTGTCAGTCGTGGGTCCAGCTCTTCACCTGCAGTCATCCCCCTCCCTTGCAAGGAAGCTGGCAGCATGGTGTGCTAGATCCATCGGCACCATCCAGGGCTTGTGCTTCACAGGTTTTGTGCTGGGGGTCTTGGAGTGGGCATCAGCCATCATAAGTTTTACCACAGATGTCAGTCTCGCAACCCCTCCTGAAATTCCCCTGCAGATGAGTGAGATGAAGGGCTTCATTTATTCCATGGACTAACCAGAATTAACTGCCGTTCTTTTTAAATTACAGGAATTACTTGAATTTTGTTACAGAAGAGATGATAAATCCCTACAGGTAGGTGTACGTCCTGTGATAACTTCCCTGGGAGGGAATCCTGTTGTTCTTGGGAAGCCTTTCCTCATGTGTGTAACAGGGTTTGCTAATCAGCCCAGAAGCCAAGGCCTTTTTCTGGGGAAATAGAAAACAAGATAAATTAATGGCATTGTTCCTCCCTGTAACAGGGGAAGGGGAAGAATAATCTCTGTATACGGAGGGCTGTTGCTTACACTGCTTTCCTGTACTGCTAATGTTATCAGTGTTAGAAAGTCCTGCTTCCTTGCCATGGCCTGCTCGTGCCTTTCGGGGTTATGCAGGGGACTCAGTGAGATAAGGATGTGCCACCCTAAAGCAGGACATCACCGATGAATCAGTTTTGCTCATAGGGAAGGTGCCTATGAGGCACTTCTGAGATGAGCTTTGGGGTCACTTGTGCAAGAACCCATTCCTGGCTGGCCCTGGCAGTGATTAGTGCCTGCTGGGAAGCATAAGATTTGATATGCCTTTTCCTTCACAAATACAGTTATAAAAAGGTTTTTGCAGTTTGCAATTACTTTCATGTCTTCTGAATGCAGTCATGGTATTTGACTCTCTCCTCCTGTGGCTTTGAGCTCCGCTAGACCAATTATACATGGCATCAAGCAGGGTTTCCTTTTTCAGTTTCCGTTCGCAAATGAAGTTAAAAATATTTGGAAAGGCAGATTTGTACCAATGCAGCCTTGTCTTTATAGACCTGCTCAGACTGTGTCTGAACACATTTTCTTTGAGTTTCCTTAGTCCAGCCAGCTGCAGAGTTAGAGCCTAACAACTGCGTGCTAAATCCCAGATCTTCCCATCTCCTGCAAGAAACCCACCAGCACAAATGATTCTCCTTTGTCCAGAAGAGAATACACGTGTTAATGCCACTGGCTAGCAAGAGACATGGGTGTGTGTGTGTGTGTGTGTATTTTTAATTAATTGCCTTTGCAGTGAGCTTGGATTGTTGCTTGCCCAGACAGCCAGAGCTTCTCCATGCAAAAAGTCCCTTCTGCCATAATCCTTCACTCTACATCTGTCAGTCTCCAGGTTGTTGCTGTGGGGGCATCTTCTGCTCCCCCAGGGGAGCAGTGTGCGGCTGGGAAACCGGACGTGCTGCAGAGTCAGAGGAGCAAAATGGCTCCAGCAAACTTTCAATGAGTACAGGAGGGCTGCAGCATGAGCCACCGATCCCTGGCATCAACAGCTCTTCTGTGAGCTGCAGCGCTCCATTACAATTTGTATTTTCTTCCTAGAAACCTGCCTCTGGCTATCATCATCTCACTACCTGTAGTCACTTTGGTTTATGTGCTGACAAACTTGGCTTACTTCACGACCCTGTCGACAGACCAGATGCTGATGTCCGAGGCCGTGGCTGTGGTAAGATAGGTGCATTTCTGACGCGACTCATCTGTTTTCCAGGGCTGGTTATATCAGACTTACAATCTCTGGATACGTCTTCTAGTTCATTCCAGGTTGATCACAGCTGCTTACAAAAAAGCTGATGTTTGACAGGAATTAAAGAGCATCTGTGATGGGAGCAGGGAGGAACAGCGTGATACCCAGGGGGATTAATCCCAGACAATAGGAAGGGTGGGCAGTCAGTTAGCACTGCGCTTGTAAACATGCAGGGCTGCTGCTGGCCTCATGACTTCTCATCAGTTACCAGAGCATGATATTTATGGGGAAAGGTCATTCAGTCAGTACTGAACTTGATTGTTCTCACTCTGTATCTTCCTTGTTTTAATTAAGACAGAAAAATAATACTTCTATTAATTAAAATGCCATTGCGGTCAGAAATCTGATTGCTTCAGAAGCGAGCAGCATGGTATGACCTTGCAGTCTGAGCATGACCAGGACTGTTCAGTGCTTCAGGAGGAGTCTCACAGTCCAGGATAAGCTGGTCTGGGCCATTCAGGTGCTCCATCCTTTGGGTTAGTACCAAGCTCCGGCTCCAGCCTGCACCTATGCAGTACTGAATTACTGGAGATGCCAGCCTGTGTCGCGTTGCTCTAGTTGGGTGCCTTTGCAAGACTCACAAGCAATGTAATAAAGGCATAAAACTGCAGTGAAGCAGTGCGGGGTCAGTTTGTGATAAAAAACTACAGCTCCAGGTCACTGTTTTTCTAAGGGGCCGTGTCCCAGGTCCTTACTCAGCAGCTGGCAACATCTGCCTCGCAGTTTCCATTTGGTCTTGAACTTTTGGGTAGCCATTCTGATAAATGTGTGTGAGAGAAGGGCGCGCTGCTGATTTTTTTTGCAATTCTACAATATGCTTTTTCAGGAAGGAGGAGCAGCAAATGGCAATATGGAAAACTCTGTAACAGCTTCAGCTCTAAGCCATGTCATTTGTTCAGATTTCCACAAATATTAAGTCTTTGTAGGCAGCTGTGAATTCTTTCGGACACTCTGGGTGTGACAGATCTGTCTTGTTGCCCCCATTTAGGATTTTGGGAACTATCACCTTGGCGTCATGTCCTGGATCATACCTGTCTTTGTTGGTTTGTCATGCTTTGGATCCGTTAATGGATCTCTCTTCACTTCTTCCCGGTAGGTTTCTTGCTCAATTTTGTGGGTTTTGTTTACGAGTCGTGCTTAATGCCTCTTCGTTTGGAGCTGTCCTCCAAAGAGTGGCTGTGGGTAGACACAAAGTCTAAAGGATCTGGAGGCCATGTGGGGAATGCAGAAAAAAAAAGTGAGGCTTTAAAACCATATCCAGTTTAAAGGAAAAACTTTTAGTGATCTTAGTCTTCTATTCCTCAGGCAAAGTCCTGTTGAAGTTATTAGAACATAAACACAGATTTGGGGCTCAGTGATGTTGCCCAAGAAAGCGGTGTAATGAAAAGCAGAAACTTAAGAAACTTCAGGGCTGAGAATCCCTCCAGAAAGCGGAGAAAAGATGGGCCAGAACAGGGACTGAGATAGTTCCAGCTCTGACACACATCTCCCAGGTTGTCTTAGGAAAGTCACTTAATTCCTCTCTGCAAAGGAGGATATAAATACATTTTTTTTATTACACTCTTCATCTGTCTCCAGCCTTCCTTCTAGGACAGGGACTTTCCACTGTGTATGTGCAGAGCAGTCTGTGCTGGGGGCTGCTCCTGGAGGGCCCACTCCTGAGCCAGCGACTGGCAAAAGGGCACAGCTGGCATTGTGCAAGGCACTACCAGGGTGGAGAACCTGTGCGGAGCCTGGGCATCTCAGTCTTGCTGCCTTGACACTCTCTAGGCTGAGCCTGGGCTGTCCCTACTTGTTTTGTGCTGAAGACAAACCCCAGCCCGGGGCATAAGGTTGCAGAGGTGATAATTGTTCTGTCTCCTCCCCCCAGGCTGTTCTTTGTGGGGTCCCGAGAAGGACACTTGCCTTCAATCCTGTCTATGATTCACCCCAGACTTCTCACTCCTGTGCCATCCCTCATTTTTACGGTAAGCACCTGGGTCTGTGGTGGTGAGTGTTGACCTGGTATTGAAAAATAGTAGGATCCCATCCGAGCGGTTGGAGGGGGACTACTTGGGCACCACCTCCAGACACAGCCACTCCTGCATGTACCTAAAGGAGGGGATGGACCCTCCTCCTCCTCATATCCTCATATTTCACTTCTCTTTTGAAATTGCTTCAGGCAACTAGTTCTTCTAAAATACCTGTATTTAGTGCTGTAACATACATGGCTCCGCCAACTCCCTTTGCTAATGGCTTTTTATTTTTTGGATGCAGTGCATCATGACCCTGCTCTATGCCTTCTCCAACAACATTTTCTCAGTCATCAACTTCTTCAGCTTCTTCAACTGGCTCTGCGTGGCTCTGGCCATCATCGGCATGATGTGGTTGCGTTACAAGAAGCCAGAGCTGGAGAGGCCCATCAAGGTGAGAACAGTGTGGTAATTGCATGGTCCTCCCTGAGCCCCTTCTCACCAAGTTCAAGTATGGCTGTTTGTCCTGTATGGAGGAGGGACTGGGGTTGCAAGCATGCAGGGGAAATGTTGTGTAGTAGCTAACACAGGTGTTTCTGCTGCATGGAATTTGCTAAATGCGGATCAGGGTGGGAGGACGAAGAGCTGCCGTGGCCATAGGGACATCAGCCTGAAGGAGACTCTGAGTGTCAGAGATGCAGCGTGTTATGGTGGGGTAGCCCAGCAGGAAGCTCTCGATGACTAACATGTTCCCCAGGACAAATTACTGGCTGTGGCTCTCAGTGAAACACTCTGTACCATCACAGAATTAACTTTAAATAGTTTTTTAATAAAGCAGACAAACCCACGCCTGCCGAGATGAGAACTTTGTTCTTTTTGTCCTTGGCCAGCTTGGCAGTACCGCGTCCATCTGGGAGGAGGCCAAGATCATGTCAGCCACAAGCGTGTCTGCCTTCCTTAAAGGCATGTTTCTCACTCATCCCGCAGCACACGCAGGTCTCTGCCAGGCAACAGGCAGCCAGACAGAAACAAACTCTCAGACCTGTACCAGTGCCTTCCCAAAGGAACTCTTGGCAGGGTGTTTCCTTTGTTTTTTGGTTTTTCTTCTAAGACCTGGGCTGCTCAGAGCAGCGTAGCCGAGTCCCCTGAGAAACCGCTGTGAAGATGCTATGGCTTGTGCTGTGGTTGCTGCTGAATTTGATGCTGTACAGGTGCTTTTTATAAGGAATCATTCAAGTATGGAATTGGGGTCAAAAAAAAGGGTGCTGAGAAATGCTCACAGCTCTTGCAAGCCACATCTTTGTGCTTTGTTTTGCTGGTTTTAAAGGAACGTGTTAGGTGTTAACCTAACATCTGCTTTTTCTGGGGCTGATAAAGAGCACTGCCTATATCGATACCTTCCCCATGGCAATTCAAGGTCACGGTCCCCTTGTTCAGAGCACTGGGACAGACAGGAGCACCATCCATATAGGGGTCCCTGGTGGAACATGAACTTCTTCCCTCACCGGGCTGTACAGCAAGATAAACTTCCCTGGAAAGTGTACCCTGTTCCCCTGATACAACTTCTAACCTGTTCTTTGGGTCCTTGTTTAGGTGAACATCTGCCTGCCCATTTTCTTCATCCTGGCCTGCTTGTTTCTCATTGCTGTTTCCTTCTGGATGACGCCGAAGGAATGTGCGATTGGCTTTGCAATCATCTTCAGTGGGATCCCTGTTTACTTCTTTGGGGTCTGGTGGCAAAACAAGCCCAAGTGGGTTCTCCAAGGCATCTGTAAGTATTAGCAGTGAAAAGCAAGGGTGCAGCCTTGGCTTTTCCTCCAAAAATAGCAGGTTTTCGGTGAGCATGCTACAGCTAGTAGCTAGTACCGGCTCTCCTTTGTGTAGTGGCGGCTTCCAATGTCTTGGCTCAGATCAGTTCTTCTTTAATGGTAACAAGTTTTAACCTGATGATTACTGTATCTACTAAGCACCCAAAACGGACCCTGACTTGTGATAATAGCCAAGTTTGGGCCAAATACCATGTCTGTATTTTTTTTATCTTGGCAAACAGGTTGTTATGCAGTGGAGCGTAATATCCTGAGCACATTGCTGCCTTTCTTCTGCCTCCTGTAAAAGCGCAGGTCAAGCCTTTTCTCACCAGAGAGTCCCTTTCTAGTGGTGTAGGAAAGGAAAAGAAGAAACAGCCTAACGTTCTGAGCACAGTTGGCCTCAATTTGACTGCTGAAAATGCGTAATTAGTCCCAATCCATCGCTTAGCCAGTGCTAACGTTTCTGGTCCTGTCAAAGCCCTCCTTGGCATCAAAATGTGGCAGCAGGGCAGAGGGAGAGGAAGATCCTTTTGACATTTTCTCTTATTCTCTTACGAGTTTTTTTTTTTTTTTAGCTATCTTTCTACAAGTTTTTCCAACAGCTGATGCTACACCACAGTGTGTTTTGAAGGGATGGAGAGGCTGTGCTTGGCACATGTAACCTCTGTCTGAACAACTGAATCAAGAAAGTCAATCCGTGTTGTCCAAGTAACTAAACTCTACCATCTGCCTCCTAGCTCTCATACAGCAGGCTGACCTAGAAAAGCAGACAAGTAGAAATGCCCAGCCTTAGCTGGATGCTTTTTATGAAGAAGAAAAAGGCTTTCAACAGTGCTCAGCAGCACTTGTTATTCTTTCCCCCCCATCTCTCTCTCTCCCTCTCTCACACACTCACTTTTTCATTCTGAGTATTAGGCTCAGTTCCTGGAAAAGCCATTTTTGCAGTGCTTGGGTGGCAAATTACCATATTGATTGTTTACCACCATCAAAAGCTTTAAGGAGAATATAGAAAATATTCTGGGAACATTTTGCGGGAATGATGATCCTGCAAATGTCCAGTTAGAAACATATGAACTTTAAACACATATATATTAATATATTGCAGGTAATTTGATCACCTCCAACTGATCTGCGTTTGACTTTGCGTGTATTTAGAATTAGTGCTAGCTTTACCTGGCAAGGCTATCTCGTGATCTCCAAACACACAGCAAAGCAGCAGAAAGCACAGGTGTGTTTGGATACCAGCTACCAGAACTAATGGGTGGAAAAATAAAGTTACTTCAGTTGAGCACCTTTCCTGTGCAAACTTGCATTTGAAATGCTTCCTTTACTCCTCACCTGCTCTGTGCAGGGCAGTGGCCTCTGCCTTCTGGCAGGTTTTCTGCCCAGGTTTTGCCCTGGGTACTTGAGCCTTTAAGGAAGCTATGTGCACATAGAGCCGAGGTCTCCAAAATTGGAAGTAAAAGCATCAGCTTTTTATATTTTCTATGCCCTTTTGTGCTGTTGTGCCTGAGTCAGTTTTGTCTGCTTGTAGTTATGGCATTTAAAGATAGTTACCCTATCACCACACAATTAGAAACTGCTGTCGGGAGGGACCAGAGGCTCTCTTGGGGCAGTACTGCATCCTTGCTGCAGGAGCAAAGCTCCCAGTGTTACACATTGAGGTTCTGGGCATGAATAGAGAGTAGCCCATGGCTTATTTGCTTTCAAGTCTTAAATTGTATTTGGACTAATCTTGCTCAGAATCACGGTGGGGAGGCAAATGGGTCAGCCTTTCAGAGGCAGAGCATCATGAACCAAGACCAAGATACATGTTGGGCCCCTGCGTGCGATTTCTGACCTGTACTTTGCTTTCTTCCCCGCAGTCTCTGCAACAGTCCTGTGCCAGAAGCTGATGGAAGTGGTTCCACAAGAATCATAAGCAGGAAAAGCAGAGACATTCAGCTCGAGGAAACGCACAATATTATTTTAAGACAACACAAGGAGAAAATGCTTCTGATCCCTCGTAAACGAAACCTAGGCACTGGAGCAGCCCGTTGGAGCTCTTCGTGTCTGACAGCACGCCCCCAGCTCTGCCTTGCCTCCTCCAGCCCCTCCATCACCACCCTTTAGCCTGGCAGATGAGCAGCCCTGAGATGAGAAGTTCTTGGTACGAACGTGGGTCAGAAGGAGGAATTCCTGCTGGCAGCTTCAAAGGGGTCCTGCCTGCCCGGCAGCAGCGAGTCCGATCAGCATCTCTGTGTGTGTGTGATACCGAGAGCTGTACTTCAGTTCCATGTAGGCTTACTGGGCTTGGGTCTGGGATCCCTCAGATGATGGCAGATCTGCTTGCAAGCCTGGTTTGAGTGTTTTCAGCCTTACAAACGTGCCTGGGGCTGGGACTGTCACAGAGCTGCAGGGTGGTTCTGAGCCTGGCCCTCCTGCCTTACCTAGTCAAGGGAGGGTGGTTGGGAAGCAAAGGTTGGCTGAAGATGGCTCATGTGCTCACACACACACAAACTCATACCAAAATACATGCTGCTGGATGCTTTGACTGTGTCCACTGGAGTGACTTAGGTGAGACAAGGCAGAGCAGTGTCAGTGTCAGACAAATGATGTGGGGAGGCCTCATCTGACTTTCATTGCGTTCCTGACTAGAGCACTCAGGGTCCCCTGCCACTGTCTGGCTTTAAACTCTCAGATCCAAGCCATCTCCCTGCTACTGAGCCGGTCCTCTGGGATGCTTTTCACCAAACGTCCATCCCATGGCCCTGTGAATTAGCACTGGGGCAGGTGCAGGCCTGAGGGTGGAGTTCCTCCTGATAAACCCAGGAAATTGCAATTATCAGAAGGCCAAGTCCTTGGCTTGCTCACTCCATGTTTTTCCGCAGATAAGCTATCGTCCAGCATGGGATGAGCAACACCATGCTCTCCGAATGGCCCTGTTCATTGCCTGCAGTGTGATTCGTGTTTTCCCCTGAACCATTTGCAAAGAGAAAATAAGGGTGGGATTCCCTTAGCTCATTCCCTGGGGTCTGTCTGTGCATTGCCTGTTGCCATGCCCTCCGTTATGCTGTGTCTCTTCTAGAACGTGCAGTGGAGATGGGACCAGCTGGATCTGGGGGCACAGAAAAGGGCAGATGTCCCCAGAACGGCTGGAGCCTGGCTTTAATCTTGGGCTGCTGTAGATGGTCTGTTTGGCTCTAAGAAGTAGGGCCTGGGGGCCTCGGAACTGCAGCATTTGGCTTGGTGAGATGCCCCCACCAACACCCTCCCATTCAGGGAGTGGTCTCTGAGCATAAAACCCACAATCCGCATGTGAAATCTTGTTTTGCTGTTGTGGGTGGTGCAGTCCCATCCCCTGACCCCACCCCAAATCTCTCTAGTTCCCGAGTAGCCAAAACTGTCCTCTTAGGAACACGTTGCTTCATTTGGTCAAAAGCATCACCTTTTCAGCAAAACTGCAGTTCTTGAACAATTTGCTTATTACGCCTCTGCGCTCAAGGTGATAGTTGGAAATCAAAAGCATCTTTTTCCCCATAAGGGAGCTGCTTCAGTCTCTGCTACAGATCTTTGTGCTTGTGCTTTGTGCAAATGGGTTGTTGAACTACTTTTTCTCCTCATTATTTTTGTAACCTAAGCCATTTGGAAGCCGGGATCCTCCAAAAGCTAATGCTTTCTCCTTGTAGCATAGAGTTATTTTGGATGAAGAGGCATTAAGGACACCAATGGTACTAGCTCATGCTTTGTCCTTGTAAGAAGTTCCTTAGCAAAAAAAAAAGTGTGTGTTCTAGCAGGTGGCAGCTTCTGTTCAAGTGTGTGTGACAATGACCGTGCCTATGTCAGCGAGTATCTATGTGCAGCTTTTTGCTATTGCTTCATCAGCCACGCATCTTTACTTTGAGGCAGTGCAGGAGGAACGGGCGAGACAATCATCACGCTGAAAAACTTTGCTGTCAGGTTGCTTATTCAATGGCAGCACCATGTAGAGATACCCAGGCCAGCTCAGGTGCCACTTCATGTGTTTTAGTGTTGAGCTTTCCAGGAGCTAAGTTAACCTGTGGAGAGTTGCAGCTGGTTTGGGTGTACCTACAGTGCAGAAGAACCCAAAGTTTATGGCCAGTGCCTGGCTGTTCAGGGACCTACGTGCAATGAATTGGAGCATCTCCGATCCAGTGCCTGCGGAGAGGCGTTTGCATAAATAAGGTCATGAACCATAAAACCTAAACTCAATTTTTGGAATCCTCGTCCAGCTGAAGGCTGAGATGTTTTGGCAGGGTAGTGATGGGAAATTGCTGCTTATGCTGGACCTGTGTCATGGAGCGAGAACCTCAGTCTGTCACCTTCCACTTGGTCTGCAGCTTTTTTGGCTGTAGCGGTCTCAGAGCCAGCTTCCTGCAGGGCCTGGGTTCAGTGGAGGGACTCAGTGCTAGCAGATACCAGCAGAATTATTTGTGATGCAAAGGAAAGGGATTTTAGCTCTCATCCACCTCAGTCCAACATAAATTAGCACTCAAGTCCCATCCACAGAGCGCTCAGAAATGGGTCCAAATCTCCCAGAGGCGTGGGGTTACTTGGTTTGGACACATCTTTAAACGAGTTTCATCAGTGATGAAGACCATCACTACATTATATCCTCTTGGTGAACCTTTTCACACTGGTTTTGACAAGGAGATGTCACACTGAGAAATATTTTTTTATTAATTAACCAATCTTAATTAAATCCTTAACTCGCTTGCTGGCTCTTTATGAATATTCATGATTTTTCACTTGCTGCTGAAGATCTTTCTCTTGTACTAACCTGCTGGCTCTGGCATTGATACCATATGTTTCATGGTGATCTTGCCAGCATCTCCCTGGCAATAGAGCTACAGGAAGAAACTGAACCAGGTACCAGCACAGAATGACAAAAATGTTGAACAGCTCACATCTCAATGCTGACCTTTCAAAAACCTGACTTCTTTTATCCCTGATTCATTGACCGCAATAGTTCCCCAGCACCACTAGTGCTTGGTGATACGGCTGTAAGAGGTTGGGTTGTTTTTTTCCTGGAGGCTAGGGAGATAAAGAGTAAGGGGGTAAAACTGAATTTCATTTTATAAAGAAAACACAATAAAATAATTTCTCGAGTGGGTGAAACTGATGCTAACAGCATCTGCTGTCCAGTGTGACAGCTTGTAACACAGATCAGCAGACAGGAGTGTCTCCTGCCCTCAGGGGCATGCCGTGTTCAGCTGGATTTTGGTATGGCAAGAGAGACAGAATACATCCCCATGAAGACTTCCTTGCTGCTTGATTTCCTGAAATGTGGAATGACACATGTCACAGAGGGTGAAATGAGCAACAGAGACTTCACAGAAAATTTCTTATCTTTCCCAGCACTGGATGTGGGATTTTTTTCTGTTGTTTCTCTGCTTGTGCTCTTTTGAGCCTGTGATCAGTCACATCTGTTGCAAGCCAGCAAGGGAGATAAACCCTTGCCGCAAAGGATACATAGAACCACAGTGACCATGAGTTTATTTTCCTAAACAGTAGCTACAGTTAAAGGATGTTCCATGTGAATCTATTTCATATGGCAAAGATAGCTGGAGTGGTCATGTCAGTGGAATCATGGAATTGTTTAGATTGGAAGAGACCTTTAAGATCATCAGGTCCAACTGTGGAGCCAAGGCTATGTATTTCTGCAAGCAATGGCAGTGCTGCAGTAGCCCCTCGGTCCTTGTACTAAACCCCCCTTTCAATTATTGCTACTCTTAGCTTGTTTTTAAGTGTTCAGACTCCCAGGCAGTTGGTGGTTGGGGTGTGCACGGAATAGCATCCTGCAGGGGTTGCTCAACAGTAGGGCAGGGGTGTGCAGGAGCTGGGGGCCGGGCACTTCCTTACCCCTTGGGTTCCTCTTTCTGAACAAGAAACCTTCCTGACTGAGAGGGGAACCAGCCCCGCTCAGCCCTGCAAAATCTCCTGGCCAAAATTCGGGGGGATTTAGGTCATCTTGGGTAGAATGTATTATTATTTTTTTTTAAACTTCCTGCAGTATTTGCAGTGTTTTCCATCTCGGATACCATGTTCTGGTAAACACGCTTTTGTTTTTAATGGCACCCTCTGTGGATACTAAGTTCAAAGGGACTCTGTCACTGTTGAACAAACTTTAACGACCCTTCAACTGGATTGAGGTTTGTAATAAGTGGCTTTGTTGTCCTCCGAGCCCTCTCCCTGTGGGTGGCTCAGGCAGGACAATAAATTGGGCTCCTCCGCTGTGGGTCTGCCCAGGAGCGGAGCCCGTGAGGGGCAGTGGTTTTGCAGCAGAGGTCTTTGCCGTGGCTGCCACTTCCCAACATGGGGAGGTGTTTGCAGTGACAGAGTCCTGGTCCAGCTGTGGGAAATCACAGGGAAGGCTTCCACTCAGTCTGGAAAGGTACCCGTGCCTTCAGCCGAGACTGCAGTGTCCTTGGGCTTTAATAAAAAATAAAAATAAAAATAAAAAAAAGAAAAAAAGGAAATGACCAAATGTCATTACACAACACTCTGGCTGTTTGGGGCTATTCTTGTGGGATGCCAGCTTTTTCATCAACCCGTTGCACAACTCCATTTCTAGTGACATCAAAGGGGAAGGCAACGTTGGCTATTGAGAAAGGGCTGGAACAAAGCTTCCTACTGGAGCTTGGGAAAGGGCAGCCCAGGGGTGGGATGGCTCTGGTTCCCCTGCAGGGCTCATGCTGAGGTCTGCTGGCCAGTGTCGCAACCTCGGCAGAGCCCTGTGTACTGAATCACAGCTTTGTGCTGGCCCTGGGAGCTTGGCGAGCATCTCCAGCTGTGGGCCGGGCCAGCACGGCTGGAGCCGGCGGTGCCTGGCTGCTGACCAGGGAGCACAGCAGCCGACTTCCTGCGGCGATGGGAATCTGCTCCCGTGCCTCCGCTGGGGACCTTGCCCAGGCTGGGGCATCCCTTGAGACCTTGGCACCGAGGGATGCTCAAAGGGCTCTCCATTTCTGGTAGCTTCTTGAGGAGTTACAGCCCGCCAGCCTTATGCTGGTTTTGCCCGTACTTGACAAGTTTCTTCCCAGTTTACATGGTCCAAACTGGAACTAGTAGGTGGGGTGTGGGGGGGGGTGCGTGTGTGCGTGGGATGCTCTGGGCTTGGTGGAACGAAGAGCTCCCCGTTTGGTGCAGATGCTCTCACCCACAAGATGTAGTAGCAGGAAATGTGGCTCGGGTTAGGTCCCCCCTAAGGAACCAATGTCCAGAGGATTATTTCTTTGCTTTTAGCCCCCTGTTCCTTGCGTGAGAAGGGGTGTTGCTTCCTCCAGCTGTTGAAGTGTTAATGAGAAAAAAAAATTATTTTTTTAAATATTGAATTAATTTTTAAATGGCCTAAAAGAGACTTTATATCTACATCTAAATTGTTCCCGTTGGGTGATGTTCATCTCTGCGCAGGGGCTCTGTAAGCACTCGGATGCTCTCCTGCATCCCAGCCAGCGGGACGTGGCACTGCAGGGCCTGGCTGCATCTCCTGCGCTGGGATGAATATCACATGTAGGGAAAAAGTCCTTATCTGTTCAGAGGACAGGGTGAGGTCTGTGTCCCACCTAAATCCATGCAAAAGGAGAATTTCAAGTGGTACCCAGACCTTGCACTGGCCCGCAGAACATAAAGAGGGTGAAATTCACTTGTAGTGAATAATCTGACGCGTCAGAGATACCGTTCTTCTAAAGTTTGTATTTTTGTTGGTTTTTTAAAAACACAGAAAAAAAAAGATCTTAACATACAGAAGAAAATCTAGATCTGATTTACAATTTTGTTATATTTGATTGCTTTAAAAATATTTTACTAATTTAAATGTTGCTGTAGATGACTATTTATTTTAAGGGGTAAATATCTTTTAGTCTTAATACTTCTACAGTAAGCGCTGTCTATTTACAACGTTTGTGTTCCTGTCAACACAGCTATTCCACGACTGACTGAGTGCTGGTCAGCCAGTAGTAACTTAATCAAATTGCCTTGTAAAACAAGATGTCTCCTGCAATGGATTTTTTCTAGTATTTCTTGATTCTTTTATGTCTGTGTTTAACAAATCTGTTAAATGTTTGGGTTGTTCTATGTTTTGGGTCATTGTTTTGTTTTTTTTTTTTAACAAAGAAAGCTGAATTACAACTTTCTTGTTGCTGGTCTTTGCCTCTAAAACTTGTCTTTTGCAAAAGGTTGCCTTGTTTATCCCAGATCCACCAGCACCTGAGCCCTGGGATTCCAAGTGTTTCTCTTGCAGATGGGTCTAGAAGCACAGCTGAGTGACGACAGCATCTGTTCCTCTGTCACCATCCTCCTTTTTAAAATTCTAGTTACCATTTCTGGGTTTGTATGTGTTAAGACTAAGGGAGTGGGAAAATGGATGAGCTTTGGGCAAGAGGTGGGAGCAGAACATGAATGTCCCAATTCTCAGCGTGTATCTGCATGGTTACATGATGGAGACACTGCTCATGCTGCTGAAAAGCCACTAGCCAAAAGACATCATAGAATGACCGAATGGTTGGGTTGGAAGGGACCCTAAAGCCCCCCCAGTTCCACCCCCCCGCCAGGGGCAGGGACACCTGCCATAGCCAGGCTGCCCCCAGCCCCGTCCAGCCTGGCCTGGGACACTGCCAGGGATGGGGCACCCACAGCTGCTCCGGGCAGCCTGGGCCAGCGCCTCGCTGCCCTCACGGGGAAGAATTTCTTCCTCGTGTCTCATCTAAATCCACCCTCTTCCAGCTCAAAGCCACCCCCCTTGTCCTGTCACCACAGGCCCTTGTACAAAGCCCCTCCCCAGGTTTCCTGACGGCCCCTGTAGGTGCTGGAAGCTGCTCTAAGGTCTCCCCGGAGCCTCCTCTTCCCCGGGCTGAACCAGCCCAGCTCTCCCAGCCCGTCTCCAGGGGAGCGGTGCTCCAGCCCTCGGATCATCTTCGTGGCCTCCCCTGGGCTCGCTCCAGCAGCTCCATGTCCTTCTGATGTTGGGGGCCCCAGAGCTGGACACAGCACTGTGGGGAGGGGGTGTCAGCAGAGCAGAGGGGGACAATGCCCTCCCTCGACCTGCTGGCCCTGCTGCTTGGGATGCAGCCCAGGGCACAGTTCACTTTCTGGGCTGCAAACACACATTACCGGGTCGCGTTGAGCTTCTCATCCACCAAAACTCCCAAGTTCTTCTCCTCAGGGCTGCTCTCAATCCAGCCTGTATTTATGCCTGAGATTGCCCCAACCCATGTGCCAGACCCTGCACTCTGCCTTGTTGAACTTAATGAGGTTTACACAGGAACCTGTCTATCAAGCAGGAAGGCATCAAACTTTATAAGGGGATCCTCTGCTGCCATCCCTCTTGCCCATGTCCTTCCATGCAACAGAAGAGGATATTTCAGTGGGAAGAGACCTACAATGATCACCTAGTCCAATTGCCTGACCAATTCAGGGCTGACTGGGTCTGCAGGGGTCCTGGCTCAGGCATACCAGAAAGGTGGAGGCATGAGGGTTGCTTGCAGACTTGCAAAGCTCAGAAGTTTCCCTTCCTAAAGGAGGGGAGAGTGCTCAGGCCATTCTTTGGACACACACACACACCCCTACTAGAGGAAGAAATGGGTATGAAATGCTAATGGAGCTCTGAAAGGCTGCAAAGAAAACCCAGTAGTAAAGTGAGACTTCAGTGATGCCTACATAGGCTGAATAGATATTATAGACAAATTTCTTAGTGAATTTTAGGTGCAACAGGCAACCGATGTCTTGAACAACGAGAGAATTCACAAGAAAAAGGCAATTCTTGATTTACTCTCAAGCATTGTGGCTGTTTCAGAAAGTAACGCTGGAAGAGAGAATCTGCAGTATTATATGCTCAAGCCCAACGTCCTCGCAAAACTGAACTCTACTACCACAGTAACGTTTAACTTTAAATAGATACATGTATATACAAAGGACAAAGTCAAAGATGCAGAAAGGAGAACGCAGTTTCAAGGATAGTGTGTGCACCAAGGGGCACAGAGGCTTTCCAATATGGCATTAAAGGCTCTTAGTGGAGGAATTAGAGTAATCTAAGAAAAACATCTCTAAAAGCCAGCATGGCTAAACAGCAGAATAGCCTGTGCTATCAGCCATGTAAAACAGATCATTCAAAAAGTGACAGTTGTGGCCAAAGAAGGAAAACAGAGGAGAGAATAAACTCTGGCAAATTAAATATAAAACCTCAATACGACAAGTCAACAGTACATTCACAATTGGGACGCTGACAGCAGCAGCAGAAGAAGGGCCGTGACGCCTGCAGGAAGCCTGCCAGAGACACAAGTGGGCCCCGTGCTGTGCTGCAAAGCGCTTTAACAGACAGATAAGGCAGTAGCACAGAAACAAAATGAGTTATTTGCATCTGTGTTTGCTACAGGCTTGCTTGGAGAAGTTCCCGTACTGGAGCCTTTCTTACAGGGAGCAAGCCCAAGGAATTCCTCCAGCATCGTGTTTCAGAGCAAAGCTCCAGCTGTGGGATTCAGAGGCCCTCGAGACCTGCAAAGGGTCCCAGATCAGGTTAAGTGCTACCAGCAGGCATGTGCAACCCACTGCCCAACGCGGCAGCAATGCCCCTGGTATGGGAGGTGGCAAACATGATGCCAGTACAGGTACGGGGTCCAGGAGCAGCCCAGACCGGTTGCAAGAAGCCAGTGTAGAGGATACAGTGAGCAGAGAGATGGAGAAGAGCATCCTGAGGAGAAGCACGCAGCTTTCATACAGGGAGGTCAGTCCTCAGCAGACCACCGCGCTTCCAGCCCCTTGTATCCTTGGGTTTTCAGCAGGCTCAGGTCTCACTGAGCTTCCCACGGGGTCTGAAAGAAGGAATTAATCTTGATCATAATTGTTTGGGAGGGAGAGAACACTGCTGAAAGTAGTTCATAATGGAGGGAGGTGGTCTGCAGAGCTTGCCTATGGATCTTCTCTTGGTTCAGGCCAGTTCAGCACACATGATCTAGAAAGGGAGATGGGCAAAACCTCCTGGAGAATGAGCATTTTCCAGGCTCATCAAATATCAAGTTAGGAAGTGAGAATGAAAGACTCCAAGGATGCTATGTAATGTTGCTCTGTGTGCCTGTCCTGAGTGCTGAGCCAGCCCGGTCACCCTGCTGGGGTCTGGGGCTGCACGAGGGAGAGCGGGAGATGACTTGCACTCACTGTTGCGCAAGCACGGGGCAAGCTCTCAGGCGGATGGCCCGAAACAAAGGCAGGAAGTGTTTTTTTGCACACAGCAGCATTAATCATGCGCTCGGTGTCAGGGGATGTAGTTGAGACTTTTCTGTGTGCATTAAAGTTCAAAAAGGGCTCAGATGAAAGGGTTTGTTATTAACTGCAGGAGCCTTGGTGCAGCCTCTGCCTCAAGGAGCACTGTCTTTGTGAGTCTGAGGCTGGAAGGACAAAGTCGGGAAGGGATCAGACCTTATGTTTCATAGGAGTTTTCCCTAAAAGATCACTACTGATGGCTGCTGGAGACATGGTTCTTTGGCCATGTGTTGACTCTTGGCTCCCCCCCAGCTGTCCTTTCCTTTGGTGCCACTGTGGCAGCCATGCCTCCATCTCTGGAGGGTGAACTTCGATAGATCAGCGGCGGCAAGGGAAGCCCCATGGTGGTAGAGGAAACTTCATGCTGGGCTTTGCCTGGGAAGGACACACTGCATGGG
This sequence comes from Falco peregrinus, assembly GCF_023634155.1. Taxonomy (NCBI): domain Eukaryota; kingdom Metazoa; phylum Chordata; class Aves; order Falconiformes; family Falconidae; genus Falco; species Falco peregrinus. The sequence goes on from NC_073734.1 coordinate 5,003,447, forward strand.
GACCACACATGGACCCAGCACGGTCCCCAGGCAGCACTGAGCTGTCTAGACGGCTGTCCCCAGCTTTGGCCTTGTGGCTGCTGGTCTTTTGGAGGTTGCAGTGGTGATGGGAGGGAGCAAGCGTGGGAATGCAGCCCTTCTGGAGGACACACAGGCAGTGAGACTGATGGTTTTCCACCCTTAAACCAAAAACATGACATTTTTCTCCCCAAACCCAGGAGTGCCTGTGTGTTTGAGTAGCACGGAGAGAGGCACAGGGGTCTGCCACCAAAGAAGGGTGAGCCCCTGGAGCAGCAGGTAGAAATACTTCTGCAAACTGGAGGCAAGCCCAGCAAGAAGCAATAAAACCATTGTTTATTTGAAAATTTGTGCGAAAGATGAAAGGCATTAAATATGTTTGGGTTGGGAAGAAGCCATTAAGGGTGGGGTATGACATGGGCTGGGAACTGCTTCAAGGGTGCAAACAAATGAAAGCAAGGAGCTGACAAGGAATTGTGTATAGGACTAATAAAGGGATCCTCAGAGGCAGATAAATTAATACACCAAAACCAAGATACAGGTATGAGGAAAATTAATAAAAGGAGAATCAATGTCAACAGACTTCCTTGCAGCAAAACACACCTGACAACAAAATTGTCCCCTTAATATTGAGGCAATGGAAGTTCCACTTGGAAGTCTTTGTTCTTTTCAAAAGGAGTTGTTAATGTTTCACCTGTTGCACAAAAGCCATGAAATAAAGGTGCCTCTGCAGAACATGCCACTCTGCCCTGGTTTTGCTGGAGACCTATTTCAGGTGTCAGAGCTCAGTGGCACTGAAGTGGTATAGAAGAGTGGGTGTTAACGAAAGTGTACCCCCAACCTCCTGATTACCAGACCTTGATAACAGAGGGATTATTTTTTACAGATATCTATACGGTTTTATCCTCCCTGTGTAGTTACTGCACATGCAAGTTTTCTGCCTATCTTGGACTGCCATCCGCCGCGCTGGGGATGGGTGGCACCAGAGACGGTGGTGTGGTTGGGGGGGACCTGGAAGTCTGGGCTCTCCTCCAGCCAACCACCATTGTGCCTGGCTGTGCCTCAGCTTCCCCAGCTCTGAATGATCTTGCCCACCTGCGGAGAGCAGATTAAAAGCTCTGTCTGAATCAGGTGGGGCAATAAGTGCTGGCAATTCCCCTGGTCTTCATCCAAGCTACACAATACAAAAGATAAATCCACATTTGAACCCTTACATCAAATTAGAGACCAGGCAACTAAGAAATGTCAATTATTCTTGCCTGAGCTTCTCTTGCCTGATTTAACTAACTTGTCCTTCAGATGCTGTCCTTCTGGGGTCACTGGGCAAGGCACCTCGTGTTCATATGAAGAGCTCTGCCAGCACCCTGTCCCTGAAAGTCAGCTTGCAGTCAAGGTTTGCTGGAGCAAAGAGTGTACCTATTGCCTTAGTCTTGTTAAATACATGCCTTGGAGATCTTGTCCCCAGATCTGGGTGAGCTGAAAGTGCTTTCAGCACAATCCAGTTACCCACTGTGTGCACTGAGAGCTGTGGCCAGCAGTGCTGGCCAGCAAAGAGTCAAGCGGCAGCTCCGTTTGGATGGAGCTGGCAGGGCACTGAGCAGGGGAAGGATGCTGGGGTGAGGGACACTGTCTGAGACAACGGAAACAGGCAGGATGACAGATTATGTAAGAAAAATAATTCTTCTTTTGTATTAAGAGCTCTTTTCAACACCTCCTTTTGGAACCGATCCCTTGCCTCCTCTTTGCAGCCAGAGCAATAAGCACTGAAATGATCCATCTTGAGGATCCTATCCCACTCCCCCAGCTTCCCTGCGTGGGTTGCCATCACTTGTCACTGTGTCCTTCAGAGCTAGACCACATTGCCAGCAGTGGCAAGGACACGCACAGGTCACAAAGAGTCTCAGTGGGATGTATTTGTGCATGTCTGCCTCTGAGCAGACCAGTAGAAGGTCTTTGCCTTTATTGTGCCCTGCCTATGCATCATGCCAGGCTCTCTGCACAATTAAAAGCAAGTTTTGAGTAGGGTATCATCAAAGACCTCTCCAGACTTCTGAAAATGAGGTACTGTCTGTAACAGCATCAAGCTATGAATCTTGTAGCCTCCAGAGCAGTCAATAATATTATCACAAAAATGAGTAATAACAATAAAAGGCACAGAGCTTTGTGCACCCTAAGTGCCATAAGCAAACTCTAAGGATGTGGCAATATGCCTGTACAAACCCTGAAAGTGTAACTGCATGGTGGGAACATGAGTGTGTTCTCCACTTTGGACCAGTTTTCTGGCTGGTTTGGTCAATGTCTCCAGGAGCCTGGCTTGAGATTTCAGTGAGGTCATTTCTGCTCTGACTTGCCTAGGAAAAGCATGGGCTCATCCCTCTCCCTGTGCAGCTCCTTGCCTTGTGTAACCGCTGTGTGTTGCAAAGGCAGGAGAGCTCGTCCCTCTTAGCCTTTGGCTTTGCAGAACTCATAAACCAGGTCCAGGCATTTCAGGTATTCACGAGGTTTTGTGGTGTAACGAGCTCATAGAGGTGCCAGTGCATGTTGTATCTGAAAGCAGTGGTGCTGCAAAGATACTGGATCAGCTTAAAAAAAAACACCCAATGTCTGGAGGGCATGAGTTACCTCTGCCAGGAGAAGGGCAGGTGGTGAAGCTCCTGCTCATTCGATAGGGACTAACACTCTGCAAGTCTGTGTGTGATAAAGAATATGCAAAACACATTTGGGCCTGCAAGGACTTGAAGTGAGGTTGCTGCTGGCCCTGGTTTCAGTAAACAAAACTCAGCAGACCAATTGCACATGGGTAATAAAAACAACAGTACATGTAAACTTTCTGCAGTGAGTCTTGAGAAAATCAAGCTGAACATTTTGGGGTTGTACCAACGGCAGTTGGGGAAGCAGCTGTGGGGCCACAGGGAGGTCTCAGCAGCCACAGACATGCAAGGAGGACCTTTGCAGACATTCCTGCAAGGACTAAGAAGGTTTCCCAGACTTGGCAGTCCACCCTGCGTTGCGCCTCTGGCAGGCACTGGCAGCTGTGAAAGCTGCCTGCAAGTCACTGGGGCATAGGCACTGCTGGGGGACGGCTGGCTGCACCAAGGAAAAAAGCACCACGGGCCACAGGGACCCAAAGGGAACATCCTTTGGTGACCAGAAGCTGCCCGACATGCTGGCCTTTACCACCTTTTCACTATTTCTTGCATGTTCGAAGTCAGCTGATTGTTCAGATCTTGAAAAGATTGTCCCAGATGACCCGATGAACTGCAGGAATTGCAGGGCTCAGCTCAGCCAGGCTGAGCTCCCTGCTGTTAACTGCAGTCTCCCAACGCTGCTGTCGCCGGCTGTCCATCTGTCTGCAGCGCTGCTCTTGCTAAATGGTATTTAGCCTTTTGCCAACATTGTGTTTGCATTAGGGGGGAAAAAAATAATCCAGATTGACAAAGTTGTTTGAAATAGTCTTTTCAAAGAGGCACTGGCCTTCCACAACGTAAAGAGTTTAAGCTCTCACGTGACACTCTGGGTTGTGCAATTACTGCAGAAATCAGTGTTGGCTCTAGACAGTGTGGTCATAGGGGGTAAGCAGGAACCTAAGAAAGCAGTCAAAAGGAAAGGTCTGATGAGCTGCTAATTGGACAGTCCTTCCTCAGGTGGAGAAAATAATTGCTTCAAAATAAAAATTGCAGTTCCTAGAAGAAAGCCACTTAAAGCCACAATAATCCCAGTGTAGGTCAGACCCTCCAGGTAACCAAAAACTACTATTACTGCTCACATTTTTTTCTTTAGAAGGAAGCTTTGGAGATGGAAGAATCCTTCTGTCACTTGTTCATGTTTGTTTTCTTCATATACCTCTAATATTTATTCTAGAGAAAGCCGGAAGCCTGGCATTACCTAGTTAGAAAGCCGGCAAGCCTCAAACTTCTCTAGCTTTTCTTTAGTTTCCATGCTTAATTAAAATCAATACTTTAAATTAAAACACAGAAAACTTCAGCAAAAATAGGTTTTTTTTCTAGTACCCTGTGGAGGTTCTGACCAGGTGCTATCACTGCTGAGCAAAGGTTAAACAGGTTTTGCTTGTCTTATTCATTAAACCAAATTTGAGAGAACCTGCTGCACCCAAGTCAAACAAGATAAACCTCAAAATCTTGCAAAATATTCTCTATGGGATTTTCTTCTTGCTGTGTGGGCCAAATACCATCTAGATTTCTTCCCTGCCCTCAGCACAGAAAAATAAGCCTGCAAAACCACTTTTACACCTGCCTAATTCTGACCATGGTCTTGTAGCCTCTTCAGTGTCTGATGCAAGACCTTACCAAAGGCTGTTGCACCAGAAGAAAACAGCAGGAGCCATTTTGCAGGCTATGGGGTAGGAAAGCGCCCGCAAAGGCACAGCTCTGACTCGTCTTCCCCCAGAACTGTGGGCTCTGCTTCCTTCCTCGCAGGAGGCTTTTTTTTTTTTTTGCAGGATTGGAGCCTTATACTCAACCCAGCAGCCACAAGGCTGCTCAGCACGGAGCTGTAACGGTGTCTCAGAAATCTGTGGTTTTGCTACAGAACAAGATCCCCAGCAGAAACACAATTTATGGCAACTATCAGTGATTTAACCACCTGCTTGTTGTGGCCTGTTCTCCGCCCATGCCCTGGGAAAAAGGCTTCAGGCTGAGAGCTTTTGGATGCTGAAGCCACCTCTGTTGATTCATGCAGGGGGGTAGGTGGGGAAGGAGGCTTTCATTTGATTTTCCTTGCCCTTATTAAACAAATTCCAGGCTTTCTGTGGAGCTGCACACCCTGCTTTGTATGCCACCATCTCCCAGGATCCAGCCATGGTCCTGGTGCAAATCACAGTGGGGCAAGTGCTGCGTTGGTGTTTCAGGGTGGTTTGCTCCGAGCATTGACACAAGTGCCGTGATGGGTGATCTGTAGCATCCTTGCCCCTGCAACCCTGCTGGGATGCGGAGCTGCAACTGGCAACCTGCAACGGCTGCATGTTCAAACCCTCTTGGGGTCTGTGTTGGAAAGAAACCACAGTCGTGGTGGGAAAATCCTTTCCCACCCATCTCTGAGAAAACAGCATCGAGATGAAATGACAAAATTAATCTCAAGGCTGGTTACCTCCAACCAGGTGTGACAGAAACAGAGCTTGGGAAGAGATGGGGCATTGGAGACAAAGAGGAAAATTGACCTGGAATGAAAAAGGGATCTTAATTCTGCATTAGATCAAAAAGCAAAAGGGACATCAGGAAGAGCTTCCCTGCCAGGTAGGTTTGGTGGTGGGGCAGACAAAGGAGCTGGCAATCCTCCTTCACAAATAACCCCAAAGGGGTGGCAGGAGGAATTGGGCCACAACCTTTCAGTTTGGATTGCAGTGCCTTGGAAAGTGACTGCGGCTTAAAGGTCAACCCAAAGTCCCTGCACTGTTTAGGTGAAGTTCTCCATGTTTTTAGACCGATGGAGTTACCACCTGGATTTTCCCTAGCTGGGTTTGGTGAGGTTCCCCTCACCGCCTCAGATGCAGGCAGTACCTGGCTTGCTGCCTCTCCCCAACAAATAACCACCAGCATGTTCGAACTCCGCTAGCCTCCAGGTGCAGCGGATAAAGGTGAGGGATTTGGTAGGAATGAGGAACCCCAGCACCAGCCCACGCCTGCCTCCAACTGAGCACTTCACCAGGCAAGTCTGTGCCTGGGGAGAGCTGTCAGCTTCTCCTAGTAGCTGCTTTGCAGTTCAGAGCATCACCAGATTGATTTGCTATGTATTTGTCTGGCATGTACCAATTCCCACAGATAAAAAGCTGTAACACAGCTCATATGAGCTAACAGCTCTGTGCAGAAGAAATGACCTTCCTAGCAGACCTCTCTGCTGGATGTCCCACAGCAGCAGTGTCATACAGAAGGACTCGTTGCCCTGTGTGGACCGTGCAGTATCTGTACTTCATGGTGTCTTGAAATAGCCATACTCTTTTTCATGAACTAGCATCCCCCAGTGCTGCAAGTGAGCAGGAGGAGCCTGTCCACAAAGGCAGCAGAGGAGAATGTGCAGCTTCTGCAGCTGGCATTGCACAAATACATCCCCTGTGCTCTCCACTTCCTGGAGCCTGTCCTGGTCCCTCACTTTGTACCTGAAGAGCAGGGAAAAGTGGTTGTATTAAATCAGAGCTGGCCTTTTGCACACAAGTATAACCTACCACTCTGCTGGCTGGTGTGTAGACACCCTGGGCAAGAGGAATAGCACCAGAAGGAGCATCTTGCAGCCCACCAGACCCAGGCACCCAGCCACGCTCCCACTCCCTGCCTTGTGTGGCTGGGTTGCTTTTCACCTTGGTCCCATAATGTGACAGTTTATCTTGTGGGAAAGTGTGAAGCTGGCCTGAGTGTAAACAGCCACCATAGAAACCCAGTTTACACTCCTGATCCTTGCCAGACAGCACTGCAGAGCCAGCAGCAGATATCAGAGTAAATACTGGTTTCTAAATGGGACCTAATTCCCATCTGCTTCATCAGCAGAATGGATCATGTGTGGCACATTGTGTCAGATTGTTTTTCATGTGGTTGTTTATAATAAAGCTGTGCTTTCCATTCAAACAGCACAGAAAAAAGCCCACTGTGACATATCACCAAGATCTGCTTTTCGCCTTCCTGTGTGACTCTTTCTTTTCTAGTAAGAGAAATGACATCACAGGTCAGGAACCCAAGATGGTTATTTCTGAGAGAAAACAGTACACATTACAGTGACAGAAAAACTGTTAACAGGTATAATTTTCACTGGGATTGCAACTTGAGGTCAAAAATAAACCTTTTCTTTAAAAAACGAGTCAGTGATAGGCAGATAAGGGATTATCACCTATTACATCATGTCTGTAAAAACACCCTGAAACATGTTCAGAAGTGGACGTGATGTTGTCTTTTAAAAACTAAATCATACTAATTGGTGGAGTATGAATCTATCCAGACAGTCGGTGCAGGAGAACAGCATTGTGATAAGGTGGTGGGCTTTGTAGATGTCACATAGTGTTCTGCTGGAATGAAAATGTTTTATCTACATGTCATTGTCCTTAAATTGCTAACCATCCCTAGAGGGTCCACTGAGTTTTTGGGGTTCACATGGAAGAGTAAGAATGAGGCAACCTGATGTAATTGCAACCATGGAGCATGTGTCTCCCATGTCTCCTGCTCCATGCATGGTTTCTCATACCCACCACAACCAGCACAATCACACCAAAGCACAGACCCCACTACAGCAGCTCCTCCTCCTCCAGGCTAGCGACATTTCTGCTCACAGGAGCGGTTAATATACCCAAGCATACCTTTTTAAGCCATCGAGAATGAACAAATATTTTCTTTTCTTTGCAAAACCACAAGGAATCTTGCCAGGGTCATCATTTCCTGAAGGTAAATGTTTAGCATGATAAGGGATATATAGAGCTATCTTTACTGAGGGGCTAACAAAACCAGACTGAACTGGAGCAGAACACACCAAATCCCTCCATAGTGCATTGCTCAGACTGGTGAAGCCTTGTCAAATCAAGGTGACAGCAGCAGGTACAGCAGTAAGCGGATAATCTGATCCCAATAGCTGTCACAGCACTACCAGGAAAAGCAAATGTCTATCAGGGCAGGGTAAGTGGCTTTTTGTGAAAAATCAAACAGAATTAATTTCATCAGTGTCACTGTGATCAGGGCTGAGGTAGGTAGAAAACAAAGACTAAGGGTCAGTCCCTGTTCTTTATCGCCCCAGCTGTAAAGAATTGTAAAAGTTTGTCATGGGAGAACACTGAGAAACGACTCATGCCCACCATCACTACAAGGCAGCTGAACTCGCTCCAACCATCTTTTGCTCACATTGGCCTCACGGGGTCTTAAACACGTCTTTGGAAATTTCACAGCCACCTCAGACAGTCCCATCTTGTGTCTCACTCACCTAGCAGTCAGTACGTTTTCTCTAATGTCTAAATTAAACCTTTCTCTACTAACATATACGTCAGCTGCCTCATCCAACCTGCCATGAGATCACTACAAGGTCTCCCCACTCGAAAGCAAGTCAGGCAAGCCACCAAGACCAGGTTAATGTGCTCTCTTATGAGCTGACAGAGAAAAATTGGTGCTTGAGAGCACCTGAAAGGGAACATTGTATCTAGCCTGATGGCTGCAACAAAAGGCAGGTGAGATACTAAACCCTGCTCTGCTACAGCCTGCCTTTATATTACTGGGGATATCATGTGGCCCCAGTATTTCCTTCTGCATTAAAGTGAAACACTCCTCTCCTCTAAAGTATTCTGAGATCCCATGATGAAGGTGTTTGTAACAGAACAGGGTGTTAGCTAGGTGTTAATAGAGCACTGATTATTTTAAAGTGAACTTGTATCTGCTTACTGAGGGAAAACAGGACTGATAACTGTATGCAGCAGCCAGTCCTTTGTGTCCAAGAGAAAGCAGTACCTGCAAACCCACTGCACGCTCTGGCTCTGCAAATGGTGTATCTCAATAACCAAGTGCGGGCTGTTCAGGCACCTCATGGCAGAGCAAGTCTCCCTGGATAAAATGAATGTGCTTGGACTTGTTCTTAGGCAAGCAAAACTACTGGATTAATACTGAGTACCTGCTGGAACCGCTTTCTCTGCCACCTAATTCTTGAGTATTTAAGAAGAGGGAGGGACTACGTGAATCTGGAACTACACAAAAGCTGGAGAAACAGAAATACAGAGGATTTCTTCACCTAAACAGCCTTCGCTCACTTGAGTACATTGTGCTGCTTTACTCCTCGCATCCTGAAGCCTGACCCTGGGCTCGGTTATCCCCTTCCCACTAGCAAGAGCTCTGCACCTCCGCAGATGACGCAACGTCTCAGCAATTCTTGCACTATGGTGCGGTGGGAGCCGGCTCAGGGCCCTTCTCTGCAGAGGAGCTGACATCTGGTGGGACACGAAAGCCATTACAAGTCTTACTACATCCTAGTCTGGGTTGCATCAGACTTAGGATTTGAATAACGGCGGGGTGGGGGTGGGGTGTGTGTGAGGGAAAGGTTGTGTACGTAAGGGCAGGGGATTTTAAGGTGGTTTTGGTTACTTTGCTTTTATGAGCAATATAACCTTTGCTGTCCAGAACTCACTTCTCACCCCAGGTTTTCTGGGGTTTCCTTTTTCTCACTTCGTTTCTATCTTGTTCACCCAATTATTTATACTTCTCTTTAGAAATGACAAAGTGGATTCAAAGATACCTGGGGTGCTGTGAATGGGGCTGAGCCCCAAACTGTGCATGTGAACCCCATCTCTCTACAAAACCCTGAGCCCAGGATAAGGTGAGCCAGGGACCTGTGCAATGACACTGGCATTTAAGAGTAGCACCTCTGTGTCACCTTGGTACACAAATGAGCGGAAGAATATCAAACCATGGTCATAAATAAAGTGGGAATAGAGCAAAACAAGCCTGATGACAGGTAAGGAAAAAGAGTTTCAGCTGGTATCAGCCAGTCTCCATGCCGGATATTGTGACTCCTACTGCCTTACACAGTGAAGATTAAGCATCTCCAAAGAAGCTTAGGTAGCCTAATTAATGGTTCACTAGCCTAATTAATGAAGATCCAGGACAGACATAAAGACAGTCTAACATTTTTGCTTTCTCATCACTGTTCTGGGAACTGGCACACTGACTCCAGCAGATTGATGGGGGCCAGTGTGACAGAAAGATGTGACAATAGCTGGACAGAGATTTTCTGTGCAGCTGCTGGAGCAGTTTAATCAGGAGCAGCTCCAAGGCTGGGCTGGTAAATACTGCCAGAGCTCGCTCAGTGACACCACTGACACCCGACACACTTGAAATACCACCATCAAAGCTGCTCTGATGAAATAGCAGAGGCAAAGACCAGTCCCTGCAGCAATCCATGACATCTGTAAAAGGACAAGCAAAAGAAGGCAGTGACAAGTGCAGAAGAATTTGGCTGTTCTACGAGGAAGTATGCAGGAGGCATGAACAGCATGAAAACAAATTCCTTAAAGAGTCCTGTCCTCCTGTGCTTACTCGTATGTGTGTGCACGTATGTATGCTTGTATTAAGTTAGCAAAACCTTTCCTTGAAAAGAATTTCTGGGTTCTGGTGCTTGTGAGCATGGTGGTAAATTTGAAAGACGTGTTCAGTAAACAGTGGGAGCAGACCTTTCTCATGTGGCAGCTGTTCACAGTGAACAGCTGAAATAATTCAGCAGTCTTTTGCTCCTCACTGGAAGAGAAGGTGCATGGCCCATAAACAGGATCCCTTGGCAATACAAGGCAATCAGCATTCAGTCATCACCCTTGTAGGCTGTTTCAGCTGTTTTACACATATCAGAAAGTACTTATTTCTCCCAGTACATAGCCACCCTTAAAATGCTGATCAGCCTTATCATTGAGCTGAATATTTTACTACCCTGAGAAGGCTCCTCTATTTCATCATCTTCAAGGCTAGAACCAGTGCTTGTGCAAAATGACCTTGTTTTCAGCCTAGAGCTATCTCCCACAAATGAGCTTGGCATGACACTGAAGACTGAAACATTGCAGCAGGAAATACATATTAATGCTTCCTGCTCTGTCTCTACGCTTCTTGACCTGGCACTTTGTGAGTAAATTAATTAAAAATGAAGCAAGCACAGCCAGGCTGGGCAAGCTCCACATGTACAGATCTATGGTGTGGAGGGCCTCAGTTTTTGACGTTAAAGCCAAACTTAACTATTTTAGGCATTAGCTGTTCATTTTGGTGCTGAAATGGAATCATTTGCACTCAAAACCAGAGCTCAGAGAGGGGAGAGGCATGTTCATTTGCTCTGGCTCAGTCGTGGAGATATTACTTATTTGCTGTAGATTAGTGGTGGTTTCAGGTGAGAATTTATTTTACCATGTCTGGGGTTTTTTTCCTATAGGTTTTCTACATACTGACTAGAGCTGCCACCTTCCTTATTACTGGTACTGATGCACTATAACAGCAGAGTGCTATAACATCCTCGTCTAGAATATGTAATATTGATGCATCATTATTAATGATCTGAAATGTGAATTTTAAAACCACTCTTCTCCTTGGTCTTGCTTTTTAATATTATCTCCACAGCTTTCTTTTCGAAAGTGCAGAAAACCCAGTGAAACCCCCCCTGGAGTGGCAAAAGTAAGGGCTTTCACAGATTCACTGGGAATTCGTAGCTTCAAGTGTGTCAATTTGCTGATGGATTTAGATTGATGTCCCTTGGGAAGTGTATCTGAATAAAGCCACACTTCTTACTTCCCTCCGGGGAAGACTCTGCCTTCCTCTGCTTCCTCTGTTTTCAAGATATTAAAGCACCAATTTCCAATCAGAAAATTCAGGAAGCCAACTGAATGGCCATGAGATATTATCAGCTTCTGGTTATAAATGAGCCTTGAATGAAACAAAGTACGGTTGCCGGCTTGCAGCAGCTGCTTGCCTGGTCTGAATCCAGCTTCAGGTGCTACATGCATAAGCAGGGGCCGAGGGGCCTCTGCTGGACTGTGAGCACAGCCAGGATAAAACCCCAGACTTTCTGACAGGAGGGACTTTGTCAGACTGAGCCTTGGTTACAGACATGCCCCTGACTCTCAGCTGTATTTGCTTTCGGAGATGAATGAATTTGGAACACTATCACCAGAGCCTACCGGTCATTTTTTTGGGTGGTTTTCTCCTCCCTGCTTTACATGCGTGGAGGAGGAAAACTGCAGCCTAAGCCTGGAGGAGAAAAAGGGACCTGTATTTTTTGATCGTTACCCGGGGCTTTCCTGCATGAGTTATACACCACACAGCAGCTAAAGAAAATACTTTTTCTGGGCATCCTGACGTGTCCCAGGGCATATGCGGCACTCGGAGCCCTGCGTATGCTGATCTTCTGCAACACACTGGTGCTCCTGGGCGTTATGCCGGCATGATTTTGTGTTCCCCTGCAGCACTTTCACTCCACAGGCCTACGCCAACATCCCGTTGCAGTGGATCCTACCAGCATGGTTGAAGCAGTCCCCACTCAGCAGTCCCACGGTTCTGTTTGCAGGGCTTATCTTCATTCTCATCTTTCTATACAGACACTGTCAGAATACTCTAATGCACAAGCTTTCCTACAATTGCAATGCATTTTTGGTTGACTTAGTTCCTGTGCTGTCAGCATGTCCTCCCGCTTAATCTGTGTCATTAATTTCTTCCTTGCTACTGGCTTCAGAAAGCATTAACAAGGGAAAAATAAATCAAGTGTTAGAGCACAAAGAAGACTTGTGGGAAAAAGCTTTTGAGTCTTTTCTGAAGCTTTCATGCCTATTATTCTTTACTTTGCTGATACAGCTGGATTTACCATCCTGTTGAATGAGCATATTCCAGACTATAAAAAAATAACAAAGTAAAACCACGTGCTCTTTGTATAGGTCAGAACTGGAGACAGGCTGCCAGATATAACAGCATAGAACAACTTCATAGCAGTAGAACGAAATGTGCAAACACAGGCAAAGTCGAGCTTATGCTATGTTTCTCAAAACAAAGTGGAAACAAAACCTGAGACATAACAGAAATGAGTGTGAGGACATCTGTGCGTGGGAGCATGTGTGCACGCCTGAACTCGGCCATGTTTGGGAGCACACATCTGTCTGCCAGCTGGGTGAAGATGTTTGTATGAATGTGTAGGAGTACATCCGTGCATGTTGCGTGGGAATGCAGAGTGGCCCTTCCCGTTCAGGGTGATGGGAAGCCTGTGAAAAGAGCTCACCAAAGTCAGTTTTGGAGTCTTAAATTAATGTTTTGGGGCATTGGGGCTCTCATGTCACAATCTTTACTCTCGTCTATACAGTCAAGGCGTCCATCGGATCTCTTCAAGGAAGACACATCTCAACATTTACCATCGTTGCTACAGCAGGATTCCTCACCATGGTGCAGCAGAGGTATATTTATCCCAGAGAAGTTCATGCCCTGTTTCATGCTTATATTGTGCTTTGTACTTTCAAAGCGCAGTGCAAAGTTTTCTTTGTCCTTTCATCCACTTTTTTCACATAAACCATGAGAAACTAGACTATGTAGTTCAAGAGATCAGAGAACTCACACCAAGAATGTTCTACCCCACGCAGTTCATCACGTGGTGACTAGCTCCAAATGACCCCAAACATCTGAAACTACACTCAGATATATGGAAATAGAAGTTTTGAGAACGAAATGTGAGCTCACAGAGCTGAGGATCTCTGCACAGTTATAGAAATAACCACAAATGAAGCAGCAGCCAAAAGGCTGATGCAAACAGGGGCAAGTGGAGCAGGATCTGCATGAGGTGAAGGACTCCTTGCTCCCCCAGTAAACCAATGTCTGGTGAAGACTTAAGAGCAGGTTTCACAAAGATGATGCGTTTTCCATTTTGAAGTCCCCCTAAAATGAGTTTCAATAGTATCTGGGTCCAGAGGAATTGGTGACCAAACTGCTGTAGATAACAGGAGGGGATGCATTTTCACACACTGGTGTCTTTTTGAGGTTAAAGACCAAGAAGCAGCAGGGAGGCTTCCCAGTCCGTGGGTAGGACCAGGGAACTTGGCAGAGCTCCTGCATTTTGTGTTGGCTGAGAAATTGCCCCATTCACTTGACCTGGTCTCTCCATAGTTTTCTGTTTGCTTCCTGCACATAAACATCAACGTGCTGCAGCTTTAGATGTAACTACATTGTTTTCAGAACCACCAGACAAACAAAATGCTGGTTGGGATGTATGTTGTCTGCAGCCTCAAAATATTTTCCCAGCTTTTCCCCCTGGGCTTTGGGGCTGTGTTTCCAAGCTCTGAGGTTCAATTGTAGGTGGATGTTCAAAGCATAGGATTCATCCTGCAATTTCCACAGCACGTACTGGCTGTTTGGGTTAACTTGGTGGGCACTGAGCTGCACCTTCAGTGGATGATATCCTTGCTGGTTTTGGGTTAGGCAGTGGGTTGGGCAGCAATGAAAATCACCCTGCTTCCAGGCAATGCTGGTTTTTGTGGGAATTCAGTTAAAAATATAATGATTGTACCCCTTCTCCAGGAGTGAAAAACAATCACAAAGGCAATTTTGAAGTGCAGGGGGATGAAAGGAAACAGCTAAAAGATGTAGTTCAACTCCTATTTACAGCGTACACACTGGTTAGGTGTTCAGAGAGGGGTTCTCCCAGAGGTGTTACCTGGGCTCACTGTCTGTGTGAAATACCACATAAACCCCAAATAATTATTATTCCTTGCCTACCATCAAGGGAAAAAAGCAGCTGCCTAGCATCACCTCACAGCACCTACCATATTCTCTCCAGCTCTCCCAACACCTCAGCTCTCTAGGATTAGCCCAGATAAACCCCATTTTCAAAATTTGGCAGCTGAAATGAAAACACTTGCACAGCCCCCCTACCCCTGAAGTATTCAGCCCGTGGTTCTTTTTTATTCTTGCACAAGACCTAGTTCATGCCTTCAGGTGACCCCTAGGCCCTGTGCTTCCTCAGGAGGGGCCATTTTGTGTGAGGGGAGGGGGGCCATTTTGTGGGTTCAACGGTCTCCTCAGGGCAGGATAAATAGCAGCGTATGTCAAAGCAAGGTCTGAACGCTGAGGGCAGGTAGCAGGCAGCGTGGGAAGCCGCGCTGAGGCCCCTCTCCGGCCCAGCAGGGGCTCACGGGGCCGGGCCGGGCCAGCCGCCGCCTCCCTCAGCCCCGACCCCAGCAGGGAGCCGCGGGCGGGAAAAGGGCAGGCGGGAAAGGGGCGGGTGCCGCGCCTCGCTGCTGTCTGTCGCGCTGAGTCCGCTGGTCCGATAGGGGGCACCCGCGGCCAGGCCGCTCGGGCAGGAGGCGGGCCGCAGCCTGAAAGTGCCGGGCCGAAGCGGGCGCCGCTGCCCGTCTCGCGGTGCGCCCGGGGCGGCCAGCGCGGCGCGGCGAGCGCGGTGCTGCTGTCGCGGCCTAGCCCGGCCTTTCAGCCATGGGGAAGAAGGGGAAGCGGGAAAAGAAGGGGAAGGGAGCCGAGAAGACGGCCGCGAAGATGGAGAAGAAGGTGTCCCGCAGAGCCAAGAAAGAAGAGGTGAGGGACGGCAGCGGGGGGCTCTGGTTGCCCCGGCCCGCGAGGCCTGGGCCTCCCTTGGGGCTCTCTGTGGGTCTTGGGGCGTTTTCTGGAACGAGGCCTGAAGGGAAAAGCGGCGGTGGAGGTGGGGGTCGGAGGAGTGGGTCGGAGACAGGGGTATTTCGGCCTGATGGCAAAGGAGCGTCTCCAGACGCGAGGGGCTGTAGCGTGGTTCAGCCCCCTGGGGCCGGCCTGTGCCGCCTGGGTGCGAGGGCCCTCGGAAAGGAGGCAGAGAGGGTAAGGGGTGACAGGAAAACTGCCACCGGGAAGACTTGCATGTATCTGTGAAAAGCTGGAGCAGTGTGTGATAGCAGGTGTAAAAGGAGGACAAAAAAATGCGATTTAAGGGTCGTTCTTGCTTTCCATTTCCCCCACCCTTTTCTTCTGCCCTTAAAAGCAAAGGAAAATGTTTGTTTCTCTCACTAGACTGGGTGCTTGTATTTAGGCCTTAAACGGGCTACCTTTCCCTGGTCAAAACGTGGTGTTGACAGGAACGTGCCTGTGTACATGTATACTGGCTGCACGCTGCAGAGGCAAAATCCGTAGATTTTGGAAATCTCTACTTCGACCAGACCTTCAGAAAGTAACTGAAGGGGGGTGGTGAACAACGGGGGTTGTAGGAGAGACCTTGGATCTGAACCCCCTCCTTAGCTGCAGTCCTGCATCTGCACTTGCAACTCGGTGTATGTGCAGTTGTGGAGGCAGTTTTTGTTTTTAATCGACGGAAGTTGAAAGGGAATAAAAATATGTGCAGGTTTCTCTCCAGCTAAAGTATGAGCTGGGAATAGAAAAGAGTTGCCAGTTCCATGTAGGTGTTTTTCCATTGCAGACACAGAAGAGGACCGGCTGGATTGGAGCATATAGATGCTCATCACTTTGTTAAATGATTTACATTTATTTGCTTATTTGTGCAGTGTTTCTGCTGCAGGAAAAGCAGGCATGCACTAAATGCACTTTGCTTGTTAGTGTTTTAGGGGAGACCAATCTTTAAGGCATATGTGGAAATAGTCAGCATCCATTTATTGGAGTTGAAACGAGGGGAACCTAAGCAGACGATTTTTTTTTTTTTAAAAAAAAGGGAAATTGTGCGGGTGGGTGCTGTTTTCTTATGGTGTGCAGTGGCTCTGAGCATGTCAAGGAACTCAAGTCTGGCTTTTTATTTTCAGGAGGATCTTGAAGCCCTGATAGCAGAATTCCAGAGTTTAGATGCTAAAAAGACCCAAGTAATTGAGTCATCCTGCCCACCCCCCTCACCCAGGTAAGAGATTTTGTGAGGCTTTGGACACAGCAGTTGATGGTGCTCTTAAATGAAATTTATTTATGTGAAGTTATTTCCTGAAAGTGGAAGGCACGGCTTATATCTGGACTTCAGAAATACCTTGTATATTGAATATCTGGTGAAAAAAAGGACCAAAAGTTTTTCTTTTTCCCTTAAAATCTGTTTTTTAATCATCCCATCAGCACAAAGGAGGCAAAGCAGGGTTAGATTACAGAGCTTTGAGGAAAAAGAAGAGTTAGGAGGAAGTTTTGGGTTTGGGCTAGAAAGCTGAAGGGGCTTAAGAGGCAAAAGGATATGTCATGAGATACAAGACACTTTATCTAGTGTAGCTTGGGGTCCACAGACTTGTAGGTTCTGTATTTCTGTTTCCTGTGGCTTGTTAAATAAATGCCTTTCTCTGTGATATCTGTTTTCTGCTCGATGTAGTGGGAGAGGTCAGTACATTACTTTCAATCTCACAAGGGTGTTAACGGTGGTCAGTTAGTTCTTCCTTGGGAGTAGTCGGGGTCTATCTCCGGATGGTGCAAAACACTGGTGGTACATAGATGAGCAGTGACCAGTGACGACTGCAGCATAATGACGCAGATAAGTTGATATGAGACAGCCCAGTTCTACCCATAGTTATGTGCCCTCATAAAACTTAATTTTTGTTCTTGACACACCAGCATTAAAATTAAAGAGCTCACGTCAAAAAGCGTGTTAAATGACAATGTAACGTGTGCTCTTAAAATAGGAGAAGATTTCAGACAGTGTCAAATTAATCTTGTTGAAAGTTTTAAAGAAGTTAATTTCTTTGAGAAGTTTCTAGCCCTGGGGTGAGTATCGCAGGCTAGTAATTTGGCAGATGATGGAGAGACCTTTGTGGCTAGGGTGCAGAGGTGCTAGTGCTAGCTGAGTTAAAGGCTTCAAGCTTCTGAGTTTTGCACAACCCTTACACATCTGCTGTTTTGGACGTCCCTCTTTGTTTTGCAGGCTGAATGGCTCCCTGTCTGCTCACCCTGAGAAAGATGAATTGATCCTTTTTGGAGGTGAATATTTCAATGGCCAAAAAGTAATGTATACTTTAATTTTTTCTTCTTTATTCTACCCACTCCCTGCCTTTTACTGTAATTTGCATGAGTCTCATTTGAAGTGAAATTCAAGGCAGCAGTCATAAAATATGTATTTGTTCCTGAATGAGAGCAAAATAGCCTTTTAATTCTGCCGTGATACTGTCTCATGCCTGAACAGTTGGCAGGAAGGAGACATGCTAGAGCCCATTAAGGAGTCAGAGTGATTGTCTCGGCATCAATATTTCAGGGCTTCATAATTTCTCCAGACTTAATTGTAGCCATATCTGCTCCTCATTTTTGGTAACTATTGAAGAATATCTATCTTCCATCTGTAAAAACAAGGTACTTCTGCAGTTTTGCTGCTGGCAAGGCATTGCCTGCCCTGGAGATCTGTACAGTAGCAAATATTTGTAGGTGGGCATTCTTGTTACTGAATTTCTGCAAGCTTCAAATGTTTCTTGTGTTGCTGGAGACAAACAGGTCTTTGTGACCCTAAGAAGTTTTATGTACTGTAGCTTAAACTCAAGCCTTCCAATGATATTTGGCGGCCTTAGGATTACACAGTGTGATGTGTTAAACTGATTCTGCTTGCTTCCCTACCTTGCGCTGTTCTGGTCCCTGGAGTTTAGCAGCAGTTTGGGCAACTTTAACCTGCACATCTACGTTAAGCTCCAACTTCTTAAGTCCTCATATCTCACGCTATCGTAGGCTTAACCAAGGGTTTGGGAAAGAACAGTCCAGTCTAGTGGATCACTCTGAAGAAGTTCCTGACTCGCAGGCTAGTGGAGGAGGTGGTTGTCCTCCTTCCCTGCCTGATGAGGCAGGTGAGCTGTTACTTTGCAAAGCTGGTCCTGTGCTCCTCCCCCATACTCACAGGCAACAGCCAGGGGTGCCCATGCTTGGACAGACTGACCCTGTCCAATGGAAAGCTGTGGTGATGTGTATTTTCTCTTCCTTTCTAACAGACATACCTGTATAATGAACTGTATGTTTACAACATCCGGAAGAACAGCTGGTCTAAAGTAGAGATCCCCAACCCACCACCAAGGCGATGTGCTCACCAGGTAAAGTACTGGGTGCCAGAGCAGCAGTTGGAATTGTTCTGATTCTGCGGTAAAGATGGATGTGAGTTGATTCCCACTGCCCCAAGAGTTTCTGACTTTCCATTCTCCTTGTAAGGGGCTGCCAATCATTTCACTTCACCTCTTCTGCTGAGGGGGCCTGTCCAAGCCTGTCCAAGGTGCTTGTGTTCTCTGATCACTGGGTGGCCTCTGGAAACTTTTAAGTGTGGAATGAAGATTTGGGATTGTATCTCTTGGCCTAGCAGGACTCATGGGGGAGGCTTTTCTTCTGCAGATGAACTCTTTGCTGTATTACATAGGGACCAGCTCAATCATCCATAATCCCAGGGTGGCACTGAATTTTCAAAATGCTGGTCAGGGTACAACTTTGAATTTGATCAAAGTGCTGTGAATGGCAGAGTTGCTGTGCATGATTGTTTCCTTAATGCCCACAGGCCTACATCTATGGGCATTACAGATAATGCTGCTCCGGCAGTGTGAAAGACCCGTTACTGTAGGGTGTCCCTACTAGCATGTAGCAGTTGAGCTTTGCCAAGGGTCCCAACTGTACAACATGATGGACCGCTAGCACTGACTGCGTGTGTCCTGCCTTTGGGTTGTGATTTTTTTTATTTTTTTTTTTTCCTTGGCAGATGGGCTGCTTTTCTTTTGTCATTAAGAGCAATAGACAAAGTTACCTAAGTTTGCCCTGGGATATCATGACACTCCCCAAGAATTCACCTCTCTGGTGCCTGTATTATTAAGGTGACTGACTGGTTGTGATAGTGAAGGATTTGTGTTTGTTTTCTTTATGTGAACACCTGCACATTAGGAACTGGACCAAAGACTTGTATTTTTTGCAGGTCTGTGGCCCTCACCAGCTGTCTGATAGATTATCTTACCTGTTGCAGCAAGTGGCTGGGTCACTGGTACATTTCAAAAGCTGCCATACAGGATGCAAATGTTATTTTCCTACCTACGGCCAAAGCTCTTCAGAGCTTTCTGGTAAGATCCAGTACCCTGGTTAGGTTCATGGACCTTTGTTATACTATGTCTAAATACCAGTCTTGCTCTGAGGTGTGTGTCCTTTCTTGAATTAAAGGTTCTGACTTGATTTTTGGGCTACCTTGTGGTGCTTAAAATGGACCTTGACTTCAGAGGCCAAATTCCAGGAGGAGACCATAAATCTGAATGTTTGTTTCCCTAGGCGAACAGGGATTGCTTTGCGGGTGTGGAGTTGAGAGGTGCTTGCTGGTGTTGGTAGCCAGCAGATGGCTGTCTAGCAGCTGAATCTGAACTGAGCGGGCAGACTGTGCATCAGGGAGCACCTGGATTGCAACAAAAATAAAATCAGAAACGTAGCTGAGGAGTCCTGCTTCAACAATAAGTTTTCTGTCTAAGAATTAGAGTTGCACAGGAGGCAGTTCAGCCTTGTTAGTTGGCTGGTCTGTTGTCTTCCTTGTGACTTTGAGCTAATGCAGAATACGCATTAAAAATAAACAGAAGCTTGTCTGTGGGTTTGTATGTGCATGTTTTCAGTCTTATTTGTCATCTCTGGTCTCTGACACATGATGCTCTGTTTGAATTACACTGGCTTCATTCCATCAGTTCAACAGAGCTGAGGCGAGAATAGCTATGGATGGGTGTTGTCAGTTGTTTAAGGAAAAGGTTTGGCTATGTAATGAATTTCAAGCCAGCTTTTCAAAAGGTCACACACAAGTATGAGCAGGCCGTTGCATATACCTTCCCTTTAAACTTTTAAATGCTTAGATACCCATGAAAATCAGGCATGTGTCCCCTTTGTTTAGGTAACTTCATGTTCCCACAAATCCTGCTTGCCCCCCCCCCGCCCCCCCCCCCCCCCCCCCCGATATTTTCTCATGTGTTTAATCGTTGCATATATAGGCTGGTTTATGTTGCATCACAGTCGTGCATCTGATGCTAAAAATCTTTGCTGTTTTTTGGGAAAGATTGGCAGGTAATGAAGCCCTTCTGAAGAAAGAGATCATTATCCCAATGTTAATCTATAATGTGTACCCTGGAAAAAACATGTGTGGAAGAATTTATTTATAGTGTAAATAACCAAAGAGGTCCCAGTCAAGAAGAAATTTGCATAGTCACATAGTTTCCTTTTTGGGATTCCTTCCTTCTTTCTTAGTGCTTACACAGATAATTTTAATGAAGTAGAGTCTTGCTCTTCTTTCCCTGCTTTCAGCTGTCAGCTTGCATTGCAACAGTGTTTTAGTGCTGCTCTGTCCAAAAGAAAACAAACCACCAAAACAAAAAAAAACCCCACAAAACCCTTTGATATTCTTCTCTCTGCTACTTGCCCTAATTAAAGCAGCACCAGTCTGCTCTTGTCCAAATGCTGTGCATTTCCTTCTGTGTTTGGGGTGGGTTTTTTGGTTGAGTGGTGTTGGTTGGTGTTTTTTCTTCAGAGTGAGCAGTAGTGCTTTTCATGTCTTGGGAGGTGCCAGGTTTGGACTTGTACTGCAGCTTGACTTCTTTACTGCTTGTTGTTTTATAATCTGCAAAAACTGCGAAGGGCAGTTGTGCACTGTTAATGGCTTTTTCCAAAAGACTTTTCCTTGCATCGCTGTGCCTGCCTGGTGCTGGGATGTTAGATGTGTCTTGGAGGCAGGAAGCACCCCTGTTCC
The DNA here is from genome assembly GCF_023634155.1 of Falco peregrinus. Classification (NCBI taxonomy): domain Eukaryota; kingdom Metazoa; phylum Chordata; class Aves; order Falconiformes; family Falconidae; genus Falco; species Falco peregrinus. The sequence continues at coordinate 5,024,561 of NC_073734.1, forward strand.
TCCCATGGCTTAGGGTTCACCAGCCTCAGTATGTCTTCTGCAGGATGCTATTTATGTGACTAAAGGATGGGTGAAATGTTGCTGAGCCTTAGTTGTGGGGAGGTTTCCTTTTTGTGGACAGAGAGGTCTGAACAATTGTGGTTAAACTAAATCCCAAGATGATTCCCAAGGAACGTTGAATTTGTAGAACTGGAATTCAGGATGCTAGGAGGTCAGAAAAGCCCTGCTCCTTGGCCAGCTTTCCTTTGCAATAGGAAAGGTGTGCTAAGCAATGAGTAAACTGCATTTGAAATTCCTCATCCTTCAGCCATTCCTCATCCTTCAGCCCCAGAGAGCTGCTATTGTCAAGCCGGGCGGCAGCAGCCACTGCCACTTGTCTGCTCTCTGGTATTTGGAGACAGCTGCACATCCAATTGAAAGTTCTCCTGTCACTGGTTTCTGAACCCTTGTCTGATCCAGCTCTTCCTTCTTCTGGCAGGCAGCAGTGGTGCCCACAGCCGGTGGGCAGCTGTGGATATTTGGCGGGGAGTTTGCATCTCCCACTGGGGAACAGTTCTATCATTACAAGGATCTCTGGGTCCTGCATTTGTCTACCAAGACCTGGGAGCAGATCAAGTAAGTGATGGGCCATCTTGACTACACTGTGTTTTTGCCAAGAAAGGTCGAACCAGATGATTCTTGAGGTCCCTTCCAACTGGTATTTTATGATTCTGTGATGTGTTCTGAAGTCAGTGGTGTTGACCTCAGGAGAAACTGTGCCGGTGTCATCTAAGTTTGATTCCTGGCATAGTGCTGTGATTTCCCAGCTGTCTGCCCATCTCTCCCTTGAGTACAGAGGTGCCTGCCCTAGAATGGTGGAGAGGACAGCCACCAGAATGAAGTGGAAATGAGAGATGTGTTCCAACTCTATTGAGGCCAAAGCTATTTTATTTAGTATGTGATTTTTTGGAGCATGGGTTTGCTTGGGTGTTACTTTAACTGAAGGAAGGAGTATGATGAAAAGCACTCCGTCCTCCCAAACGTGGTGGGTGTAGATGACGTCCAGCATCAAAACGGTACTTCTTGTTCCATCTGTCTGGGCTCCTCCTGACTGGGTTGTACAAGACCAGTACAAGGATCTCTCAATTTTACCATTGCTTGAGAAGACAGCTTGTATCTATCCACAGAGCCAGCTGTGCTCCTGGTAATTGACATTTGCTGCTTCAAGATCCCGTGGGATAAACAAGCCAATAATTCAGGCCTGTCAAAGCAGATAGTGCCAAAAGCCCTAGTAGTTTTTGATAGGAGTTAAAGTGTCTACGTACCTTGTGTGGATCTGGCCTAAAGTCCTCTGCTAATATTTCCTTTACCTTTGGCTTCTTGGTTTTGCTGCTTATGTTTATATATGCATCAGAAAAGAAGAGGTCTGGTGGGTCATCCAGTGAACGGAGAGGCAGGACATGTGGCTTTGGTTCTGACTTTGACACAAACTTTCTCTTGGACCTTGGGATTGTCTTGACGGTAAGATTATTCCAGTCCACCCAAAGCTGTGCTGTGACTTCTTGTGCAGCTGACCTTTGAAGCGGCACTGGGGAAAGCAGCAGCTTTTGAGCACTGCTGATCTGTTTGACCCATGGAGGTCGTGGTTATGAGCTCTGTGTCCTTCTTTCAGGTGGGAAGCCTTGAATCTGCCTAGGTCATTCACTTTTCGCCCTGCTTACAGGGTGTGGGTGCCTGTTACCTGTGTCTGTCTCTTCCTGCACAGTAATTGAGAGGGTGGGTTAGGACTGAGCTGTACAGAGATGGATACTCTGGTTCTGCCTTGGCACATGCCTGAGGCCACGCAGTGAGTCATTGTGCCTGTCTGCCTTTTTCCCACTCCCTGTGAAATGGTTGCATTGACATTGCTTGACAAGGGGAAAATGTGAAGGTCTAATTTTACTGATGTTAATGTAGCACTGAAGTGACTCTGGTGTGGAAGGGGGGGCATATACAGCCAAAGCACAAAATCCCAAGGAGTCCAAAGCCGGCTGGGTTAGAAGGATGCCTCACAGCACAGGGTCTGGCAGCTGACTGCTCTGCAAGAATCCAGGGATCGTCCTTTTGAGTAGCTCTGGGAGGCTGAGGGATAACTCTTCAATTTGTAAGTGGCTGGTTCCTGTCCATCATTGTGGTTCTTGGCTCCAGACCTGACAGTGTTAATGTAATAACAGCTTTAATTTGTAATGTTATAGGAAGCCAGGTTTACTGTAGTGAGCCCTGCTTGTCATTGAGAAGTGGGGGGTGAGAGAAACCCTTCAGTATGATGGAGGGCTCTTTAAGAGGTGCAGGGATTAAAAAGACCTGTCAGTGTGCAGGCTGATCTGCCTATTGTTGTTAGGAAGAAGCTGACGTAATGACTGTGACTGTACCCCTACCCAGCTCCCCCAAAATAACTTCTGAATCCCTTGCTCAGTCTCAGCCAAATAAAGGGGATGAACTCAAATGCATTACATCCCTACCAGTTTCATGTAAGCAGGCGAGGGGGAGGAAGTGATGCTCGCCATAGAGTCCCTGCTGAGAGAAGGGGTTGACATTTCAACCAAACTCTTGGTTGAGAAAGTCCTCACCAGACAGCAGTGTTAATACCCAGCTGCAGAGAGAGTGAGGGCGGGAGATTGTTTTTTTGTGAGCCATTGGAGAATCCAGATGAGGCTTCGTTAGCTCCACCACCGATGGCGCAAATTGTTCTCTTGTGGGTTTGTAGATGCTTTGCTGTAGAGCTGATTTAGGGTTTTCCACTCCCAAAAGAAATGCTGCAGTACCTGACCTGCCTGGGAAGAGGAAACAAGGTGGTTATGAGGTTCTGCTCGTCCTGTATCTTATCCCATGAGGGAGAGCAGCCTTGAGGATGCTGAGTGTAACTTATACTGCAAAATAACCTGTTCCCTCCCTGGAGCTGAGCGTGACGTTTACATGTGCTGTGAGTCACAGGATGCCCCAAGCGACTAAAACCATGGCAAGAGGTTCTGGTGAGATGGGTTGTTACAGTTAGTGGGGAGGGAGCCGGATTGGCAAGGTGAGTGCCTGGTCCCACTGAGGGAGCAAGTTCTAGGTACGATGTTCTTCAGGCTGCCTAGAGCTGCCCTCTGTTCCCAGGTATTGGTTGTCACATGTCACCTTGGCTGCCCTGACACAGTGGGACGATGTGTTTGGAGACACTGATCTTCAGTGTTTCTTAGAAAACATCTATCCTCTTATCTACTAAGTGAGCATCATAAATTATATGGTTGAAAGTGCCCTGAAGAGGTGATCTTTTCTTTCTCCCCGCCCTATACAGGATCTACTCAGTTGGAGCTTCCTGATGTGTTTGGGTGGATGTCTGTCTTTCAGCCTTGCTGGAATTTTGAAAATGACAGTGTCCTGGTCTTAGTGTTCATGTGAAACAACATACATTTCCTCCCCATCCTTGGGCAGAGCTCCAAGAACTGCATTGATGAGGCATCTGGCAGAGAAGGCTGGGAGGGGATGTCTTTGTTTTAATGCTAACCTGACTGAGTGTGAAAATAAGTTTCTGCTGCCTCTTTGCTTTTCCATATGGCATCTTGATTACAGTCTGCATAGAAAGGGGAAGAGGAAAGGGCATGGAGGACTGAGTTGTACGAGGAATTTTTCTGCTTCTTTTAAAACTATGATCATAACATGTGCTGCATTTCCCTTCCTTCAGTATTTTGCTTTTGTTGCCAGGGAACTCCATTGCTGCTGTCATTTTTCTACATAGGTTTCTCACGGCTGTCTGAAGTCAAGCACTTGCTTATTGTGGATTGTCATTAACCAGCTGGGATGACTGGTGACAGTGGGGGTCAGCTAGGGGACTGGTGGTATTGGGAGGGTGAACATGTTTGGGAAGACTTAAGTGGAGGGGGCAGATTGTGTGGATTTGGTGGGTTGTGGTGGTATATAACTGGTGTAACAAGCCTTCACATAGGAGGCCAAACAATAATTTCATGTGTCTGATGTGGTAGCAGTGTTACCTGAATAAATGCCTGGTGACAGGTATGTGGGGTACAGACCAGCACTGGGTAAACTCAGTTGGGTTTGGAAGACTTCATTTTGGTGCAAATAATAGAGGAACATAATTAGTCATTAAGAAATGACTGTATAAGAGACAAAGTTTCTGTTTCTCTTCCGCATGGGAAGAACCATGTACCCTGTTTCAGGTGATTTTAAATGTATTTGGTTTGCATGGACTGAATAGCTAAGCTGACCCTGCTGTGATCTGAACTTGCAGTTCTAGGAAATCTAGGTATTCCAGCGCCACAGCTTATATTTCAGACAATTATGTTGTCCTTCATGGCCTACAGTTCATGCCACAGACCATCTTAGTGCCGTAAGAGGCTTGGCTATAAAACACTTTTGAAGAGAAGACCTGGAATGACTCTTCCCTGTGAATAACATCCCTGTGCAGCGTCTGCAAAGGCTGCTGGGGAAGTGGATCTCCATTATCTCCTCACACAGAGCACAGTGGTGCCAATCTGCTTGACAGAGTTAAAAATTGCTATATTTACTTGCATTTTGCATGCACAAAGATGGTCCAAACAGAACAAATCCCAGCCCATTAGAAGACTTGCCAGCAACTGACTTTGACTTACTGGAACCAGCTTATTGTGTGTGTGATGCACAAGGTTGCCTTAGCGCATGAACTGTTTGTTACTCTGCCTTAGAGCTAAGTAATATTTTAGCCTAATTGCCTCATTCCTTCCTAGAGAGAACATTCTTATTCAGCTTTGCGTGGCCCAGTGCACTCTTTCTCAAAGAGAACAAGGAGCATCATGCTTTGGGGTTGTGCTTGGGAACTGGCAGATCCCTCTTCTGTGTAGTTCTTTGTCATTCTTTTGAGCCTATATAACTCCCTTCCCTTTAATACTGGAATGTTAATGATAACTTCCCATAACAGTTTTGTGAGATGTGGTGCTATAAATATTTCAGGGTAGCATTTCACAAGTGTGTTTAACGCTGTTTACAGAGAGAACTGGAGCAGTCACTGCAGTACAGGATGCCTTTCAGCATAGGTTTGTTTCTGACTGACGGCTCTTCTTGCTCATGTGCTACCTGTCACCAGAAGGATCAGGTCCTGCAACATAAGGTAGAAAAGTGTGTTGGTGCTTGAAGAAAAGAAGGGTATTTTGGTGTGCTGTTGAGTAGACTTCCTCTGTCAGCCCAGAAGTGAGCCCTGTGAGCTTGTTCTTCGGTAGATTAGGATCCAGATGTACAACTGTTGATTGTCCTTGCAAGGAATTTGATTTGAGGATTTTGTCCCTTGTGGCAATTGCATATTCCTTCACTGGTGTGCTTCCTAACTGAGCGTATGAGCATGTGGGTATGCTGTGTGTGCCGCTGGACAGAATGCTTGTTTGCATTCACAGGTGTAAGACTTAAAACTGAACGCTGAAGTCCTGGGCTTCACCTGCCCCGAGTACTGGAGGATAAAAGTGCTTTGTCCTGAAATGCCCCTTTGATGGGATATGCTATGCATCGTCACTTCTATTGTTATGGAAAGGTTACGAGATTCATCTGAGCATCCTCTGGATGAAGGAATGAATGAAAGGGTAATTTGCTTAGGCGGTCTGTAGCCGGGGTGACATGTAAGTACTTTTTGAATCTGGGGGCTGAATTCAGGCCTGTTATGTTACTATAAGTCCCAAAGTAACTCCACAAGCAAAAGCAAATTCCTTATGGAGCAGTTCTGATCAGACTCATGCTGTACATGTGTAGAGCCAGTCCTTTTCCAGACTTATATTTGAATCTATTTTTAAAAAAAGTCTGGAGAATTTACAGCTCCCTCCCACATGTCTGCTTTCTGGTGTCAACCCCATGAAGTAGAGTATTAATCATAAAGTCTGTGAAACCATTTCCAAAATGCTTGTTTTGGACTGTGAGCAGTGATACAGGTAAAAGGAGGCAGTTCACATTTGGGAAGCAAGTCTTGGAGCTTGCAGCAAGTGCCTTCTGGAGTGGCAGCAGGGTTAGACATTACTGCCAGTCCTGCTTTGCTGTGCCATTTGGTTTTTCCAGTGTTGTGTCTGGAGACTGGGGACAAAGGACTTTGTATGAATAGCTCTGTGTAAAAATACTTCCAAAGAGCAGCTGTTGCAAGTTTAGGAGGGCATGTCCTTACATCAAAGGCTATAAACTTTCCTTTATAGCTGATCCCTGCAATGTGTGATGTTGAGGCCAGGGAAGCTGAGGTGATACAGTACTGTGCAGGGTGAGGCCTCTTGGAACCTGTTCTTGTAGCTTGTGTTGCTAGTCTAAAGGAAGGAGAGAGCACAGCCTTATGATTGAGAGCAGGTGATGCTGGTGGCAGTGAGGCTTCATTGAATTCCAACCCAGCCCCTGACTGGAGGAGTTTTTTTGTGACTTTGAGTTAATTGTACATTTGTGGGAGCTTGTTTATTAGAACACACACATCAATGAATAAACTTTTCATTGTTCGGAATTGAGTTTTGACTTGGAGGAAACCTGTTTGAGAAGCAAGGCAGATGCTTTCTGAGAACAGGATTGTTAATGTTTGTAGATTTTCAGTTCCTTCTTTCCTTTAAAAAAATAATTTAAAGGTGTCATCCTTTGGAATAATAATGTGGGAGCTTTGTTACAGAAGAGAAAATAGTGATTTCAGATCTTGGTGAAATTAATACTAGAGGTGCTGTTCTGTAGGGTGGTACTTAAAAATCCAGTAAACTCCTAGAAAACCCTACTCTCTGTTAGAATAAAAAGTCCAAGCAATCGATATTAATTCAGTCTCAACCAAGCACTGCTGTCTTTGCTTGGAGTTTTTCATTATGACTGGTGTGAGATTGTAATTTCTGATGGTAAATAAGGGCCCTCATTTTCTCTCTCCACGGAAACCTATCGCCACACTTTACAGCCACCTGTTGTCAGTTAAAGTGTAGCAGTAGGGTTGTGGGTTTAGGTTTTGCTGTTGTTTTTAACAGTGAGCAGGTTTCATACTTATTTAGGCCCTGATTCTGCAACCACTTAACACATGTTAACACTGCCTATTTGAGAAGTCTTGCTGAGTTCAGTGGTGCTCACTGTGTGCACTTTGGGAAACTCCACAGCGAGAGTGAAAATGTGATTGATTAGTCCATGGGGGCAGGGAACACACAAAGCAAAATGCTGTTTCCTGTGCAGTTTGGCCTAAAGTTGCCTTTGTTTTAAGAGTTCTTGGAGCTGTTTTTGTTCTCTCTCATATGGTGCTCAGTCTGTTGGTGAGCATGAAGGAAGGTGCTTCTTCATTGCCTCTCAGGAATGTTGTTGCCAGCTGCCTGACTTCGCGTGAAGCTTTCGAATGTGACAGATGGGGTGTTGTTGCTTGTTCCTGGAAATGGAAGTAGCACATTTAACTGAAAGGTCAAGAAGGCTTGGAAGAGCAGAACAGTGATGCATAGTTGCTTTTTAATGTGTAAGATAATAACGATGACTTGTTTTGTTGCAGTGCTTTTGTTCTTGAGGAAATCAAAGTAATTTACAAAGTCTTCTCGCTAGTTTGATGTCATATCTTAACTGCAGGTGGATGAGCGGGGATGCTATGGACATGTGATTTCCTGAGACTGCAGGAGAGTGGATGTCAGAGCCAGTCTCTGGCTCTTACTTGGTACTTGGAGAAAGCATCTGTCTGGAGTGTCTTACCTACAGTTGTGGGAGTTAACTGCTATTCATTAAACACTCCTGAAAAATTAGCTCCTGAGTCATAGCAGAAAAGACTTCAAGACTTAGGGTGCTGTTGGAGACTAAACGGCTTATCACTAGGAATAAAATTGTTCCTGCAAAATGCCTGTGTGGCAAATACTAAGAGTTACAGGAAGAGCACACACACTGTTCTGGAGAAAAGCATACATATGTATTAAGACAACAAAGTTCCCTGTGGTCTCCCATTTCAGGAGAACAGAAGCTGAACTCAGCCAGCCCAGCTGAAATGACTTCAACAAAAATGGACTGACACATTAACAAGAGAGGAAATTTTGCTGATCAGTGGAATTTCTTTGCATTTCAGGGCATCAGGAGGTCCCTCTGGGCGAAGCGGACATCGAATGGTTGCTTGCAAAAGACAGCTGATCATCTTTGGAGGTTTCCATGAGAGTGCAAGGTGGGTTATTGCAGGGTGGCTGGTGGTATTGAATCCTCTGTTTTTACAGTTTCACCAGTAACAGAAAGATGAGCTTTAATGGAAGGATTATCCTCAGCAGTACTATTACTGAACTGGACTATGTTAGAAAGACAAGTGATGTTGATGTAAAGTCTTCAAGTGTTTGAGAAACCTTTGTACCACTTAGCTGATCACTGAAGTAGCTACTCATCCTTGTAGCTAAAGCTCAATACATCACTTTTGGCCTCTGAATCTTGTCAAAGAGCTCTGTCTTCCTGGAAGCATCTTCTCAGTAGGCTCTCACGTACTACATGAGGTCAGAGTTACACATGGGGACTGTGAAGAGAGTGGAGCTACATATTGTCTCAGAAACAGTAAGTGGCATAACCACGGTCCCTGGGAGCACAATGCAAGCTGCAAAGCCCTCCCTCGCTTTGGCTGTGTCCTTGGGAGTTTAACCTGTGCAGAGCGTTTTCTGCTAGCAGTTTGTGAGCTGGCCAGTAGAAGGAGGAGAGGGCATATGTATATTTTTCCCACCCTCCTAGACAAACGTAGCTCTAATCTGTTTTGATCTTTTCTGTTCCGGTTTAAGTTACCTTGGACCATGTTAACTCCAATAAGTTAATGAAACCTCTGTTGTAGTAAGTAATGACATGGGTAAAAAAGAAACCAGAGAGGTCTTGCTTAAAGGAGTGTTGTCAAATGCAAATTGTTGCACTGAAATAATAATCCTCACTGGAACAAATCTTTTGTGCATTGCTACAGAAGGAGAAAAGTCATAAATGCAAGAAGCTGAATAAGGTGCTGTACCTCTTCAGAGGTTCCTGGTGCAGTTCCTGAGATGATATTTTATGCTGTCTTAAATGGTGACTATTAAAAAATCTTTGATGTGCCAATTTGTTCTCTCTAGAGATTACATCTATTACAACGATGTGTATGCCTTCAACCTGGACTCCTTCACCTGGAGCAAGCTGGCTCCATCGGGGATCGGGCCTGCTCCAAGATCTGGGTGTCAAATGGCTGCCAGTCCTGAGGGCAGCATAATCATCTATGGAGGCTACTCCAAACAGGTAGGAGAGTTTTTGTGGTAAGGCAGGGCGGTTACTTCCTAGATTCTAAACAGAATAGTTGATGGAAAAACTAAGGGGCTAAAGTGAAAACTAAAATGTGACAAACTCAGGTTGCATAAGTGGGGCTGATGGAATGGTCTTGGCCTGTATTGGCTGCGTAGCCCTACTTGGAGAGGGCAGCAGGCTTACAGCCTGGGAGAGCAACACAGATCTCTGCACTGCTGCTTCCCTCTGCTTCTTCGCAAGCCTTGTCTCCAGTGCAAGATTTAGTGATCTTGTCACTTTATTTCCTGCTGCTTGACTGACAGTGTTTCCACGTGTCAGGCAGCTGCCAGATGTCCAAAAAACACTGGTAATGAGAGTGCGTGTTAGCCTGTGGTTATGCCAGCTTGGAGCAAATGTATAGTTGTGCCCTTGGATTGTTAGTACACAGGAACTGGTTTGCAGTGCTACTGCCAAAGGAGGCACCTTCCAGTTGTGCCTTTTGTGTGCTGTTTGATGAGCTTATCTTGGTTAAAATATGTTTTTTATTCTCCCTGCTAATCTAATGTAAGAAGGTGGTATCACAGAGGTAGGAATAAGCAGCTGGGAGAAATGACATTTTTTGGCAATGGTGGTTACTGCCAACTTAAAGCATTCTCAAGCAGTACTCGTCTGTGTTCCAGTACTTGCAGGTTAAAAGCAGCAGTTGCCAGGAGGCTTGTATTTTCTTACATCAGTGAAAGGGTTAAGGGAGCAGCACTAGTTAGCAAACTCAATAAGCTAAGGAAGACTTCTGATGAGCACCAGGCTTCCTCTGCTCTGCTGCTTGCTTTGTTAATCATGGTAATTTATACTGGATAGCCTTTAGACCATATGTCCTCGTTGACCAAGTATCCCTGTCTCCATGCTGGGCAGGAGGAAGTAAATATTTCATTGAGCAAAAGGCTCCTGCAAAAGCTTTTAATGTTGCAAATGCAGACAGAAGACCCGGATCCTGCTGCTGCTGTCTCAGTGGAAAGGCATTGCTTCCAGCAGTGCATTGCTGGGGGAGAAGGACGCGTTGTTATTCTAACGTGAATAAATGCACAAAGAAGAAAAGCAGGGAAAGGGAAGATAGTCTGTCTATATATTTAGAAGCATTTGTGCCTCCTCACGGCCTGCGCTTGGGGCTCTTATTTCATCAGATGTGCATTTGATTAAATAGCAGTAACAATACAGAGGCATTTTCTGCCCGAAAGGGCTTTGTCCTCTTCCTTTCTCTGTCCTGTTTCCTCACTCTTGAGGGTGGGAAGGAAGCATGAGCCTGCATGCTATGCTAGATGTGGATCTCGTGGCTACTGAAAGCAGCTGGGTTTCAAGTGCACACCGAGCCCCATGGAAATATAAAAGTTGACAAGTGTTTGCAGTTGGTTCTATACCACTTTACGAGGGTGGGCTGTGTCACACTGCTCTGGCTTAGAGCTAATACAACTGCAGTAGAAGGGATGGGGTAATGCAAAGCTGCCCTCAGCCTTTATGCTGGGCACTGGGCAAGCATAAGAGCTGGGTGCAGTTCCTTTCCAGCTCAGAGAACAGCTTTTAGATTAAAATAACCACTCTTGTTACGAATCTGCTTTCTTTGTAATAAAGAGAGCTAAGTCTGCTTCTCTCTGCTGTGCCATTCCTAACAGAGACTTTGCTTGTGTATTCTGTAGCACAAGTGAACTTTCAGGCAGGAATGGTGCAGCTGAGCTACAAATTGACCAAAGCACTGGACAGAATTCTCTCTGTATCTTTCTTGAGATGCAAAGGCAACAAACCTTTAGCACGCCCCTGAAAATTTAATTCAGCAAGATTAAGCCCTTCTAGGAGAAGCACAACTTCATTAATGTGTGGCTATTTAACTCTCATTCCATCTTTGCTTACAGCCGGTGGTGGAGCTGAGTCTCTCTGGGTTTACGTCGAAGTGAAGAAAGTGCATTTGGCTTGTGTACTCCCCTTAGAGTCACTGGCTGGGGTACTCTTGGGAGAAAGAAGAGGTAGATGGTGGAGGAAACAATATGTAATTGGAGCTGGAGAAGATGTATTCACTGTCTCCAATTAGAGGCGGATGGTACTTTCAGGAGTGCTATGAAGACGTTTTTGCCTTATGAAGACATTTTTGCATATGCAGCCAGGCAAATGTCCAAGAAAAATGCCATTCACAGTCGTATAGAGACTTCTCCTCTAATAAGAGGCAGGACAGAGTTGCACATGTGCTGTAAAAAAGGTGCACGTTTCTGTAGAAGTCTCCTGAGGCTAGAGCTGCTATTAGGCATGTATATGGTGTGAATTGGTTTGAAGGGAAGGGAAGCAGAAATCATAATAGCTCCTCTGTTTTAATACCAACATGGTATGTCTGTTGCATGGCTAGAGATTTGTGATGTGGCAAGGCTGCTTTCCTGTGGTGGGCAGTTCTGGTGCATACAACTCCAATGAAGACAGGCTGAGAGAGCTGGGGTTGTTCAGCCTGGAGAAGAGAAGGCTCTGGGGAGACCTTATAGCAGCCTTCCAGTACCTACAGGGGCTGACAAGAAAGCTGGAGGGACTTTTTACAAGGGCATGTAGTGATAGGACAAGGGGGAATGGCTTTAAGCCGAAAGATAGTAAGGAAGAAATTCTCTACTATGAGGGCAGCGAGGTGCTGGCACAGGCTGCCCAGAGAAGCTGTGGGTGCCCCATCCCTGGAAGTGTCCCAGGCCAGGCTGGACGGGGCTTTGAACAACCTGGTCTAGTGGAAGGTCCCCCTGCCCATGGCAGGGGGCTTGAAATTAGATGTTCTTTGAAAGTCCCTTCCAACCAAAACTGTTCTATGATTCTGTGATTACATCCTGTGCTCTCCTTAGCCCGTCTAAATCTGCTTTGAAGTACTGTACCAGAACAGCTGTGCGATGTAGTATAATGCGTGTTGCCTAGGTCAAAAAGAAATGAGTCCAGGAGGCTCATGGTTATGGCTGGAATTGTAGGCATCTCTGTACCCAGCTGGGTGCTGAGGCTCTATAAAGCCTGAGCAACGCTGTCAGTTTGCTGCCAGGATGTTGCCCTGCTCAAGTGATCAGTTTGCCTGTCCTCAGGTCAGCAGGCATTGGGAGCTGGGAAGGCAGAAGCAGAGAGGTTTAGTCCCTGCTTTGATTTTTCCGGACTTGCATGCAGAGCTGAGTGTGGAGGGTGAGTTTTCAGTAATGTCTGTCAGTCCAGGCTGTGTTGCTGAATTTCCTTCATGTGTCCTGGGTAAGAAAGTACCTCTTGTGGTTGGGGAAACAGAGGCAGAAAAGATCAAGTGACTTGTCTAAGGCCCTCCAGTGCTTTTATACTGAGCCAGGACGAGAACCTTGGTACGTAGACATCCTGCTGCCTGTGCCAGCCAGTAGATTTTGCTGACCAAGTGAACCACCAGGATGCAGGTGTTGAAAAAGGAGGTTTATAACCCTGAGTGTGACTTAACTTGAGGTGGTGCACAAATTAACAGGGGTGTGTCTGATATTTTAAAATTCATGATCCTTGGCACTATGGTGTCCCTGTGTTCATCTGTTTCATCTTCAGCCTTGAAACTATAAAGGCAACTTCAGCAAGCCCTTACAGAAGGGGATGTTGTGGGCGTTGTCAGCTCTGCCTAAAGCGTACCTCAGAATCCCACAAGGAGCTCAGACTGGCTCTCCTGCTGATCTTAAAGATGTCCTCGCCCGTTTCTCATGCTGGGGATGGGGCTTGCTGCAGCAAGCTGCATTTTTGGCTGTATGAAGCAGTAAGACCTCTCTATTGCTAGGCAACGTGAGCGCACTGTGCCTGACTGGCACGACGAATGCAGCCGGGAGGTGTTGGAGGCTAACGCTGCTCTACCTTGCCAGGTGCAAGCAGCCTACAAGCCATGGGAGGGCTGGCTTTTGGGTGCCAAAGCAGACTAGCATGTTGGGTTATTTTTTAGGGTTTGGGATGATTATTTTTTTTTTTTAGTGGCAAGCTTTGCAAAGCTGAATTGGATTCTGCTGGGAGGTTGCTTGTGGCAGGGCTGGAGCATTTGCCTGAATTGCTAGATCTGATAGGACTGGTTCCCTCTGTAGTTCTGCCTACTAAGGGCTTCTGCTAATTCGATGTATTTTGCCATTGTTAATCTCTTTTTATCAGACACATTTAGCACTTTATACACAGGGAAACCTGATTCCCTTTCTGAAGAACGGCTCTCCATGCCTTGGTTTTCTTGCTCTTTGAAGGGGGATAAACAGGCATCTTGCTGTCAGTGGAGCTAGGGGTTTTTTAGCTAATGCCTGTAAAGCTCTTGTAACTTGCTAATGTACCTGTATGTGCAAACAGTAGGCTGTGGATATCCAAGCCAGTTTTGTGCTTGAAAGCAAACACCTGGAACTTGAAGGGAAGAAGGACAGTGGGGCAAACAGGAGTCTCTTGTGACTGGTGGAGCGATTTGTTCAGGGCAAGCAGGTGTCCTGGGTGTGAGGGGATTGATCTCTCCAGTAGCAGTGTACTGCTTGCTGGTGAAGTGTCTGCTTTTGAGCCAGTGTGAGCTGGTGAAAACATGAATCTCTTTGACAACAAATAACTAACTCCCACTCCACCTCATTGGGGTTTTCTCAGCCCAAGAAGCTTTGTCATGTTGTATACGCAGCATGTTTACTACAGGGAGATGTGTGGTTTTCAGGAGGAAAGTAATGCAGTTATTCTGTGCAGGTTGTACGACGGTGAAGCCGACTGCTCTCTCAGTATTTGTTATTTCCCCTCCTTTTGTGCAGACAGCACACATCTTACTGTGCTCCTCCACACTTGTGTCCCCTGTGTGTATGAATCTGTGCTCTGTCTAGCATTTAAAGCCAAAGTGCAGCCTACCTGAGACTGGGGAGGAAACAGCCACCATTTCTGTTACTGCCAGCAGGCAGGCACTTTGCAGTCTCTGGGCTGCACTTCAGTCCTATAAGGTGTGAAGCCTCCTGCCCGTCTCTCCCTCCCTTCCTCTCCTCTGCCCATCCATCCCTGACAGCCGTTTGCTCAGGTGAGGCTTGGAAGGGTGTTTAAGGTAAGGGACAGACTGAAAAGGCGGCCGCATCTCAGCTGTCTGCAGCCTGCAGCTCACTGGTGACTTCTGCTCTAGACTTGTGCGACAGACAGGGAAGTATGACATTGCCAGAGCATGGCACTTGCTCGGCACAGTGACTCACAGCTCTTTGAACTTGAGAGCTACTGCTGTAGATGGCAAAATATATGCACCACCAGGCTATGAATTGGTGTGCTTGATACTTACAGCACCTTTCTGGGAGAAGGTTTTCTTTCCCTTCCTACTCAAGGGTCTGTTGAAAGTGGGCAGCTCGCAGCCCATCCTACCGTGTCTCCCAACACCAGAGCTCCTTTAGCTATGCCTCAGAACTACTCATTTATGCAGAAACTTGTCTCACTTGTTGTCGATGTGCTGGAGAACTGGCAGTGGCTGAAGAAGTTGTCACTATATAACCTCTTATTCAGAAAATAGGATGTCAATAATACTTGTTCCTACAAGCTTCCTGTCTCTCTCTGTGCCTGACCTTCTGTTGCTTGAGGACAGTACGTGGAATAGTGTGATTGCTGACTCCATTGAAGTGGTTGCATAGAAGAGGATCTTTCCAGTGTAGACATCTTGTGTTGAAGAGTGTGTGTCTTTCAGTTTGCTAATGGGCATGCCTAGGTTCATGAGGAGAGCAAGATGACGTGATCCACAGCCCCAAACTAAAAAATTTCCCAAGGACTAGGCATAACCTGGTCCTTAAGTTAACTGAAGCTTCCTTTTTGCTGCACTGTGAGCAGAGTTCTCCTGTTTCCTCCAGCACTTCATTATCGGCCTTCCCCAGGGCTTCTCAGCATCATCCAAGTTACAGCATTGTTGTGCAATGCCTCAAACACACTTTCCTCTCTTCTGCCTTTCTAAGAATTGAGTACTATTCCTACAAATCGGGTACCGGACCGTGCAGTAACAACACAGCATACCCTGCAATAACAAAACCTGTCAAGTGCAAGGCACAAGGTTGGGTACAGATATGCAGCAAGAACAGGACAACGCTGTGCTGTTGTGCTCTCAGGGGCACCCAAGTCCTGCCTGTCTTCCTGAGGACTGGACCCAACGGGCCCAGCTTCTGCTGGGATCCACTGCCTGCATCTTGGAAGCAGTTACACAGCACAGCAATGCCATCACCCCCAGGAGGAAGGGAATTACAAGCAAGTAGGGGCTCTGCATTAAGGATGGATGGATAATGACATTATTAAAAGACCTCCTACAGTGGTGTTGCATAGCGCTGCTTTCAAATGCTGCATGTTGCTATGGGCACTGGGGTACAGGGGCTTACAGTGAAAGGAGCAAGGGAAAATCACATTTAAAATGATGCAGTTAATTGCCTCAGCTGAGGCTTGGTCCTGCTCTTGCTGGTGTCTTGCTGTTGCCTTTAGTAGGGGTGGGAGTGGGGCTTCTGTTCCATTTCTGTTTAGGAGAAAAAACTGTTGCTCAAGGCTCTGTGGGGCCCCAAATGCTAAAAATAACAGCTGCAGTCGGGCTGTGGCGCTGATAGCGAGCTGTCACCTCTGCTTCTCCTGTAGTGGGATGGAGATGGGCGGGTGGCAGGGACTGAAAGTCTGCGTGCTAGTCACAGATCTTTACTGAAACTTGGGCCTTGTGAATGATACAGCATAGACACTCAGAGCTTCTTCTCAGCATTCAAGGGCAGAATCCCAGAGGGCCTTGCAAGCCCCGTGGAAAGTTATTGTGTGCCACTTCGGTGGAGTGGGTACCTGCTGTCTTTTACAGCTAGAGAAGCAGAGGCACAGATGTAAAATTAGTCCCTTGAGAGCATCTGATACTGTCTGTGGCAGAGTAAAAGGCAGGACCTTGGGTGTCGTTTTCTTGGTGCTTCCTTTCCTGCCACAAAAAATCAGTTTTAATCCCTTGTGACAATTAATTTCTCTTCTCTAGGTGCCAAAATTCCTGCCCTTAAACTGCATCCCATAGTCTTCATACAGCCATGAGTCCCACAATCTGTGTTGCAGCCTGGAGAGCCTTTCCTGGTTGTCACAGGCAGAAATTGGTTTTGGCTCATCCTAGGAAGTAGCCCTGGTTTGAACACTATGGTTTTGAGCTGACTGATGCTCCAGAGCCACAGTGTGACTACCAGCTTGGCTTCTGCTTGCTCAGTCACAGTGCTTGTATTTTCAGCACAGGAATGTACAGAGTCAGGCTGAGATTAGGTTTATCTGTGGGATGGTGAGTTCAGAATGGCACATACTGTTGTTCTGGCATGAGCGACTTTTCTAGGCCTTGAAAAGTTGGACCTCCTCTGTTTTGGGCGACTGAAACTGTTTAACTGAGCATCCTGGTCTTTCCTTTCTTTGCAGAGAATTAAGAAAGATGTTGACAAAGGCACCTTGCATACAGATATGTTCTTGCTGAAGACTGAAGGTGCAGGCAAGGAGGAAGGTAAGCTACTTCTACAGCTAGGAGGGCTGTGCTGGAAGTGACGCTGCAGGACTGTGAATGCAAATCCTCTCTTTCTTTGAATAACAGACGAAAAAACTCCAAGCCTGGAACAGAATTTCCCTTTTAATGAAAAGCACTATGTCCCAGTGTTTGCTTTGGGTTGATGCAAATATTTCTTCTTCCCAGGACTAGCTAAGTGCATTTGTGTGCTGTGACTCTACCTTAAAAAGAAGGGGGCTACGGTGAAGGAAACGCCAGTTGCAAGTGAATATTAGGGGAATTATGTTCTCCTTTTTTTGTCTGTGTGCTAGAGAAGGAAGATGGGCCATCGCACATGCAGACAGAGTTCCTCATTGCTGCACTCTGCAAAGGAAAATGGGGAAGTAGGTGCTTGTTGCTGCAGCAGACTGTACACTGCACAGCAGTTCTGTCCCCTTCTCGCACTCCGTTTTACAGCCTGAAAAGATGAGGCTGTATCTGCTTTGCTGAGCAAAGCTTTTTGGTTAGCCAAAGGCTGTAAGGAGTCACGGTTCTCAGCTCCGGCTGACTTGATTTTGGAGGTAATATAAATGGTAGCTCTGACACAGTGAAACACTGGGGGATTGGAGCTGGCTGCGAAACTGGCAGAGCTCTAGAGGAAGGTTGGGCTATACTTTTTGTTAGAGAATCATTTCTAGCTCACAACATTGTCTGTGTTGACACCTCCCCGTTGGTCCTGGAATAGTCTGAGATGGAGTGGAGGGTCTCCAGGCTTCTTACATAACTGTGGGAGAAGCTCTGGCCTGCACAGGCAGTTTCAGGAAAAACTAAAAAGATATTTTAGGGATTTTTTTTGGTTTGTATGTGGGAGGGAATTAAAACAACATTTTGAAATTCCCATTCTCTGGGACATTTTGATCACTGCTCTTCTGTTTCACAAAAGAAAATCTTTGGGATTTCAGAATTCTCCTGTGGTGGGTTGACTCTGGCTGGATACCAGGTGCCCACCAAAGCCACGCTATTACTTCCCCTCCTCAGCTGAGCAGGGGAGAATAGAACATGTAACAAAAGGCTCGTGAGTTGAGGTAAGGGCAGGGAGAGACCATTCACTGATTACCGTTGTGGGCAAGAAAGATTTAATTTGCGGAAATCAGCTTAACTTATTACCAATCAAATCGGAGTAGGGAAATGAAAAATAAAACCTAAATCTTAAAACGGCGTCCCCCTACCCCTCCCTTCTTCCCATGCTCAACTTTACTCCTGAATTCTCAACCTCCTCCCTGCCAGCAGCACAGGGGGACAGGGAACGGGGCTGTGGTCAGTTCATCACACGCTGTCTGCTGCTCCTTCCTCCTCATGGGGAGGGCTCCTCACACTCTTCCCCTGCTCCAGCATGGGGTCCCTCCCACGGGAGACAGTTCTCCGTGAACTGTTCCAACATGAGTCCTTCCCATGCGCTGCAGTTCTTCATGAACGGCTCCAGCATGGGGTCCCTTCCGTGGGGTGCGGTCCTTCAGGCACAGCCTGCTCCAGCACTGCTTCCCACAGGGTCTCAGGTCCTGCCAGCAAACCTGCTCTGGTGTGGAATCCTGTCCATAGGGCCACAGGTCCTGCCGGGAGCCTGCTCCAGCGTGGGCTTCCCATGGGGTCACGGCCTCCTTCAGGCATCCCGCTGCTCTGGTGCAGGGCCATCCGTGGGCTGCAGGTGGGTATCTGCTCCACCATGGACCTCCATGGGCTGGAGGCACAGCCTGCCTCACAGTGGGCTTCACCACGGGCTGCAGGGGAATCTCTGCTCCGGCGCCTGGAGCCCCTCCGGCCTCCTTCTGCACTGGCCTTGCTGTCTGCAGAGTTGTTGCTCTCACATATCCTCACTTCTCTGTCCTGCTCCAGTTGCTGCTGCTCAGCTCTTTCCATTTTGCTTCTATTTTGCTTCTTCCCCTCCCTTCTTAAATATGTCATCCCAGAGGCACTACCACCATCACTGATAGGCTCAGCCTTGGCCAGTGGCAGGTCCGTCTTGGAGCCAGCAGGCGCTGGCTGTGTTGGACATAGGGGAATCTTCTAGCAGCTTCTCATAGAAGCCACCTCTGTAGCCCCTCAGCTACCAAAACCTTGCCATACAAACCCAATACATCTCCACACTGGAAAGTCCTGTTTTGACAAACTCTCTTTGGTAGTGGTGTGTCAGTAGTAGGGTATGATCTCATGAGATTATCTGTTGCAGGGGTATTATCAAGAGTGGGTTTGGGCTGGTTAGTTGTTTTATCTGTAAATGTCCCCAGAAATAAGAATCTCATCACTTTTCTTAGGAGAGAGTGTATTTTGTCCCTGGCAAAGGGGGAAGGGGACAATCTTCTTTGTGCAGAATTTCTGAAATGTTAAATTGTGATTGATTTCTTGAAACGTGACTGTCTTAAAGTGGGACTTGGGGAGGAGGAGGGTTGGTCACATATATTGTCCAGATTCCAGACCCTACTTGCATTATGTCCTATTTATAGTTTATCTTGTTGAAATTGTGGTTTCTTCAGAAACACAGTGTCTAGCCAATGCATATACTTCTTCCAGCCTGCATTTTAGTGATTTGCTCTAAATCCAGAGTAGAAAGGATTGCAGCTACAGTGGAGGGTTTCGAGCACAAGCCTTCTCCTGCTGCTGAGGCCTTTTTCAAAGTGTGGTTGGGTCTCCTTACAATGAACTGTACTTATTCTGGGCATTAAGGCAGTGGTGGAAGCTGGCAGATAAGTTACTGTAGTAGAAGGGTCCTGTGGAGAGAATTTATGTAGGGCGGGCTCCTTGGGATGACTGAGGTACATGTTCTTTGTACTTGAAGGCCATATATGATCAGTCCTTGTTTGAACTCTGCCCTCTTGTAAAGGTGTGTACACCTTTCAGGAGGCTCCTTGCCCCGGAAAGCATACCTGATGATAACTCTCACCATTTGCTTTTACTGAAGGCGCAACAGCTTTCCAAGGGTAGAAGGGATGTGTGGATTAGCTACATCGTTGAACTGGAAATGCAAGTCGTTCTGATTAATGTTGTTGTTGAAGGCGCGCTATACAGTTCTGAGGATGCCCAAAACGGGTTGTTGAGTTACTTGCTGGAGTACTGAAGGGCCTTAGAAGATACGAAAAGGATTCTCCCTTCCTGTTGCTCATATTTGCTTTTACCTGTTACCAGACAAGTGGGCATGGAGTCGGCTCAACCCGTCTGGAGTGAAACCCACTCCCAGGTCTGGCTTCTCTGTGGCCATCAGTCCCAGTAACCGCTCCCTTCTTTTTGGAGGCGTGCATGATGAAGAAGAGGAAGAAAGCATTGAAGGGGACTTCTTCAACGATATTTATTTCTATGACATTGGGAAAAACCGATGGTTTCCTGGACAGCTAAAGGTATTGTTTTAAAAATAACATGTATATATTCAGTTCATTCTCCTTGATCATGCAAGCTTCTAATTCTAATAACTTGGGGTGCTCCAGAAGCTGAGCCACCAGGTGTGGCTGCCTGCTTTTATTTGTGACCCACTGATTGTGAAGAGGGGGAGAGACTGTAAAAATGAAGCTGGGGATGTGCAACTCTAGTAGGTTTTTGCCACCAGACCAACTAAATTCTTGGCTTTATGCTGCCCTACTCCTTCCCTGCCATGTAGCTCCTTGTGCTCTCTGTGCCCTGTTTCCAGTGTGATGCAGACTGTCACCTTTCTGGGGAGAGGGGAAGCCTGTGAGTCCTGGTGGTTGGGCTCAAAGCGAGAGTGGTTCAGGAGGCAATCCTCCCCTGGGAGTCAGGCTGCAAGTGCCCCATTGTTGTGTAATGTAAAATGAAAACAGTGGCATGAAAACGTAATTAATGGTGTTTTACTGGAGGCCGGCTCCTGGTCAGATGTGTAAGTCTGACATGAGACAGTTCACAGCTATTGTGAAAAAATGTCATGTTGCATTGGGATCAAAAAGCCTCCCTCTTTTCCCCGGTGTTGGTGAGCTACTAGAAGAGACAAAATACTAACCTCAGCTCCAGAAATGTGGCCCTCAGCTCAGATCTTTGATTTTTGTTTGAACCACTCTCAAGGGGCAAGTGAGGTGCAAATGACCTGGTTGAACTTCCTTCTTTCCACCCACACTGTTTCTGGCTTTGATCTCAAAAAGAAGTCAATCACATAATAACAGGCAAACATACACTCAGATGTTTGCTTCTGCCTTCCTAGCTTGACTGTTTTCCAGCCCTTTCATACGGTACTTTGAAGACCTGGAGTGCTTCCTGGTAATGCACTGTAATTTAGCACCCAGCAATTGTTTTGATTTCTCAGAATGGTGGGTTACATTCTCTCCCTCCTATCATGGACTAGTGGACTCCATGTGTGTGTTTGCATGCACCTGCAAGATAGAGAGCAAAAGAGCTGTTTTCTGTCTTTTCAGCATATACTTTTAACAGAGGAAGCACCTCCACGCCATGGGTTCTCCACGAGTTTCATTGCTCCTTGTTTTGTGACTGGTAGAAGCTCGTGCTGAGTGGGAGGTTGCACCTATCACCTAAGGCTTAAAATTGTAGTGAAAAATAATTGAATTCTGCCTCCTCCCTCTCGGCAGCATTCATAGTATTTGTATTAACTGCTGTAAGTGCTATTCGGTGCAGGCAGTTCACATGCAGTCTCCTTCTGTTCCTTGTTGCTGTTAACAGGGACCAAAATCAGAGAAGAGGAAGCGAAGGCGTGGCAGACAAACTGAGGCAGAGGGTGCTGGAGATGGGGAGGTGAGGCAACCTCCACAAGGCCCGGTGGAGATAGTCAAAGAGGTGGTAGCAGAAGATGGGACTGTCATGACAATCAAGCAAGTGATCTCTGGACCTGCAGAAGAGAAGGAGAGGTCTGAATCTGAGGAGGAGGAAGAAGATGGAGCCTTGGGCCAGCAAGTGGAGCCATGCCCACGTTCAAATGCCATGCTGGCAGTGAAGCATGGGGTTCTCTATGTGTATGGGGGAATGTTTGAGGTGGGCGATCGCCAGTTCACCCTCAGTGACCTCTACAGCATTGACCTACACAAGATGGAAGAATGGAAGGTGCTAGTGGAGATGGATCCAAGTAAGTTCTGATGGTGGGATCTCTGTCACTGCCCTTAGCATAGTAATGTTACCTGGGGGGGGGAAAAACCCCACCAACTATGGAGCTTCCTCAAAGGGTGGTGATAAGCCTTTGAGTAGTGTTTTTTCCTGGGCAGGAAAAAGCTTGAGAGTATGTGATGTGCAGTGTCCTATGGTCACCGTTGCTACAGAAACCTGTCTGGTCCATAGCTTTGCAGTCACTGTAGAGTGTGACCACCTCTGGTTTGTCTACTTTGAAAACCAAGACGTGTAAACAGAGCATCTGTGTTCACTGGCGGCAAGTTCTAGCCTGGGAAGTCCTGCTGTTCCTTGCTTGTCCACTTAGTAGAGGACTTGCCTGTCCTCACTTTCTCAGGGTGGTGAGGGTCTTGGGTACTGCAAAGCATGTGCGCGTTAGCTAGGGTTATCTCCCCGCACCTTAAATGTGTAGTATGTTTGGTGTATACTCTGAATACCCTGCTGGGCTGTTCCTGTGCTGGGAAGGCTAGCCCAAGGGCATGTGGCAAGCACAGAAGTCAATTCCCTGAATTCCTGGCTACATGGTCATTACATGAGTGTTCAGTAGTGTTGCAGAAAGTGTTACCTGAGACACCTCAGTGAAGATGGATTTTCTGCTCATTATTGAAAGAAACTGCAGGTCCATCTTAAGAACAATTTGTATCTTGTGGTAGTGGCAAAGTGATTCAGCCCAGGCCATGTGCTTGGCACTGTAGGGAGAAATTAAAAGAGGGTGTCCCTGCGTGTCTGTCTGTGCGTAATGGGCAAAGGGCACAAAGGAGGGAGTCTTGCTTATGATCACAGAACTGTGAAGTGCTAGGGAGGAGAGCTGGCTCTTGTCAGCATCGGCACTAACCAGCTTTTCTTCTGCAGCTGTTCTGTGCCGTTCGCTTCTTCCTGTTTAATCTTGCTCTGCTCCTCACCAGATCCAGGCCCTGTACAGTGAGTAGGTCTGCAAGGGCAATAAATACAGCAGGGCTCTTAAGGAGCACATCTGTCTGACCTTACCCTGGCATCCTCCATGACAGCACTGGGTGTATGGGTGGGAAGTAGCTCATTATTTATTTCTTCTGTTTTCTTTCTCATCAAAGAAGCACAGGAATGGCTGGAGGAGTCAGAGTCGGATGAAGAGGATGATGATATGGAAGGTGCAGAGGGAGGGGAAGAGGAAGAGGAGAGCTCTGAAGAGGAGAGTGAAGATGAGGAAGGTAATTATTAAGATGGGTGTTGTCTTCATGCTAATATAAAGTGGGTTTTAATACAATACCTGCTGGTTCCACTGCCAGCCTGGAAGGCCTTACTGGCATCTACGTGAGTTTTCTAGGAAAAGCAAAGGATTTATAGTACGCTTTGCTCTAAGGGTAGAGGAGAAGTTTAATTGTTTACTGATGGGTTTTTAGGCTCTTACAAAACACATTAGCTGAAGAATAGTCTTGGCTGGGTTGACACATGGAAGAGCAGCTTGCCTTCATTAGCTGTTTGTGACCTCTCTTCCTGTCTTCCTCCCATTGTGTACTAGGAGAGGAGCAACACCCATCTGTTCAGCCTGGTGAGAAGCACGCAGACTATCTGTCCAGGACGGAGCAGTATTGGATTAAACTAGCCCGCAGCAACATGGGCCTGGATGCCAAGGAGAAGAAGGTGGTAAAGGTGGCACATGCCATGGCAAAGACTTTCTATGAAGATTCAGTCTAGGTGGTGTTGAGGCTGTTCCACAAGTGAAGAAACACACTGGGAGTGGTG
Source organism: Falco peregrinus (assembly GCF_023634155.1). Classification (NCBI taxonomy): domain Eukaryota; kingdom Metazoa; phylum Chordata; class Aves; order Falconiformes; family Falconidae; genus Falco; species Falco peregrinus. The sequence continues at coordinate 5,047,992 of NC_073734.1, forward strand.
GTTAGCCCCACTGAACTCAGCCTGGTGTGCCAGGCAGGCAGCGTCTCCAGGGGGTGTCCTGGCACTCCAGCTTCTGCATACTCGAGTGCCTCTGGGCTGACCAGTCTCAATATGCCTCCTTGATGAATGCTCTGGGTACACTGTTATTCCCGTGGAGGTGGTGGGAGGGTCTTGAGGAACAGGATTGCGGTTGAAGCACGTGTTTCGCTGAGGCTAGTATATACAATGCGGTCATATTTTTGTTCCAGAGTTGTTTGAGCCTGTAAGCCAAACTGCACATCACAATGGTTCACTAGTCCCAAGTTCCCTATCCCGACTGGGGCAGAATGTGTCTCCAAGGGTTTCTGCAATAAACTTACTTGGTTACATCATCTTGGTTTTCTCAGTTAATCCCATCCTAGCTTTTCTCCTTCTTTTTCCCCCACTCTGGAAGAGGGATTCCCGTTTCCACTGTGAAATACACAGGTAGGGGTCATAAGATGCAGCCCTGAGATGTGGCTGCGCTGCCTGGAGAAACCTGGGCGTCCTTTCATGCCTTATCTGTATGAGAGCCACTGGAACCCCTGATGCGTGTAACAGTAGAAGTCTCTTCCTTGTTAATGTTAGCTGTAGCAGGTTTTGGCTTTGCTTGTGGAATCTCACATGTTGGCCAAGAAAGCAGTTGTCCTACCAATAAACTTTACGACTGGTGAAATGTCCTACCTTGAGACTGGTGGAGTGTTGAGGGCAGGAGGGAGTGGGCTGACACTCTCAAAGGAATTTTTTTTTTCACCCCTGCTTTCTGACTCAGCCCCTCTCCTCAAGGCATCACTTTCTTTCCAGCAGAGCAGTGCTGTGGTCCATAGGGATAACAGATGGGATCCAAGTGTGTCTGTTGCAGCAAATGAGTGATGACTTGAGTTGACACCAGAAGGCACTAGCTGTCCTTGTGCAGAGAAATCCAGGGTGCCATGGGTATTGTTTTGGCAGGGGCATCACCAGGGAACCAGCTCTCAGGAGAGCAGTGCTACGTTCTGCAAGGCTAATTAGAATGTAAGAAAGATTAAATAGAGCAGGCTGCCAGTGTGGTTTAATTGTCAAGGTAAAAACGTGTTTGATAGGGAGATACCTTCTATGCAAAATAACAGGCAAGAGTTGAAAACAAACCATTTATTGATAGCCTAGGAGAGAATCCGTAGTGCTTGCTTGGCTAACAGCATCAGCTGCCCTGTTGACAGTCACTTGGGTTGGTTTACCATACCTTGATCTTGTTGGCATTTCATCCTTCATGTGTGTATGACATCCATGGCTTTCTGTGCAGTGTTTCGGGGAATCTGCCACAGAGTTGCGGATTTTGTTTGGATCGTTGTGATTAATTTTTTTTACTGATTTATCTTTATTTGAAAGGTAGTGGTTTTAAAATCACAGCGTCCGTGCACGGGACACCATTACAAAAGCCCAACCAGACAGGGGAAAACACATGTTTTGCCAGGTATGTTTTATCATTTTTTGCTTTTTCAAATACAGATACACACTGAATTTTTTTTTTCCCTGGGTTGAAGTTGGCCTGCAGCAGTGCCAAGGATGAAGGATGGTTCTGAATAGTGCTGCTGCAGCCGCAGAAAAAAGATTCTCCCTCCTCATTCTCTGGTAGACTGTTAGATGAGGGAACTAGACGCATCAGATGAGCTGGAGTGTGTGCAATGATAACCTGAGGTTTTTCCTTTCATCTTTTCCTCAAGGGCTCTGAAACATAGTCCTAGTTGTGCTCCATGCCAAGCTAAGTGTGACTGGAGAAGGCATAGACTGGAAGAGACATGCTTCCAAGGAACCTGTGAGTCAAGATGGGCCAACTGTCCCGCTCCTGCGAGTGGTACAGCAGCATGTTCACGCAGCCTTCTGTAGGGAACACGCTGCCTGCCTTGCGTTGCTGAGGGAGAGGAGGCTTTGGGAATGGGTTGCAGGGGAGAGGGGTTCATTTCCCAGGGCTGTCGCTGCTCTGCTCTGAGGTTGGGTTGACCTGAGCATGCACCTTGGTTCGGTTCTTCCTAGAGCTGGGGTTTTGGATGAGCTGAGATTGATCATACAGCTTGGTTCAGGAGGCTTTCGTGGCTGTCCTTAGGTTGTATGATGACAGGATGCTGCCATGGCAGACTGTCCTGGCCTGAAAATTGAGGCTTAGTTGGTCAGCTTTGACAAAATGAGGCTGTAGCACTGTAATTGGCACAGCCTGTGTGGGGACTGGAACCCACAGTGTCCATTCTCACTGGAGCCTTTGCAGCCATTGGGCTTGAGACAAATTAATTCTGGTGCATCTGCAGCCGTTCTTCAGCAGAATGAACAAGACAAATGCAGCACTCCCTTGGGCCCTGCAGCCAGCGATCTGGCTGGACCCCCCAGCCCGTCTCGTGGTGGTGTAACTGTGGAAGCTGTCATGTGTTGGTTGAGGAAGTGAAACCTCTGAGAAAAGGTAAAACTTCACACCTAAGCAAGGGTGACTGATTACTTCTACTACATTAAGTGCCTACAGAGGATGTCAGAAGGTGATGGGCTCTGCCATGGTCTTAAGAAATGCAGACTGATAATTTCATATCAAACTGTAATGGTACCTTGCTCCTCTGAGCACTGGGTGAAAGCCCCCTGAGGCCTGTTCAGGGTTGCTGGATCAGGTACCTGGTCATTTTCTTGTATTGGATCCAAAAGTACCTTAAAGACGAAGGTAGTTATTCTGCAGGCAGACACACATCGGTTAAGTGGTTTGCCTAAAATGATACGCAAGGAAAGGGCCGGGGCTAGGACTTGGTGTAAAGCTAGGAACCAAGGAACTCCAGCAGTGTCTGTCATAAAAGCAGTTATTCTTGTCTGACATGCTCAAAGAACAGCATGTACCTTTTAAAATGTATGAATGCCCAGATAAAATTCAATTATTCCTCTGGCATCCATCAGACTATTACTTTTGCCCATCTCATTGTAAAGGGGTGAGTGTATAAACATTTACATAGGAGAGGCAGACCTCAGTTTATTATTATATCTGGAAACAATCAAGCTGTTGGGGTTCTTTTTCAGCTGAAATACAAGGCTGAAAGTAAATTATTTTTTTTTTTTTACTCCTCGAGGGAAATTTATTCAGTAATCCCTTTTCTTTGGGCCCCACACACACTGTAATTGCACTGTAAGTAACACGGTGAAATTGGATTTTTCTATTACGTTTACATGCACAGCTAGGAAGGGGAAAAGCGAATAAAGGAGAGTGCCGGTTGAAGTGCATTTTACTTTAGGGACTGCACAAAAAAGGCCACAGCAGAAGGTTAGTGGTTCCATGTCTAACTCGAGCTTAGCTTGTAACACATGGGATTGTTTCTCCCCCCCATCAGTGTGTGTATTGTAGTGTGTCAAGTGAAGCAAATGAACCTTGCTGTGGAGTTTGTCAGAGAGCAATTAGGGTAACGGGGCTGACCCAGAGATAAATGCTATCTGAAAACAGAGAGACCGTTCCTAGCATCTCTGCTCGTGGGATTTTGCTGATAGTTAACACAGCTCAATATGCTGAGTTGCTGGTCTCCTTGCAGCGCTGCCTACCTGCTGTGGTGGCCTGTGGAGATAAACCAGTCCTAAACCCTTCTGCTGGCAAATGCTTGTTTGTCAGGCTTGTCGTACTCTGCACACGCTGGGCTCATCTACTTCTTCATTCATCTTTGAGAGAATCTGGGTTTATTCACAGTCTGTTTTGTATTGGCAAAACGTCTGCTTTCTGGCTCCTGGGTGGGTCCAACCGGTACTAAACAACCCTGAGCACATTGTGTCTGTCAGCAAGAGAAGGGCTAAAGACACACACGTTCTTACAAATTCAGGTCTCTGAGGGATGGGGGAGTGGGAATGGGAGCGTATCAAATGCTTTAGCTTTTGCTGGGAAACAGCTGTTGGCCTAACAGCTGCAGCATCCTTCATCACTAACCCACAGTGACTTAACGCTACAGACAAACAAAAAAAGAGCTTTGAAACATGTTCCACGCTGAGGAGGTTGGGGAGCTGTGCTCCTAACTGCTTGCAGGAGTAATTCTCGCAGCTCTCCCTTCCAACAAGACCAAACACCTGATAGCAGAATGCAGCTGCCGCTGCGGTGTGGGCAGCTGCTCTTACGGAGGAGGTAAGGGGCTGCCTGTGGGTGTTCTTAGCGCATTAAAACAAGCAAGTCTGCGAGAGAGTGTGAGCCTTGCTAGACTGTTAGTGCTGCTAGTGGTCTGCACATTGGGGATAAAAGGAAATAGGCAGATGATAAGGATTGTGAGTCTGCTAGGTAGCAGTGTAGTTGAGCGTATAACACCTGTGCACGAATGTGAGTCTCTCTGAAGTTTTTTTTTTTTTCCATAGATACCTCCAGATGGGGAATGTGCAGCCCATCATAGCATTTCTAAGCCACCCATCCAACAAAAACATTTGGGCAACACTCGACGTGTCTCAACATCTAGAAAGTTTCTTTTAACATTATAGAGCATGACCTCTGAGATGCCTTGAGTGAAGGGACAGAGCTCACCATGTACCCGAGCTACATATTCAGACCTTTGGGCACTGATTAGTAGCCAGGGGGGTTCACTGCCTGTTGAAGCTCCTTCGCTTGGCATGGTAATCAGGTGATTACGCATACCCTGGAAAAACAGGTTGAGGGTCCTGCTGCAGCTAAGCGCCTGTGGGTTAATATTAGTTGAAACAGACCACTAAAAGGAACTCAAGAGCTTGAAATGCCTCTGATGGTAGCATAGAGCTGGTGGATCTGTTCTTCAGAGTCATGTTACCTAGTGCTTGCTGTGCTCAGGGCTGTCTTCAGCAATGGGTCAAGCCTTGGGCTCGGTGCAGAGCTGGTCAAGGAGCCTTGCTGTGAAGGTCAGTGACTGGCACATGACTGATGCAGTTCATTTAGGGGCGGCGTGAGGAGCTGACCGGTTTCCCTACACCAGGAAAACATGCCACCATGTGGAGAGTCTGCAAGGCCCATCTTCTGTGCAAACAATTTACCCGTGTGCAGCACAGGCAGGAGATCCAGTCCAGCCTCTCTCTGTTCTGCTTTAGCACAAATCTCTGGAGCCAACCTCGCCCTATGACAGTTTTCAAAAATTCCTACTTTTCCATCTTCCCTTAACTTGCCAAAGCCTGTCAGGATATGTAATTAGTCCTTGAGTTTCAATTAAGACCTTTCTCATCAATATGACATTATTTTTCCTCTTGCCCCTCCCCTTCTGTTGCAGTCTGGATTTTTTTTTTTTTTTTTTTTTTTTTTTTTTTTGCCAGCAGTACTTCGTAACTCCACACAAGGTAAATAGATGCTGCAACAGCTCAGTATCTTGAAAAGATTGGGCCCTGGAGAGTCCCAGCACACTCGGAGAATCTAGGTCTCGGGTACAAGCAAACCAGACGCCAGATGGGCTGGTGAGAAGCTGACGTGGTACGAGCAGGCGGAGGATTTTTGTATTCCTTCCTTCTCTTCTTTCCCAAAGGTGTGGTGTCAAACCAGCCCATTGCTCACACAGGTGGGGTCTGGCCGGAGGACCTGGCTGTCCCTGGGGAGGGACTGGTGCCCTCTTCCCCATGGCTTTACTGCGATGGCAGGAGGTGGGCTAGTTCCTTGAGCCCCAGCCCCTCCTCGTGTTTCAGGTGCTGCGTGTTCCACTGTAGGAACATAAAAATACCCTCGCAGCCTAAAAAAAAAAGATATAAACCTTCAGCTGTTCATATGCATCTGTCAGTGTGGACATAAAACAGTAGGTATGGACAATTTACATAGATTTATATGCCACGATGATAGACATTTTCATGTGCCTTAGGTAGATAAGCACAAATCCAGGGCTCGTAGGACAGGGAAATACAGTGAATTACCTCTCTCTCTGGGCTACTTCTCAAGAATATTTCTGGCCTTGGGCAAATGTGAAAAGCCCAGAACTAAGACAAATTGCTCAGCTCCCCATGATTAATAAAGGAATCATTATTTTTAAACACGTGGTTTGGGACCCAATTAATATTAGTCTTTGGCTATCTTTCATACTGAACGAACCTCAGCTTGACTGAGGTTTTACGCCGTGGAACGAAGCGATGAAAAATTCGAGTTGCATTTGAATTTGCACATAACTGCTGGTACATGGGCAAGAGCAGGAATAAGCAGTCAGTTGCCAGTGTGAAAAAGCTAGTCATGAAATCGCTAGTACTTATTTGATTGATAATGAGGCCTTTTTGTGCTGTTTATATATATCTAAATATCATACTGTGTTTGCGTAACTGTTTAACCTGCTCCTGGAGGGACCTTTGCGTCATGCACTTGAATGTGTAAAAAAAAAAAAAAAAAAAAAGAAAAAAAAAAAGTCCTCAAGAGCCTTTAGAAAAGGTTGCAACCAGAATTAGAAAACATGTGGATGAGGTTCCTAGGGCTGCAATCACACTGCAATCACAACATGTTGTTACTTGGTTTGTTTCGGGTACGCAGCAGTCATTCAAGAGTAAAAAAGATGACTAAGGACCCAAAGGGAAAAACAAAAAAATCCCACAAACAAACAAAAAAGAGTTATGAAGATGATGGACAGTTAACTGTGGAACATGAAATAAAAAAGTTACTGGGGTCTGCTGCCTTCAGTTATCATTTACCCTGTCCACCCATTGCCCTCTGCCTGAAAAGGGAAAGGAAGAAAAAGAGGAAGAAAAACTGCGACAGGAGGGAATAAGACCATGTAAGGAAAAGAACTGAATTTAACTGGCACATGCTCTAATCCTTAGTTTATTTCTGGTTAAAAATATAGCAATCCAGTGCAGTGTAATAAGAAATCTGCTGAAAAGGTAGCAGAGAAACAGCTAAAACCGAAGCAAAGCAAAGCTTAGTCCACAAGTCAGGGCTGTACCCAACCACTCCGTATGTGAAATGTCGAGAAGGATCCGCCCCCCCCCCCCCCCCCCCCAGTATATCTGTATAAGGGTTTCATCCCACCCTCGGGTTGCTGCCACACTCGCACCCCTTCTCCTGTGAACAGAGCTGCAGTGGGTAGAACTGAGGGTGGCATTTGGTCCCTAGATGTACCAAATCCCAAACCAGCTGTTTGAACCATACTTGGTGATGGTGGATCACCGGCAAAGCCGATCTCCGTGGTGGGGAAGGGAGGAAACAGTACAGTCATTTTTGAAAAGCCGAGGGGACATCAGCCATTTCCAAGTAATTGAGCCAAGACCAGACTCTTGTGATTGGGACCATAACAGCTCAGAACAGGGATACGGCATCTTTAATGAGTATGCATATTATCAGTGGGGACAGGGGAGGGGAGAAAATCAAGGCAGGCATATTACAAAGATGGTATAAACGAACAAATTAAGTGACATAGAAAAAAAAAAGAATACATCCTTAAAGGCTGCCATTGCCAATGATGTTTGGTTTTTTGTTTTTCTTCTTTTTTTTCTTTTTTTTTTCTTTTTTTTTCCCTTTTTTTTCTTTTTTTTTTTTTTTCTTTTTTTTTTTTTTACAGGGACATGTTGGAAGCTGGAATATACATCCTGCATTACAAAGTGCAAAATACTACATGCTCAGAGCCCAAGCATGATGTCTGAAACAGTCCACAGCAAGATGTAAGAGACAAACCCACCACCCTCTCCCTCCTCTCAGGGACATGCTCCAGTTCTCCTCCCCGGATGCCTTTGAAAAACAATTTCATCTTATTTTGCTTTATTGTTATCTTAAGTGGATCAGAATCGAGCCCTCTCTCCCCAGTCCTTTCCCACCAGTCTGCTCCCCGGCATCTCTTTGCACGCAGGTGTTTGGGATGGGATGCTCAAATAACGCTGCTCCTCACGTGTCGGCGAGCACGGCATGATGACCAGCAGCCGCTCAGTTTGTGTTGCTGAAGGTGCCTGCAAGGTTTTTGGGGAATCTAGACACGTGTTTTTCACCAGGAGAAATTGGCTGGGTATCAGAAGTAGCACTGGGTAGTTTTCCAGCCTTGCCATGAGGGGAGCAGCCTGGGGAGAAGGAGTGAAGGCAGGAGGGTGGTGGGGCTGCTGCTCACACCTTGTGTTCCCTATTCCCCCCCTGCCCCTAGAAATTTAGCAAAATACCAATTGCTGCTTTGTTTTAAAAACAAATAACAAAATGGGGCCCGTTGCCCTCCTCCCATCTTTCACATCTAGACAGGGTTCGTGCCTTCCCCACGCTCCTCCTCCTTACAGCAGTGTTTCTCCATTTGTGAAGGGAGCAGGAAGAAAAGCCTGATTTTGCTTTTCTCTTGCATTTACTTTACCATTAAAGCTGTTGTGGATTTCCCTGGGAAACTCAGCCTGGAGCATCCCAAGACCCGTACATACTTCAAACAAAATCTCGCCATGGTCCCCTCATCTAGTCTCCATTTTGGGGTTCATTACTGTTGTTATGAATACATTTTTTGGGGGGTGAGGGGAAGGGAAATGAGGTTTTATTTTGTTGGGATTCCTTCTCATCCTTTCCAGTGTTGGGGGGGCAGAGTGTTGATAGCATTTTGCCATGCCACACAGCATAGTGTTATACAAGCAAAGAATTCTGGCTAAAATCCAAAAAACATTACCCAGGAAAAAAGGCAAACTGTGAGTGAGACTCGATCGTTTGTTGTTCTTCTGTGAAAAGACTTGGAAATTGTCATAGGACAGTTCGAGTTATGATTTTTCCCTTTTTGTTGTTGTTGTTTGGGTTTTTTTTTTTCCCCTCATTCATACATGTAACTGTTATTTTTGCAAACAAGACAGTCTTGAATTAGATGAAAAAGTTAATAAACAAAATGGCGACTCCAATATTTAGTAAGATCACCATGACTACCAGGATGGGAGCTGAGCCCTGGAAGAGAAAGAGAAGGAGAGGAGTTAGAAGGCAGGTTGAAGCTGTGGCTGAGGTTGCTCTGTGTCTGGGGTTGGGAGCTGCCCTGGGTCCAGGATCCTGCAGGGCAGGCAGGTCTGCAGGTGAGCAGACCCCAAACAGCTGTTTTACACCCTCCAGCCAACGATCCCGAAGCGCTTGGTGACCCTGGCTGAAGTTTTGCAGGCTGCTGCCTTAGCGAGGCAGGCGTGGATAAAGATCTCCCCGAGAGGTGAGCGACCAGCAGAAGCAGGGACTAAACCCAGATCTTTTGCTCCTGTCCCTGAGACAGTAAACAGGTCACACCGCTGGCTCATCTAAGCACAGTGTCCTCCTAAGGCAGCCCTCTGACTCTGCAAAGGCTGACAAAATCCCTCTCCCTTTTCACCAACAGAAGTCAATCAGGCTCTGCTGGGAGCCCCTTTGCTCCCCCCTGCCACTGACCCATAGCCCAAGGCATTCTTGGGGCTTGCAGCACCCCTGGTAGCACTGTCCCTCTCACGCCTCAGTGACAGCACAGCTGCTGGACTCCGGCTTTTCTGAGCTGCTTACTTTCCATCCGTTTGCCTCAATAGACGCGTATACCTGCAAGTCTTGGGGCAGGCTGTTTACTGTTGTGCATCAGCACAAACAGCATCCAGGTCCCCAGGTGAGCTCCGGACCCAGTGTCTGCCACGCCAACACCTGGATGCACACCCACCAGACCCGTCAATTAAGACAGCGGTTGCTTATGGACTCCTCCAGGTCACACACATAGGAAATCTGGCCATAAAAAAATAACTAAAATTGGCTGCTTACCCGGGGTGGTCAATGAAAAGGGGAAAAAAACCCCCAAAACTATATTGGATCATACAGTTGTTTGGGGGAATCTTGAAAACACATTTCCCAATAAACATTCCTTGTACAGGTATCCTGATAATGGCAAAAGTCAGGTCAGCATATGGTGGTCTATGTTAAGGCACCATTTTTGGGAGAGCTCTGAGAACCCTTCCTGAGGTTCATGCGGACCAAATTAAGCTCCTGGGGACTATGTGGAAACCATTGCAGCAACCTGCATCGCAGCTGGCCCGTGGCCAGACACCCCCCGCAAGGTTGCAGGGCGCCCCGGGAGCATCAGTGGCTTTCCACGGAGCATAAAGGCAGCCCAGAGAGCTTGTGGGGGACCGGGTGAGGATGTGGCTGTTGGACCCCCACAGCATCCCAGGAATGACAGGAAGAGACCGCTCAGCGTCGGGACTGCAGGCAGCCCTCCCGTGCATCTTTCTGCAGAACACCAGTCAGAAAACCATCCACCCTGTCACCTCGTCCCTGCCATAAAACATTCGCTGTCCTAAAGTGTTAACGTGGCTTGCTTCAGGGTGAGCAAGCGTGTGTGCAGGTAGGTGGTAGCTATTTCTCGGAGTAGCTGGTATCCTTGTCTATTCTTGCTGCAATGGAGCTGTGCCAGCTTTCCTTGCCTGGAATGATATAAATGCTTTTCTCTGTGCTCCTGTCCTCCTAACAAATCTCCAGTGGCTGTGGGGTTGGCATGGGGCAGGGGTGGCTGCCCTTTCTGAGCAAGTCCTTGTACCACTCTGCAGAGCTGCTGGGTAAAAAAAAAAAAAAAAAAAAAAAAAAAAAAGGCAAAAAAAAAATAATATAGCTCCTTGCTGGCCAGAGATCGTTTCTCTTCTAAGCAGGCTGATTCAGTTCGCATTTGGGAGTGGGTGGGAGTGGGGATGCTGGAGCTTGCTGGAAAGGCATATTTGTAGCTTAGCAACAGGGTCAAAGGAAGCCAACCAAATGGAGGGATTGCGGAGAGCCTCTCCTGGCAGCCAGGTATCCACGCCTGACTGCTTCCAGCAAATCTCTCCGCCTGCACCACGCAAAGCCTTTCAAAGGCAGAAACCACCCCCCTGTTGCCGCTCCCCCCTACCCAAGCCTTGCTGCTGCCAAGCGCTGCGATGCCGTGTGTTATTTACATTTGGGGGGTTTAGCTTCATTTCAAAAGATTATTGGGTTTTACGATTTTTGAGCTCGTGTTAATATAATAACAGATTGCAAGTGATTATCACTGTCATTGTTTCTGTTGGCAGGGCACCACAGAGACACAAATGCCTTTGGTTCCCTCCACCTCGCAGCCAGGGAAGGACTTAATTGCTCTCTCCACTTGCATTAGCCTTGGTCCACTCACCATTTGATTTCCCCTGCCAAAGAAGCAGCAACCATTTCTGCCCCTGCTCTGCTCGGGCTACCGTCTCGTTTCAATACCACGAAGGAAGCAAAGTCGTATATAACCTGATGTGACTCGGGATAATCTGGAGGCTGCTTCCTCCTCCCTGACGAAGAGCAGGACTGGCTGCCCCTTGGTTCTCTGCTGTTTGAGTTTTACCCGCTCCCCCAAACCGGACACTTGGGGATGGACCCGTTGGACTGACCGAGATCACAACCCTTTGTTGTGTTGCTCTGAACTTGTGTTCAGAGGATGCTGATGGGATGGTGTCCCGGGAGGAAGCGCGCCCTTCGTTTCTATACCAGTACATCAAAGTCACGCCTTCCATCTAGAAAAGCGGGAGGAGGCCACACGCACGTACCTGCTGGCACAGCAGCAACTGGATTCCCGTGCACGAATGTTTTGCTCAGCTCCCTGGCTCAGTCTATTTGCATCTTGCATCCTCTGTTCTGTGCAGAGGCAGGAGAAAACGCTTGCCTTGCCTGCGTATGCGGGGCCTTCTGCATTTGCCAGCAACAGCATCCCAGAAATAGGATGACCAGGGAGGGGAGGGGTCTCTGCACACTGTACGGCTCAAATCTGAAAGTCTGGCAACCTACATATTCTGCTTTCTTTTTGCAGTTCCCTCTTTTCAACACCCTCTTCCTTGTGCCGACCCCGCCAAGGGCTCTCCGTCAGCACTCGCAGGTAGGGCTGCTCTCCCCGGTGAGATGCTGGTGTATCTTGGCAGGGGCTGGAGTCCTGCCTGTGGCAGCTGGTGGATAAGCAGCTTTGCGACTCTGAAGCTTCTGTTTTAGCTCCAATTACGAATCCTGCTGCATTTCTAAATGCTTATGTCTGGCTTATTTCTAACTTGTAAGGTCTTTGTGCCTTAACCTCCGCTCAGGGGAAACGCTTGCCCTTCTCCCCTTTGATGGCAAGGATGTCCTGGGATATGTGTCATCTGCTTCTAAGAAATGATTCCTGCTCAGTGCCCAAGCAGAAGATGAATCACTTCTGGGTTTGTGCTTCGGAAGAGATGTTTTGCTGATCCCAGCCTGGCAATAGGTCAGTGAACTCCCTTTTGCTGCAGCTACTGCCAGCGTTATTAGAACTAGCAGCTTTTGCGACTCTTCACGCCACATGCTAGCCCTCTAACACGGGCCACCCACATTTAGGAAGAAGAGACAGGACCCCTGATTTGCAACTTTGCATGTTGCTTTAGTAGTCCGGTGGGGCTTTATGACACCTCTGGCCCCCTTGAGACTTAGGAAAGCCCAAACAAACCCCCCAGGCCAGATGTATCGCAGGCTCTGGGGTGCTGGAAAGACAGGAGTTGACCGATTTTCTGAGCCTTGGGGTTTGTGTGTCAAAGCCAGCAAGCAGCCTGCAAATCTCTTCCTTTTTATCTCTTCTTTTTAAAAGCTACAACACTCTCTTTAGCCCTGAAATAGTAGTGCTCAAGCAGGCCATCAGGAACTGCAGAGATTTGTTTAAACTACCCTGCCTGCCATTCAGGAGCCGGGGCTCTGCTGTGAAATGCTGTGCTGCCTCCCAGCGCAGTGCCCGCAAGTCCAGAACCTGCTTTACTGGGAAGCAGACGCCAGTTGGCAGCGTCCTCTCACCCAATTTTAGCTGTCTAAACGTTAGACATCTAGTCTGCGCTAACCATCTAGGCTGTCTGTAGACCAAGTGACGTGAGATGAATTCCACCCAGAATGGTTACCAGCCTGGCTCCAGGAAAGGAAAAATTAAATCAAGCTCTGGTGTGCCTAAGCATCATCCGGCATACTGGCTGATGGCAAATCTCATCAGCAAAACAAGGCAGCTCTGGGGCTGGGATTTCTTGTTTTTATTTTTTATAATAAGGTCCCTGGACTCCTTCATAGGAGGAGGAAAACATCTGCCAAGGACAGGCAACATACGCCAGTATCGGCTGCGTTGAAACGGTCCTACTGTATCGATGGGGATGGTCTCCAAGGACTTTTACAATTTCCTCCGAAGTCTAGAGAGCTGCAACACAGACCCAAACCCACGGAAACACTAAAATGTAAATAAACCCCTGTTATGGCACAGGGGTGGTAACAGTAATTGTAGCTGTAGAAGTTAGGAGTGAAGGTTTCCTCCAGTCTGTGGTTTTGGGCACGCTGCAGCTCTGATGGTAGCTGTGGCTGAGCACCACCATTTCTGTCCCCTCTGTTTTGTTTGGCTTTATCCTTTAACTGTTGTGTAGCAACTCAGGAGTCTTACTGGGAATACAAGGGACAGCTGGTTTACAAATACAATTGTGGCATAATTAATTTAAGCATTAACAATCCATTATTATCTGTTATCGCAGGGTACAAGCTCTGTCTCCCTGCCATGGAAACCATAGTGCAGGTTACCTAGGAATCCCTCTGGGATCTATTAAGTGTAATTACTAAAGGACTTGGATCAGCAAAAAATATATGTGCATTGTTTTCCAGCCTCAGCACTGCGGAAAGTGCTGAAAACTTAGCAGCTCCGTGACATTTGTGCTGAATTGTCACATAATTGCCAGGAACAGGCTGCTGTGAAACGGTTAAGGAGCATTTAGCAAAAGAAACATAAGGGATTCACTTTGCTTTCTCCAGCGTATTACAGCATCTCCCGTGACTCGAGGAAGGCAGCCCAGGAGATGCTGAATGAGCCCGTGCAAGGGGAACAGGCACTTGATACCAGTGTGCAGCTGAGTCGGGTGGTACGGGGAAACCTGCTCCTGCAGAGAAAGGTGGCTAAAGTGAACACAAGGATTTATCCCGAGATGGTGTCTCTTCATGAACTGTTTTGTCACCCCTGGTTCAGCCCTCCCATTACAGGTGCCTGCGCCGCCAGGAGCGAGCCGTGTGTTTGGAGCTGTATGTGTGGTTTTAAGATTTTTGGTTCTTGTGTGGTCAAAAGCTGGCATTTGACCTGACCCCAACTTTTTCCCAAGCTAGTATAAGATGTGGAGCTGGGCTCAAAACCCTAAAATGAATCCGGGATGACAGAGGCATAGTCAGCAGGGTGCTCTCTTCAGGTACATCGAAGGGCCCCCCTGAGATTAAAAGGGTTTTTAAAGGACCCTGTCAAGTTAAACATCACATTTCTCTCTGAACATTATTTACCTTGTGTTGTTACAAGTAATGCCTGCGATGTCTGTACATGAAAGAAATTAGAGGAAGAACAGTTTCCGATTATGATTTGTCTTAAAAAGAGACACCCTGGCACCCTTCTTTGCGCATGTGACAGCCCTGCCCACGCAGGCTGCAGTGGTGGCGATGCTCAGACCTGGCTCATCTCTGGAGGTGTGATGGCACGTGGGTGTCTGCAGGACTGATCTTCCTCCTTGCTCCCGTGTAATTACAGCTTATACTTGTAGGGAGGTGTGGATGTGCCGCGGCCATTTGGGATTGGGGTTTGAACCTGTTTGAGACGAGAGAAATAAGGAAAACCCAGACGCGCCTGTGTTAGGAGACCTGCTGAAGGCTCCCAATGGGAAAAAAAATAAACGGAAAAACCTGAAGCAGGAAGACTGAGAGGACCACAGGGATAAGCCACAGGGTTTAGTCCCAAGGAGGCGAACCACAGAAAGGTCCCCTGGCCCCTTTCCCAGCAGACTGGTCCAGAGGTAGACAGACGGGAGCGACTCCACGCACAGCATCATGCCTGGTCTGAGATGCAGGGAAGATGCACAATTCCAACAGCGGGTGCCCGTTCAGGGCAGGGGCAAGAGCCAGCAGTTATTTTTCTCTCATTTTACACTCTTCAGGGCTCGAGATGCTTAACTTTTCTGAAGGAAAACACTCCACCTCAAGGTCAATCCCTTCAAGAATAACCCCACAGCTGCTGGAGAAGGGAGCATCCATCGCCCACATCGGCAGGATGGTGCCGTTCCTGGGGCGTGTGGCTGTGCTGCAGCCCCCTCCCTTGCTCCGCAGAAGCCTGGGCTGAGCCCCTGCCCGGGCACCCTCCCTCGCAGGGCTCCGGCTGCCTGGCACTCCGGCACAGCCCGGCACTGCCTGCAGATTGGCTGCCTCCTCCTCACTTTCCCCAGCGACAGCGAAACCTGCTCAGAATATCTTGATGGCAAATACGCCCCTCGCGCAGCGAGAGAGCGAGGAAGATGCTGCGGCGGCTGGAATCCCTGCCTGGCTCCCCGGCGGGTACCGGCAGGCAGTAATGGGGTCCCTCTGCCATCCCGAACCCGGCAGTTAGGGATCCCAACCATCTCCATTTGCTGCAGCTGGTCCCCCCGGTTGGTTTGCTGTTAAGAGGCAGTACCGTTAGAAAACAGCTGAGGCCACTGAGATTTTATGCAACAGCATGTGACAATGGAAGGAAATGTCAGGGGTGGCTGGGCTGGGGTTTTTTTGGCTGCTGCCCTGCTGTCAGGCTATCTCAATGAGAAGAGACAGGGGGATTTTAAAGGGCTAAGTCTTAAGCCTACTCACATCTCCAGGGTGCCTTTAGTGAGACCACGACGTGTCCCTAGAAGTCTTCATCTGAATGTCTGTGATCGCTCCTGCTAAATGAGGACAGGCAGATGAATCAGGCTCTGTTCATGCCTGAGCACTGGCCCTTCTCACAGGCACGCTGAGGACCTCTGTGCCTAAGACACTTCTTTTCCTTTTTAGAAGCTGCAGATGTTCAGCACCTGCAGAAAAGGAGATGTATTCCTTTTTTTCCCCCCAACCCTAAAAGTGTGGTGTTTTCTGCTGATGGATAAAAGGCTTGCCGGCACTTTAGAAAGCCTCTTTCCTTTCCAGCATCTCAACAATTCCTTTTTTCCTTTCCTATTTTAGATCTTCTCAAAGGCTCAGGCACCTTGAGCTTTGTGCTTCATGGGCCTTTAAGGCCAGAAAGGATGGTGACGTCCATGTAAGTCCCTTAATCCGACAACACTGACACCGGTCCTGGCACGTTGGTTTCCGCCTTCATCCGCCCGAACGATGACAACTGATGTGAGTTTGTTCTGTGCACGCCGGGGTCAGCGCACACAGGGACACAGAACGATCAGGTGGCTTTAAATGCAATTTTCAAGGGTTTGTATGACTGCACCGCTGGCTTGATGACCCCAAAACCCCAAAGTCCCCTGATAGTGAACACAAAGCAGTGCTGAATTTCATCAATGTTATTGAGTGGTGGCCTCAAGAAATGACCTTTATATAGAAGCAATTTTCAATTACCGATGTGCAGCCCCAACGAAGCGGGGTTCTGGGAGCTTCTTTTTAAGGGACTGGTGAAAAATGACTGGGAACGAAGTTCCTGTAGCTCATATAGCAACCTATGTGCCTGACTCCTTTACAGAGGTCTGCATTCCCACCTGGGGACGCATTGCAAAAGGTTGGATGCCAAGGCACCCCACAGCCCCGAGCTGGTCCAGCCTTGTTTCTAAGATAGAGATCAAAATCAGCGATAGTTTTAAGACTGCATTTTTGCAAGACCTGCACCCCCACCCCATTCCTGCGAGCACTGCCAGAGGTGTGCTTGCTCTCGAAGCTGATGCTGGCACTCCGACACAGAGCCAACCCATCGGGCTCATCGATGCCGTGTGTAGAGCTGGGTTATGGCAGATTATTTTTAAAACAAGATAACCTGTGTGGGTGACCTCAGTTCTGCGCAGGGATACTCCAGGTAGGGCAAAAATAGCCCTACTCAGCTAAAAGCATCCTTCCCGTTCATTGGCAGGCACCTTTCTGAAAGAGCCCAGCTGTCTGGGAGATGAGAAATGCCCTTTTCAGTGAGCAGCTTCACAGATGGCAGTGCTGTGGATCACAGGGAAGCAGGCTGTCATGCAAGCTGAAACGGCGTGGGCTCACACGCGTGCACGTACACGCGTGCGCACAGCCGGCCTCTCCCAGGAGCTGTGGTTTGCCTGTACGCTGGAGGCGAGCTGCTGGGAGTCCGAAGGGGAGGGGTATTTCAGGCTGGCATGAGAAATGGGGCTTTGGGGAAGTTGGGGAGCTTTAATTCTGTGTGAAAAGACCTGGAGCATGAGCAGGTTGCAGTGATTTTTGTTGCGGGACTGAGCGTGCAAGTGCCCCACGTCACTGAGCGTGCACAGAGAGAGGTGGGTGTGGGGACTGGGGAGTAGATCCCCCTTATCCTTCCCCTCCTCTTCCTCGGGGACCCCTCTGCGCTCACCGAAGTCTGAAATGCTTTGAGATACTTGATGGCAGATGCAGGCACAGTCCTGGCGTTAGGCAGGAGGTTGGAACACAAATCACCAAACCTCCCATTCCTCTCCTACACCTGCTTCCCCTGCTCCTGTCCGACCACCCCTCTCCCTGCCAGGCCACTGGAACAAAACCCTGCCAGCACAGTGCAATTCTTGCTAGAACAAATTGTTGCTGGCATTGTAGGTTATTTAAATCCACATATTATCTCTTCCTCTGTATTGCATTAGCTTCCTCCCAAACCTTCACCATCTGTTCCACCCTCGGTTATGAATGTGAGAAAACTGAACATGCTGCTTCACAGCTACAGCACTTAAAAAGTATGATGTGCATCCTAATGGCTTTTCTGTGTGCCTTTACATGCAGGCTGTGCCCCTTTGTTAGTGCCCGGGATTCACTCCTATAGCCATTGCCGTTATGTTGCATTAGCTGCTATTTACCTCCAGCGCTGCGGCTCAAGCCCTCCTCCCCGGGCATGATGGCTCTGGCATGTGGGCTGGGGTCTGCCTGTGAGGCGGGAGCCTTTGCAGCACGTCTGACTTGGGCTGGCTGGGCACAGACACCAGGACTGCTTGTGCCAGCCATCCCCCTGAGGAACACGTGGCTCGCAGCGAGAAGAAACGCTGGTTTCGTTCCCCCGTGGGGACCCGCGCCTCTCCCAGCTCCCTGCCGCTGTGGGAGGTCACGTTATCAACGGTGCTGGACAATCTGCCAGTACCAGGACTTCAGCAGGGTTGATGTCCATGCAATTACTGCTGCTGCCTTCCCCTCTGAAAGCTTGTCAGGCTCCTAGTGCTGCCTGCCATTGCTGTAGCGCTTCACAGGCGCCTACGCTAGCAGGTGAGGACAGCCCGGTCCGGCCTGGGCACCCGCCGCCTGCTCAGTGCTGTGTGCTCAGGGCTGCCTTCGCTTGGTGCTCTTTTTTCATCCGGACTGGCAAGATGTGTCCTACAGTGCCGTCCACCAGCAAACACCCTGCGTTCAGCTCTTCTTAAATGCTGTGTGGGTGCTTTCAAGCCTGTGCCGAAGCTTGCAAGATGAATAGGAAGCCAGAAAGCTACAGGGCTGGGGGTGGGGGTGGGGTGGGGTGAGTTATCTGCAGCCACAGCAGGGAAACTGTGGCAGATCTGTAGTTTAGTCCTTCCTGCATCCCGGCTGCCCTCGGGCTGCAGATGTCACCACTCCCTCCTCTCTCCCACCCCTTCGCTCCCATCCCTTGGCTGCAGGTGCCGACACCTTTGCTCTGCCTGCAGAGCCGTTGGCAGGCGGCTGGAGAAGCGGGGATGCTGTAGGTATGGCAACAGTAATCACCCATTATAAACCATGATGCCCAAACTTTCGGCGTGACTGACAAATGTAATTTCAGTTTCATGATCCCTGTCTCCCAAACAACCAGGCATCATCTTCTGCTACCCTGACAGGGGGATTTAGCTCCTTCCTTCTGCCAGAGCCTGAAATGCCACCAACTGAGCGTTACAGATTTTCCTTTCTCCTGTGGAGGTCTGGCCTGGGCTGTGGCACACCCAGCAGCATGGGACCCCTCCAGCCCTGCTCTGTGTTTGGCACTGACCCGACAAGAGGCAGTTTGGAGCGGTGTTGGTTTCCCCACTGCTCCCATCAGATACCTGTCGCCCCTCCCAGCAATGCCAAACCAACGGGGAGAACAGGTGGGGGAGCTGCTCTCAACGGTAAGTCTGGAAATCATCAAAAAACAGGGCTGGAAAGGGCCTGAAAAATCACACAGCTCAGCCTTCTCCCAAGGCTGGCTCAGCCCTGTCCATGTCACATCTGAGCTGCAGATGTCCAGCCGGGTCTTACACCACCTCCTCCTGCCCAGCCACCACGGCCTCCCCAGGCAAGTTACTGCAGCCCCCAACTCACAAGTAACGGCTACTGGCTAACCACTGCCTCTAATGCTTGAATTTAAGCCCATTAATTCTGTTCACTGAGAACAGATTATTCCCTTCTACTTTGCAGCGGCTCTTTTACGTGTTTGAAGATCGCTCCATCTCCTCTTCCCTAACCTGGACACCACCAGCTCTTCCCAGGAGCCAGTTGTTAACGCCCAACGTGTCTTTGCCTCTCCTGAAACCAGGAGCCCAGGACTGGATGTCTCACAAGGGGTTATCCTCCATGTCCCATAAGTTATGCTCCAGCTTAGAAAGTGTGCTCGTGCTCTTCAGAGTGAGCGTATAGACTGACGTTTGGCTGTAACCTGCTACACCACCCTGACCCGCAGAGCTCTAGTAGCCCACTACCCTTGCTTTCCCTGCCTAGGCACCTTTCCCAAATTGCATCCTCTTGACTGTGGTTTGCCAAGACCCTTTTGCACTGCATCCCCCCACTGAGCGGCTTGTACCCCCTCCTGGCTCAGCAGCACCCACGCACCAGAACACCTGAGCTGTACGCACCGTGCGGGTCAGCACCGGCAGCCCCGAGCAGTGGCCAGCGCAGGGATGCAACCTCTTTGCAATGTCCCCTGCACCGTGACCATGGAGTCCCTCATCCACCTGGGTCAGGCCTCCAGTGCGACATGGAGACAAGGCCACCGCTCCGGCAGGCAGTGCCATCGCACAGCGGCAGTGACGGGGAGCGGCGGCGGGCTGACGTGATGCTCAGCCACCGGCATTTAAGAACTGATGTGATGTTGCAACAGGGTCACGCTGCGCTCCTGGGCCGGCATGAAGTTCTGTCACCTAACCGAACTTCAGGGAAGCATCACCAACACCTCCCCTGCTCCTGCAGCTTTTCCACCAGGTGAGTGCTCAAAATCCCAGCGATAATGTATTTTTATCACTGGCCCCAGGGCTGGATTGTAAAACAAACTCAAACTTGTGGCTCGCATCCTCCAGTGCGAAACCTGCTGCTCCCACCAAGGCCGTGGAGAAACCCCCCCAGCGACTTCCCACACACGCTATCACGCAGCGTGGGAGAAAGGAGGAGGGGGGATTCAAGGCACAAAGCCACAATAATTCGGGGGTCAGCCCGGCAGAGGGACCTCCCCCCGCTCCGCTGCAGTACCACAACAGCTCTGCACCGGGTTTCTCGGCCAGATTTCAAGACGCAATTTCGCCTACTTACCGTACTGGATTTGAGCGCATCCCCATTGTCCTCTTCAGATTCTAGTGCAACAGGTAAAGATTTCTGTGGCGGGGAGAAGGTTAAGTCCCACCTTAGTAGCCGAGGTTCAGCTTTGTCCCCGAATCTCAGGTTTTCCAGTTTCTGCACCGTGGGCTCGGCAGAGGGAGCTGGCCTGAAATTCTCTTTGTTCTGGGACTTAGACCTCAGTCTCTGAACCCCGAAGCCCCGGTCTTCCCCACGGTGGTCATCAGCCATGCTCCTGCAGGGTCCCCCTTTGCTATAGTGTCTTTTTTGGGTGTGAATCTCTTGCATATAAGAATCCATCCTCATGAGGGGCTTCATCTCCATCTCGTAATTGCTCATCTTCTCCTCGTCTAGCTCAAGCAGCTTGGAGCTCCCTGAGCTGTGGTTGTGGGACCTGTGGTGGGAAGTCCATGAAACCGTGGCTGGGGAATCTGTCCACCTCTCTCTTTGCTTGTGGTTGGAGGCCGAATGTTTGTGTCCTCCACTCCGACCTCTGTAGTCTTCAGGGATGGAGGCGGACCCCAGCTGACCGCTGCGCAGCGTCCCGCTTCTCACACCGCGAGTCCCGCTGACCTTCTCTTCGCTCCAGCTGTTGGGTCGCAAGTAATCCCCACCGCGTCCCTCCAGCAACATCTGGATCTCCCCACCCCTCTCTTCGTCCACCGAGACCTGCCTGGAGAAGTGCGTGCTCTTGTTCCTGCAGGAAGGCCCCAGGGGCGGCGTGGAGGAGGGACTGGCGGGGAAGCTCTGCAGCGGGCTGTCATCGGGAGTCAGGTCGGACGGGGTGGTCCCTTTGCGGTACAGCTCGGGGCTCTCTTGTTGGAGGGGCGTCCCGGTGGAGAGGACCTCAATGTCATCGCTCGAGTTCTGGCGCTTCGGTCTCTGGCATTCGAGCCCTTTTTGTGTAGTCGTTAGAAGAGAGAGGGAGAGAGAAATGCAACAGGATTATTTCTATTCTGTGGGCACCCACCTGGTTTTTCATGTCAAAGAACAGGGCTGAGGGTGCCGGACAGCAGGGGAACCGCGGGGCAAGGTCAGGACGGCGGCAGCTTAGCACAATAAACAGAGCCGCGCGGTGTGAGCGGCTGCAGCCCGGCACGGGAGACGGTTTGGCATCAGCTACGGCATTGTCAGGACAGAGGCATCCCCCATGAAGGTTGTGTTCCTCCACTGCTGTTAACTCAAGGGCCACCACCCTTTTAGAGACAACCGGGCATCACTGTGGCTCTCCTTTCCAGCTGAGCCAAACAGGCTCCACAGTGGGTGTCCTCGTCAGGCACCCTGCCTGGGGCTCAGGGAACCGCCTGTGTGTGCTACCAGCAAAATGACTTGCAACAGTTTTGCAGCCCCAGCGATGTGGGGAAGCCACTTGGGATGCAGAGCTGCTGGGAGCCCTGCGCAGGCAGAGGAGCGGGCTCAAAAGCAGCCCGCATGGCTCCACGGCACCATGCCTGCGCTGAGCACGCTGCCACTCCCTGTGTTAAGGGGGTTATGTCCCTGTCCGTTGACTTTGTTTGGGGGGGATCCATCTGACCCCCCTTTCCCACCAGTTCCCAGTCTGCCAGCATGAGAGGGGCAACCTGCGGTGCAGCTGGTGGCAGCCCATGGCTCATGCCGTGCCCTGCGCTTGTGTGCCGGGCGCCGGGATCAGCCCGTGCCTGGCTTGCTGCCCAAGTCCCCACACCTCGCCCGGGACGGGCCGCGCATTGGCTGTGCAGTACGGACAGGGAATCCCATCCCAGAGTTTTCACAGGGAGATGGTCCCATCTGGACAGATGTGCAAGCCTCCCACTAAGGAAGCCCCCCCCCCCCACCATGTATCCCCCAGCTTTCCTGCCCCATACAGACACGGAGGGCGGGACGTTTGGGGAGCACGTGGGCAGCCGTGCCCCACATGTTCAGGCAGGAGCACACGTGTTCAGAGCTACGTGAGTGCAATAGACACCATCACCCTTATTTCGCTGTGCATTTCACTCCCCTTGAGCCCAGAGCACACCCCAGACACTGTCTCCCTAGGGACAGGGACTTCAGGAGCGGCTGAGTGTCTTCTGCTGGAGGTGACCAGCTGGTGAGAAACATGTCGCTTCTCCAGACAATTAGAAAAAACCCTGCAACTTATTAATCATTGATGAAACACCAGATTATTTCAAGGGGGTGCAAGCTAATAGTGGTTAATTCTCATTTTACCCTCTCAAGGCGTAGCTGTTCTCGGCTAAAGCCATGCTAAATTACGTGAATAATTTGATAAATATATTAACTGCCTAATGCCCCTGAAATGCATCTAATTGCAATTTCTATGGCTAGACAAGAAATGAGTCTCAAAAAGGAAGAACTCAATTTCTTACCATCGTTTAAAAAGAAATGCTCTGAAGCGCCTGCTCTAATCTCTCCACTTCTGCCGAGTAATTTTCTCTATCGCATCTTCTTGGGGAGCTGCTGCGGCTGGGACGTGCCTTCGCGCGCAGCCATCCCTGCGTCCCACCGCATCCACAGTCTGGATACACGCAGGGGATGCCAGGAGCATGGGGACAGATGTCCCCATTGGAGCACTTGCAGGGGAGGGAAATAGTAACAAGGCTGCTTGGAAATTTCCTACTGAAGCAATTTCTTGACGGGAAATGATCTGCTAGTGACTGTCATTTTTTTTGGGTATTACTTGCCACGGAAAATCGCGTTTGTGTTTTGGGACAATACTCAGATAGTTCAGCCTTAGTTCGTTCCCTGTGTCCCTGTTTGTCTGTGGGAGACTGAACCTCCTGGGATTTATCTGGAGCCCCTGAGCAATCCTTGTACTGGTGGAAAACTGCTGTGAAGGTGGAGTTCACCCCCTCTCTTTTCACGCAGAATAACTGTCTCTGGAGAAAGGTACAGACTGATTCTGTGGCTGTTGTTCGGATGTTCCCATTCCAGCCACCTCCAGCATCACGGATGGGAAACTGAGGCAGGGAGGGAATAAATGACTTCACACGAGAAGGCTGGGAAGCCAGCTACTGAAATGGGCTCACCCGAGACTGGGGGTGTCCCTGTTGGTCTCAGGCTTTGACCAAATCTTCCCTGGTTCAGGTCTGCGGGCCTCTTGCTGGACTTGCAGGGATTCGAAAGCTTCCCACGAGCTCCGATGACCCCAAAGCCGATCTCCAAGGGCACAACCAGCCACAGCCTCACTACACCCACTGCTCCCGCACAGCACCGCCAACCCCCATCTCCCCCGGTCCCCCGAGCCCCACGACGGAGACAGGAAAGCCCAGTGATGCTCCAGCATCTTCACCCTGCAGACCCACACCAGGGACCACGTTATTAAGCACCCTCTCGTCCTAAACCTTCCTCACCCAGCCCTGCAGTGAGCTGATCTAATCCTGCCTCCCCATGGGTTAATTCCTTGAGTTTTGTAGCCCCTGCCTGGGGCTCCCGATGAGCAGGTGCCCGGCGCTGGGACACGCCACCCCTCCAGCCCCGGAGCCCCGCAGCGACGCAGGTGTTTCCTTGCGGAGGAACTCAACAGATGCACAGTGCTGGCTTTCGACACCCAAGGATGTGCAACAATTATTTGGAGCTAAAATTAGTCGAGGAGCACGTGATGTTCCTGGAAGAACGGTTGTGAAAGCGCAAAGGAGGATGCTGAGCACCAAATCTGGATTTCCAGCAGGATTGAGGCAACCCTGCCCAGCCAGCTGCGGCATATTCAAAGCCGAGCACGTGCCCCCAGCTGCTGCCGTGCCCCCGAGGACCCACGTACGGGATCTGGTGCGGTGTTGAGCTCCTGCCTCTGCCACTGACGTGCTGCCATCACCCCGGGGGAGTCAATTCACCAGCACCATCCAGCCCATGGGCTGAACCGGGGAGGCACAACCTCATGATGGGAACGTGGCAGATCCCCATGGCAGGCAGAGATGGAAAAGCACAGAGGAGAGGGTGATGCAGGGTACTGAGCCGGGATATTCTTGTTTTTTCCAGGTGAAGGCCTCAGGGCACTGCTGTGGCATGTATGGGGGTGCTGGAGCCAGAGCCGGTGCCTGCAGGGCTGGAGTCTGTGTCCCTTCACGCAGGGGTGGCACTATGGATGAGGGGCCAGGATGCCTGCCGGGCTGACACTGAGGGGGCCATGAAACCCCCCGTGATGCTGTGAAGGTGAGCGGCACCGAGCACCCACAGTGCTGTGCAAGGGGGGCACATCCAGCACCCACAACACTCTGCAAGGTGGGCACACTCAGCACCCATGACACTCTGCAAGGGGGGCACATCCAGCACCCACAACACTCTGCAAGGTGGGCACACTCAGCACCCATGACACTCTGCAAGGGGGGCACATCCAGCACCCACGATGCTGTGCAAGGGGGGCACATCCAGCACCCATGACACTCTGCAAGGTGGGCACACTCAGCACCCATGACACTCTGCAAAGGGGGCACATCCAGCACCCACAACACTCTGCAAGGTGGGCACACTCAGCACCCACAGCATTGTGCAAGGGGGCCACATCCAGCACCCACAGTGCTGTGCAGGGGGTCACATCCAGCACCCAAGATGCTAAGCAAGGGGGGGTGGCACGCAGCACCCACAGCGCCGTGCAGAGCGGCAGCAGCTCCCCCCATCACTGCCGCAGCCCCCCCCAGGCCGTTCGCAGCCTGAGGTCACAGGGTCTGTGGGGTGGCACGGCCGCTCGCAGCTGTTATCTGCCTGACTTGGTCCAAGGCGCTCCCAGGTTTCCTGACACGTCCTGGATGGTGTGTTTGTTTTTTAATGCGCTCTAAGTGGAAAAACCATTCCCCCTGCTTCACTCGCACACAGCCCACGAAGACACGAGCACCAGAAACACGAGCCCCAACACAAGCCAAGCACTATGTCCCTGTCTAGAAACTAGTAAAAAATGTATTACCTAAAAATATCTTCTCAAGAGGTGATTTAAAACAGCAAAGTCTCTTGGCAAGAGGAAATGGAGACGAGGAATATCTCAGGGCTGAAGAAGCCCCTGGGACTGCGCAGGCCTGTGAAAAAGCTCCGACATACAAACCAGACCTCTGCAGGAGGAGAAATGCTGAGGGGTGTTTGAGCAGGGATGTGCCTTTTCCCGCAGGCAGAGAGCTGCACAGGGCTTGGCTACGAGGGGCTCTGCATGCTGTGCCGGGGGGATGCCCGACTCCCCCCCAACACCCATCCCCACCTGACCCTGTGCTGGACCGGGTTGCTACGTGCATCACCCCAGCTCAGGCGGGCTCATGGCTGCAGCCAGACCTCAAGCCCCGTCTGGCTCATCACTGCTGAGCTGTGGGATGCCCCCGGCCGCCCCCGCAGCCTCCGCGCCGCGGTTAAGTGAGGACTTGTGCATGGGCTGGCTGGTCCAAAAGATGCAACGATCCCTTTTCCCCAACCTTGGGGAATGGCACCACCAACATGAGTCACTGGCACCAGCCCTTGGAGCAATTAAGCCGAATGAGTAATCTTCAGTTAGAGAGCTGGAAGGGGGAGAAAATAACGATAGATGCCTCCTAACGAGGGTTCAGTGTAGGAAAACTTTTGAATAAAACCATTCACATATATTAATTACTATGTTAATTGTTGCTGTGAGGACTTAGAGCTTTCCACTCCCACTCTCAGCAACCTCTCTCGCTCCTGGGGCTGCAGACCCCTGCCTGACCAGGGCTTTGCTTCGGCTTCCCCCTCCCTGAGCCTTTGCTGAGCCTGAGCCAGTAAGCAGAAATTTGGAGAAACCAGCAAGAAATGTTGAAGATGACGGAGGGGAGGGAGAGCGAGCAGGCAAACCTCAGATGCACGTTTCCCAAAACCTTTGCACAGACCCACGACTGATTTGAACGCCCAAGAGATGGACCAGGCACCAGTGCGAGCTGCCCCAGCGCTGCTGGCCCAAGCATTCAAAAGAAATCATAAACCATAAAAGCCATGGGGGTAAAGTCAGTGACGGCCTCTGGGATCATTTGTGTTCGTGTTTTGCTTTCAGAGCTCTGGTTGCCTTTTTGCAGTGCAACCATCAAGGACTAAGAATTAAAAAAAAACGGGAAAACACCCGTGAAAGGGGGAGATCCTTGTAACGACAGGACTGCACAGGGTGGAAGTGTTGAATATCGAAAGCCTTGTGCTAAAACCCCTGAAAACTGGTGTTACAGGGCAGTTTCCCACCCCAACAGTCCCGGCGAGGTCCGGGAGCTGTGGCCACACCGCGCAGGGCTCATTTTGGGGGTTTTGGGGTCTCTGCGGGGCTGCCTGGGGCAGAGAGCGGAGCGGGGCCGGCGCAGCAGCACGCACTGACCGTTTTCCCTGTGCTGGAAGGAAGGCGAAAACTCTTTGGCAGTGATCCTGGCGATCCGTGCTTCTTCCTGAGCTTTCTGCGCCGCCGTCACAGCCGCCTCCGCCTTGGCCCTGGAGTGAGAGGTCCTGCAAGGCAACCAGAGAGACAAGGACCATGTCAGGCAGCTTCCCTCTGCAGACCAAAGGCAAATTGCCCCCCACGAAACCCCTTTGCTCCAAACCCCTTCAGCTGCGACAGAGAAGCTGCCACCGGGAGCTGGGGCTGGTCGGGGGTGATGTTACATCAACAACATGTTCATGGACTGTTTCTCAGTCTGCAAATCACCCAGGCGACTTGGAAACAGGGACAGGATGGTTCGTTCCCCCGGGGAAGCATCACCCCAAAGCAGGCTGGTCCCCTCCATCACGCATCCCTCCGTGGGGTACCCCAGCCCCGCAGTTATCTGCAGCAACCTCTGCCTGCATCTCCTGTGAGCCTCTGGGGATGAAGACCTGAATTTAAAGCCGGTGGGTTTTTTTTTAACCAAAAACATTTGCTTTTAGATGGAAAAGAGAAGATTTCCACCCCCGTCACCACGTTTTGCGTAAAATGCTGGATGTAAATACAAGCACAGTTTGTCACCAAGAGCAGAGGTAGGAGCGGGGGCTTGCCATCGGTACCGCCTCTACCACCCCTTAACACATCTTTATCAGGGCTTTTTTTTTTTTTTCCACTCTGGATGAGCGACTGTTCCCTGCACTCACCCATTACCGGCGATTCCCCAGACACTCGTGTTTGATGGTATTTCATCCCATTGCTCAGGATTTACACCCTCTTATACAGCTCCTCTGCAGCGTTTCTGTGAGCATCCTTCAAAGGCTGGTTTGCCCCTTCCCCTTAGCTGAGCTATCGAGGCACTTTAAAAAAAAAAGCCTGTTCCTACCCACTCTGGTGCAGGCAGCGTTATAAATAGCTCATCTGATTTCTTTTCCCTCCAAAATCAGGCCCTCCATCTCCTTTAATCATTTTTTTTTTCTGCTGCTCTCTGAATTCCCTCTAATTTTTCGACATCTGCTCGAAGAGGAGTGCCATTTCTGACAGGCTCCTATAAATGGAAAATAGGGCCAGTAATGTGCCTGGCGTTGCATCGTGCAGCACCAGCCGTGGATACAAAACTGGGCGGGCGGGCGTCTGTGTGCTGTCACCTCTTTAAGCCCGGGTGAGGTGCCTGGTCCCTGCTCCCAGAGCCGACCTGTCACTCGTTTTGAAGCGCTGACAAGTTGTCTTTCCTCTAATGAGTGCTTTATTGATATAAATTTGCTGCTTTGGAGTAGCCGAGGAAGTGGGACACGACCTGTTCTCCCGGAGCTATCAAAGGTGGCGGAGGTGCTGCCGTGATGTTGTTGCAGGTCCCGCAGGTCCTCCCTGACCGATGCCACCAAAAATTGGTTTTAAATAGTTTTTAACCCACCCTGGGTCCAGTGCTCACTCTGCTCAACACTCATGCAGGGTTGGAGGAGTGGACAAGCATGTTACAGCTCCATTCCCTGGCAGGTATCCCAGCTCAGCTCTTTTAGGAGAAGCAGGGATGCTCCAAGCAGGAGCTGCAGCAAATTGCTGGGAGAGGTGCAAATTGCTCCTGGTTTTGGCACAAACGTGGTCAGTGGGAAAGGCTGGGGCATCAGATGCATCAATTAAACCACTGCAGTGCCAAGGACGGTGCTACCCGAGGCTTAAGATTATGCTGCTGACCCTCTGAGGTTGTTAAAACAGCAGCTAGCATCTTCCACGGGAGCTTCTTAGTGGTCCAGACATCGGCTCCTGAAAATCCTCCATCCACCTATCCCTCCAGTGTCTCCTCAAGCTGAAAACTGTTCAGGGGAGGGACTGTGCCTCCCATACTGCAGCACATTTACAGAGCAGGCTGCCAGTCCCCTCTGCCCTCATACAAAGGATTAATAACGTCTGAGAGTGTCTGGACCAAACTCAGCAGGCAGGATTACACGCCGCCTCCCCATACACCTCCCCGGAGATGCAAGTGGAGGCAATGATCTGTCACTTGTTGCCAGGGAGGGAGGCTGGAAGTGCCAAAAAAGCAGCTTGTGCCACTTCCAAGGGTCTGGGGACACACGAAGGTGTCTGCAGAGCGGGAGGTTACCCATACGTGCAGCCACCACCCAAGGCATGCTCCCCTCTCCAGTGTACACCACCTCCCCTTTTTTCTCCAAAATGGGTCAAAACCACCATCCCTGGGGCGCGGATGGGTTTCCATCCCTGGAAAACTCACTCCAGCAACTTCTGGACTAGTTCATCCCCTTGGACTCCAACATCAGCCCAGGAAGAGCAGCAACTTGGGGCTTTGACCCAGAAGGAGTTAAAAATCAATCATATTAATTAAGCCATCTCTGATTTAAATATACGCAATGCCCACAAAGCGGGTGTAACGCTGAGTGCTGCGCGGGGAGGCTTAATTGTTTGTAATGCTCTCTAAGGTTCTTGGAGGAGAGGCACCATCAGAGTGAAAAGCAGAATTATGGTGATCTATATGTTGCATAATAAAATACATAAGTATTCCCAAATAAATGCAAGTAATCCAGTTAGCGTTCTCATGACTTTGTCACGTACTAAATTTAACAGCTGTCTCCTTTATACATGCCTGCTGCTTGTAGTGTGCGCTAAATCTTAATTCCCCAGTTAATTGCTTGAGTTTATTTCCTTGTAAAGCGGGTCTTTCTCCACGACATATAGACGGGGCCCGATCTAATCACTCTTCTCCTGCCGTAAGCGCTGCCATAAATCTTTCCTAGACGGAGACGCCGTCCTGGAAACCACAGTCAAAATAAGGCTGGATCCTTCCCTGTGGATTCATCGCAGCTGGAGGAGGAGGCTGGGGATGCTCAGAGGCGGGAGGAATTAAACAGATCCCCCTGCATTGCTCCTTTGTTACCCCCCCGTGGTGCCCTCCATCCCGTAATAAGCCCACTGGACCAAGGGTGGTGTTTGCAGGAGCACAGTGACCCTCTTGTTTGATTGGAGTTGATTCAAAGCTGCATACCTGCTGGAAGATGCTCGGCTTGGTCCCTTCTGCCACCGGCGGGTGAACAGGGGAGAGGGAGCGCTGCAGCTCGGGGTGCCGGAGGTGGCCGGAGAGGGACTTTGGAGGACGGTCACCTCCAAATCACATTTTGGTGCGCTTCGCCACCCAAGCTGAACCGGGGACGGGTGCTGCGGCAAGGATGGTGCTAGGACGAGCCAGAGGGGTGATGGCGGGGGTGGTTTGTAGCTCTTGAGACTCAAGGGTCTGGTTTGGGTGAGGGCAGAGAGTCCAAGCTGGGACTAGCTTGGAATATTTTATTTATTAATTTTTTTGCCAAGCTGACTCACTCTTCTTGGAGGATGACCGGGCAAGTGGTCAAACTGGCAAGAAGAACTGGCAGGAGGCAAGGAAAAATCACAACCAAACAGATTTCTGTAAATCTTTGCAGATCTCTTGTGATTTGGCCAGAACTGACAAGGGAAAGGACAGTACCTGTGAGTGGTTCATAATGCCAACTTTATCAGCTCCAGCTAATCTGTAAGAAGCTGGAATAAACCAATTTGTGAGGAAGAACTTGGCTTTTTAGGAATGCCAACAGTGACTCTGGCCTGGCTCTGCCTAAGTGAGGAGCCAGTGCAAGGGCTTCTGCTGCAAATGCGGTGCTCCGGGACGGTTTAGCCAACGAGCGGCGAGCTCTCAGCAAAATCTGTGGCACCTGACGGTTTCAGGAAGAAAGGAAGCAAAATTAAAACCAGGCAGGGCTCGAGTGGTGTTTAGGTTAATGCACCGCTTTGGCAGGAGAACAAGTGGGACAAACTGCTTAAAAATTACCCTGGAAATTAGAGCGAGGTTACAGAACACCAGAAACACTTCTGAACAGAGACAGGTCTGTTTGGGAGTTGTAAATGCAACGCCAACACTTGCAGGGAGAGCACCCGGTGACACAAGAAACCTGCTTCATTTCTGAGTCCTCCCCATCCAGCTTTGCTTGAGCGCAGTGACCGTGGAAAGGGTGAGCTGGAACCAGATGAGGGATTTGCCATCCCTGTTCTTTGTTTTCTTGCACCCCTGTACGAAAAACATGCTCTTCTTCAATAAAAAACTAGGCAGCGGACTGTGTTTGGGGCGAAGGCAAGCTACGTGCTGGACGCAGGGGGAAATCTGCATTGTTTGGGGTTTAAATGCGAAAAAGCATCGTATGGGCAAGATTTCTAGAAAAGAAGGTCTGTTTTCCAAAATTCGCGTGGCAGCTCTTGCTGGGGAATTTCTGTTCTTTTGCAGGCAAACTCCTGGCTTCTCTGGTGCCCCCAGGAACTCAGAGCTCGGCCAAGGGATCCTCTCCTCAGTGGGACTGGACAGGGAAGAATGAAACTGCTGCTTTATCGTCGAGGTCCTGCTGTAGGGATGGAGATCCCCAGCGTTCCTCCGTCCCATGCTGAGAGCGGATGGAAACCTCTCCTGAGCTCTCCAGGGAGCCCCAGCTCCTCAACAGGAGCACGCACCGGGCTGCAACGAGCCCTAAACCCTTTGCTCAGTACCGAGCTGATTTCAACAGGACTATTAGGTCTTAATCTTTCCTGTATTGCCTGTACACCTACAAATCAACCCTCCTGCAAGGGAGCTCAAAAACCCCAAGCTCCTGGTAACTACAACGGGGTTCTCTGTCTTCTCCCACTTGTTTTCCATTTCTTAGCTCGCATGGAGGGGCAGGAGTGACAGACAGACCAATCTAACTGTCCAGCAATGAAGTGAGAAAGCTGAGATCAAAAGAAAATTATTAAAACTATTATTAAAGCCTTCTTCCATGCAGCTTTTTGAACGCCTCCTACCGTATAAAAGCAGAAAGCCCTGTGGTCCACATTTTCATGGAAAACACGTAAACCTGCCACGTGCAGCCTTCACTGAAGGCTTCCCGGCTGCTGGCTCTGGGCACGCACAAGTGGCGAGGATGGGGTTAACCAGCCAGTGAGCTCATCCTGGGACATAATGAACAGCCTCAAGTTTTCCTCAGGGGCCAGGCTGGCTCCATCGGATTCACTTTGTCTCTCAGGTCAATATGTAATCAGGCAGCTTTTTTGTTGGTTTGTTTTTTTTTTTTTGTAAAATGCTTCTTTATCTTCCTACAGGAGGCACGTTCTCTCCCTCCATTACAGCGGGTCATGTATTTTTCAAATGGCAAAATTCAATTAAAACAAACACAAACTGCAAGAAAACACTTCAGGAAAAATTCAGAAAGAGTATTTGCTGGGCATTTAAACTGGGTGCTTTGCTCTGGTGAAAAGCAGTGGTGGCTGCAGCGGGGCTGGCTCAGGGCTGCACAGGGAAGCGTCGGGATGCGCTTATCCCTGGGAAGGGATGGCTGGGCAAGGCGTGGAGAAGGAATTTTTTGGTCTGACCTCCCCACGTGCAAAGACCAGGCTTGCATGAGCGTGAGTCCCTCTGCTGTGTTGACTCGCCAGGGGTTATTTCACGCTCCCACCAGCCGAGCGGAGAGCAGGATCCGGCCCTAATGGGATCGAGTTGAGATGCACCAAGAAACACAAAGCAAAAGCCCCCAAGTGATCGATGCCAGCAAGCAAACCCCAGAGCCGAAGAGAGAGGGGGAGCGCGATGCAACCTCTCCCAGGCTATCCATCCCCTCGCTCCACATCCCGCAGCGAAGCAGAGGCGCTTCCCGCTCCCGATCCCTCGGGGATCGATAGCTGCAACCAGCGGCGGGGAGGGCTGGAGGCTCTGCCTGCTCAGGGCAGGATCTCAACCCCTGCCCGCAAGGAGGGCGGGCTTGGCTGGTCTGCACGCTCTCCTCGATGGGACAAATTGGGACTGAATTATTAATAGCCGCTGCAGACTGTCTGGCTTCTACCTCTGCGGGAGCATCTGATTTAGGGCAGAGCTGGGGAGGGCTGCAGCGCCCATCCTGCCTCCCTCCGCCCCTGGCACAGGCTTTGGCTCAGCAGCCTTTGGCGGGCACAGCACCCCGCACCCAGCACCTCCCTGGCCCCAAAAGACGGGCGCAATAACCCGACAGCAAGGGCCAGGGTAGGCACGACCCAGGGCCAGGCTCTGTCTAGACATTTCCTTCAGGGAGTGGGGAGATGGCAGCAATTAACAACCTGTTTGTTATTTTCCCTATCTGGCATTTATTGCCCCGATAAAACCCACTCTTAATTCCAGCTTGACTCTTTTCACAGCTTTCCTGGCTTGGTTGTTATTGCGCTAGGCTCGCTTTGAGTGATTTGTGAAGGCAGTAATACAGTGCCGGTACTCAGGGGGTGGAATATTAGACACACCAATTAGCTATCTGTGCATAAATTCCCATTTACCTGCTTATCGCAAGCATATTTGCCTTGCCTGCTTCCTCCGCCTGCTTTTTCCTCCACCCCCCCAGCGCAGGAATTCTTAATCAAGAGAAAAAAGCAGCTAATGTGACCTCTGACATGACGTAATGCAGCCAAAAACGTCTGCTCGGGCTCTTTGCAGCCAGACAGAAAGCGGGTGCTGTGCATAGCAAAGAGAAAGCCTGGCTTCCCCGCATCCCGCTGCCAGGCTTCCCAGCTCGGGATGGAGATTTGGGGGTGGGAGGCTGGACCACCCCTGCCCGAGCTGGCGGGGAGCAACCAGCCCTGGGAGGAGGAGTGGGACACGTCCCGTCACCAGACAGCGAGAGGGAAGGGATGGGGGGGGGGGGGGGCATGGGGTGGAGGGGATGCTTATTGCAGGCTCTGGAAAAATTGCTCGGAAAGTCACATTTCAAGAGAAAAGTTCTGAATTTAAAAAAAAAAAAAAAGAGAAATCTATAATCCTGAAAAAAACTCCAACCCCTTGATGCGTTTCTTTGTTACGGCCCAAGAAAACAAAACACAGAGAAGGATGGAAAATGTTGTGGCCAAAAGCCCACATCTGAGCCTCCCTGTGGTTTTACACTGGGAAATGTAACGTTGCAGGGGAAACCGTTCCCAAGCCAGCTGGGAGACCTCACGGGGAGCAGGTGCCTGTGGCCCAGCTGGGGCACAGCATGCATGAGGTCTCTGAAACTCATGGAAACGGGGATGGAGCCACTTCCCATTTAGCTCATTGCTCCAGGCACCTGTGCCAGATTCTTCTCTACCTTTATAATTTTGGAGCTTACAAATGGAGAGCAAATTCACCAAGGCGTCATTTGCCATTTTTCACTGAAATACCATTTTTTAAAATCGAGTAAGCGAAAAAAATATCCCGGGCTGCATTCTTCCAACCTGTGCCTTGCCTTTAAGTAGATAAAATGAGTTTTGCTGGAGAACTGAATTCACAACATAGTGGTGCAAAGTCATGGTGTCTTGGGGGACAGGGATGGGCCACAATCAAATGTCACATCCCCAAAATCCTGGGAGAAATACGGCCCAACCCACAGCCAGCAGCGTGTTGCACGGTGATCGTGTCGGCTGCTCTCATCCCCAGGCATCCCCTGGGACCCTGAGCTGGGCCTTTTCCAGCAGAGAAGGATGACGCAGCCAAAGGGTTGTAACGCCACGATCCTCTCCAGCTTGCCTTATCGCCATCATCCCAAACCGGTCACGGGGCTGCTCAGATTTGTTTATTTTATTCTTGTTGTTGCTTATCAAAAAAAGTGCCTGGCACAAGAAAATCAAACTCCATTGACTTCAAAGGGCTGGGCCAGGTGGAGCTGGTATCCAAAGGCACATCTGCCACCGTTACCCAGGATGCTTCCAGCATTCCTCTCTGGCCAAGGGACATGCAGAATAAGCAGAGCCAGGCAGCCCCATGCATTTCCCTCCCAGTGGGTTTCCTTCCTTTTAATTTGTTGCCCCCTGGCAAGGGTAAAGCTGATGGGTCTTTTGCGCCAGAGAGGATGTGCAAGCTGCCCTGAGATGTTATTTACAGCTCACAAGATAATTAACATCTGGAAAGGGAGTCTCATCTCCTGCCATCTGTCACTTGTAACGAAGCTACGGAGGATGCAGGTGAGTGACGCGGCCAGGCAGTACCTGCCCATCCCGGTGCTTTTGTGCCTGCCAGCCCAGACGCACACGCAGGACCTGGGCTTTGCCCTGGAGAAAGGCCAGCTTTGGTGCCACCGTCCCACCGCTGCCCCAGCCTGGCCTGCCAAAGGAGGCAGGTTTGGCATCACAGGTGGGGCAGGGGTGCAGCAATCTCTCAAATCAACACAGAGGCAGCAAGAGCAAACTCCAGCCCCGAGGATGGAATTT
This sequence comes from Falco peregrinus, assembly GCF_023634155.1. Lineage (NCBI taxonomy): Eukaryota > Metazoa > Chordata > Aves > Falconiformes > Falconidae > Falco > Falco peregrinus. The sequence goes on from NC_073734.1 coordinate 5,082,779, forward strand.
CCCCTTTTCTTATAAACTGGGGAGTGCATGAGATAATTGCAGCAATGCCGGGAGCTTTGTTGTTTTCTGGAAAGTGATGGGCAGAGATGCAAAACCTGCAGGAACCCACTCAGAGCAGGGTTTGGGCAGAACTAGCTTCAAGGAAAGGAAAGGAATGAGCAGGAGGGATGCTGCCTGCTTTCCAGCTGTCACACTTTGAGTGGGGCAGTTTTCCATGATTTTACTGGATAATTGTCATGTACGTAATGGAAAATGTACATAATGGAAGTGGAAAACGCTGATGTCCCCCTCCTCATCCCCTGCTCCCACGGAGTGCCAGCAGACAGCCCTCCACGCATACATCCCAAAGGCACAACCACGCCACAAATGTTCTTCTAACCCTGTGCAAAAATAGCGCATTACAAACGAGCCTGCCACTTTCAGGCAGGAGGCAAAACAGGTTGGAAGAAATCACTAACAACCCTTGGAAAAGTAAAAAAATAAAAGAAGAAAAAGCCCAAGCAAAAGCAAGCGAAGGCATGAAATCTCCAAGGAACGCGGGCAGCGCTGGATCATCTGCACACTGCAGATCTATACTGTCTGTATCAAATGCAAAAACAGAACAGCAGAAAAGCCCTACATCAATGCCGCATTCGGGTGGAGATTTTTAAATGCACAACAGGCCAAGTTATAGCTCCCCAAGCAGCCATAACTCAGCCTGCTTGGACATGTGGAGCGTTGAGTTTGGCTGTACATGCTGCTGACTGTAATAACTTCAGGCTGGATCCCGCATTCCGGCTGCATCGCCCTGTCTCCGGGCAAGGCTGGCTCCAAAGGCGGCACTGACAGAACCCTCGCAAGCCCGTCCCTGCTCATTACGCCAGGGAAATGCCGGGTTTTTGGTGGGAGGTTTGACCATGGTGGGTCTGGATGGGTGGCTTGGTGCAACACTACCCATCTTTCTGGATTTATCGAGGAGAGGAGGATAGAGATGTGGTCGGGACACAATCACCTGCGGTCCAGCCACAAATTTGGAGCAACCTTTGTGGGATGGAGGAAGGCTATTAGAAAAAGCCTGGCTCGCTGTGGACACTGGGTACCCTCTCCTGCCATGTCCAGCCCCAGGCTGCACGTCAAAAGGTGGAGGGTTTGGTGGACCAGCAGCATCCCAGCCTGGCCTCCATCACCAGAAGGTCCCCAAACCAGCCCGTTCCTTCCCGTTTTTCACACTGACTTCCTCGCTTGGATGATGCCATGCATGGGATGAAGAGTGGGCTAGAAACCTCAATGCCAAAGGTGAAAAATGCAGCAAAGAGAGAAACTGAAGCAAGCCACGGGCAAAGGAACCGAGAGAGCCTCTGGTGAGCGAAGCAGCCCTCAAATCCCTTTGAGGAGCCATCAGCACAGCCCAGCCCTTTGGGAATCATTAGAGGCTTTTCCCTATGATCAAGGGAAAAGTGCTTAGAATAAGAGAATTTGGGGAGTTCAAGCGAAAAACTCCAGGTGAGGGAGGTGATGGCAGACAAGCAAAGCAGATCTGCCAAATTTCAGTTTCATTTTGATGCCTAAAAATGAACGAGTCAAACCAAATTCTGAAGCAAAACACAACAGAACTGCAAAGAGAAGTCTTCTTTCCTTTCCTGACCCTTCACCCCATTCGGGTTTTGGCTGAAACACTCTGGCAGTTTCACAAGTTTTGGTCACCTCAAGCAAAACAGACATTTGGCAAATGAACTTTCCAGGCAATTTTTGTTCTGCTGTTGGAGCCACAGAAGCCTGAAAGAGGCAGCGCAGCACAGAGCTCACCGTTCTCCTTTCCCCTGGTGATGTGGTGATGGGCTGATGGACAGGGACATCCCCTGACGTGCCTCTGGCCACGCACCGTTTTACTCAGCCAACAGCAAAACCCACCCTGGTTCAGAGCAAACCGCAAAAAGAGCCAATGACGAGCTCGTTTAACTGAACCTAATATTTTAGTTCCAGCGCAGTCTGGACTCAGGCCAAGACGTGGAGCTGAAACGGCCTCAGGAGCACTGACGGATGCTCTCCAGCTGTCGGAGGTGACTGATATCCAGCCTCGCCCTCTGGGACTTCTCCACCACCTCCAGCCCCATGGGATAGGAGACAGGACTCTTCTCCAGGCGATGTGACAGAGGTCTAAGGGATACGTTAAAATGGTCCAGTCTTCTGAGTGATGGAAAACGTATTTTGACCACCAGGGCCCTAGTGGATGCTTGGAAAGCAAATACATCCATGTCTTGCTCCATGCAGCTGCGAGGAGGCTGATTCCCTGGTGTGAGATGCAGGCGGTGGGCACCGCTCTGTGTGCCTCTTGCCACATTCAGCCTCGCCAGCATGGACCCAGTGACCACAGGGAAGCTTTTTCTGCTGGAAGGGGCAACTGGCCCCGAAGCAGCTAGTCAGAGCCTGCCACATGTGGGACACGGCAGCAGCATCTCCATCCCCCACTACCACATCCCACTCCCACGTCTGCACACCAGCACCCCCCAGGAACGACGAGAAAATGCCAACCCAGAGCAAAAATGCTCCTAACGCCATCGTGGTGCCAAGTGGGGGCAAGGACCTCGCCTGGCTGCGCGCAGGGTACCAGCACCCCCTGCTGCAGCTGAGCCCTGCGCAGTTCGGCTGGACGCAGACTTGCACAGAAACTCAGCTGGAAACAGTACCCACCACCGGCCCTGCTAAAAGCAACATCAGATGCTAAACCACTGCAGAAATAAGTCTGGTGCCAGGTTGCTGTCACCAGTGCCTGCCACTCCGGTCCCCATCAGGAGGGATGGAGAGGACAGGAGTGTTTGGTGAAATTTTTTTTTTTTGAGCAGCATTGGCCCCATGGCACATGTTGCCGGGTCCCCTGCACCTTCCACAGCCCCAGTGGGTGCAGGCAGGAGGGAGAGGGGCTGGGGGTGCCCCAGGGATGTGGGTGGGCAGACCCCTCTGTGGTTCGAGTGCTGGACACAGCCCTGCCAACTGGGGAGGGGGAAAAAATAATATAGCATCCCAGTTGCCACAGCAACGAGCAGCTCCTGCCTGCCTCAAACTTCAGAGCCCACCCAAAAGGAGCCGCGTTCCTCATCCCCGCTGCCTGCATGGGTTTCTCCTCCCTATCACATGGGGGCCTGTGAGCACCCAGGAGCCCAAAAACCAGCCTGTGCCCCCAAATAAGCACCCCACTTCTCATGAAGCTGCTCAAGATGGGGGGTCGTGCATGAGCTGCTGGGTCTGCAGTGGGGTTTGCCCGCTCAGTCCCGCCGCCTGCCTGTGCCCGGCTTTGATGCCCAGCTGCTGGGCACTGCTCGCCCCTGCAGGACCCGGGCACCCTGCGGGACCCCCTGGATGGGGGTCTGCCGCTGGGGACCTGCCCTTTTGGGTCCCCGATGAGCGACGTGCCCCAAGGCCAGCAGGCAGCCCTGGGTTTGCAGGTCTGTGCTGCCTCCAAGGCAAAACCCCTGAAAATTTCCACTTAAGCAGCCGGAAGCACAACAAGGGAAGGGACTCGGAGCCCAGCTCTGCCAGGAGAGAATCTGGGCTTTTAATTATTTATGTTTCACCTCCACGCTATGGTGATGAGACAGAGACACAGGCAGACAGCGGAGAGAAGGCTGCAGCCTGCTTCCCCAGAGAGGCCATTTACACGATCCAGGTGAGCTGGAGGGCTACCAGCCCCCGCCCAAGCCCTGCCCCACACATCTCCCCTTGGAAAAGTGCCTCAGCCCTGGCTCTCACCTCTGCCACTGCTTTCCCGGAGGGTTTGTCCCCAGGACCAAAGAGTTGAGAAGAGCTGCCACCTGCCACGGCTGTTTGAAGCTCCCTCAAGGATCTTGCTGTATTGGATGGGGACCGGCCATGGCCACCTGCCAGCAGGGTGGCTCTGGGACAGCCACCGTGACCACTGTGTCCAGCTTTGAGCCCACAAACCTATTTCTTCTCCATAAAGGAAGAAAGCACTTCCCCAAGGAAGTGCTGCTCAGGGTTCTGGGCAGCATCACCAAGCCACTGAGGCTCACAAGGACACTTCGTGGTGGAGCGTAGAGGAATTATAGAGGAATGAAGGCGGGTTAATTAACACTGATAATATACAGCTGTGGGCTGGCTTCAGGGGCGGTGGGTTGGCTGACGTGGATGATGTGCAGCTGTGGCTGGTTCCTGCTAAGCAGATAAATAGCTCTGAGGGGGGTGGAAGGGGAGCTCTGGATGAAGAGGGATCTGGAAGAAGCAGAGGGAGGAGAAAGAGCATCCAGGGTGTAGGAGAGGCCCTGGGAGAAGCAGGGAGCCTGGGTGAGGAGAGGCTGGCTGGGACAGGAGCCTGGAGAAGGAAGGGTCTGGATGCAGCAGAGGCAGAAGCTGGCTGGCCTGGCCTGAAGAGGATGAAGAAACAGCACAGGCAGTAGATGAACCTTTGAAACCTTGTGGGGGGTTGGTGGCTGTGCCAGGGCAAGGTGTGGGAACTACTCACTGAAGTTAACCTGGTGTGGGATGGTAAAAGCCTTGTAGCAGCCGGCTAGCTTTGGTAGCGCTGCAACAGTGGGGCGTCCACTGACCCAACCTTGCTTGGGTTCACAGTCTCCAGCAGGTTTGGCTTTGGGGAAGGATACCAGATGTGCTTTAATTGAGCAGAATTAATTTGGCAAAGCTATATGGCCTGGTACCGTGCTCCCTTCTGCCATCCAGGTCCATGAATGAGACCTGGCGCTGCTGGCATGGAGCCCACCCATCTCCCATTGGGGTGCACACAGCCTGTCTCCCACATAGGCTGCTACTGATGCTGAACCAGAACCAACTGTCCCCAAATAACATGTCATGTCCCTGGAGGGAGACACATGAGGACAGGGCAGAGCGGATTCAGGCCATGACTGGAGTGAGGCCCTGCTGTCAAAGGGCTGCTGCCCGCTGCTGAAACAGTGGTGGCAGAGGTGGGCTAAAGTTGAAAAGAAGGTCTCGCTGGGTGGTGGGCTGAGCACAAGGCATGGCCACATCGCTGCCACAACAGGATTTTAGGGTGCTCAGCACCCTGAAGAATTGGGACCTTTCTTAGTCACAACTTTAAAGGGATAATCGTTTGAATCCATGGGTTAAATCCCCCTGGGATTTTCAAGGGGGAAATTTGCTTAGCAGGGTCTATGGTCAAATCCTTTAATTTCCTGGATTAGGAAGCCAGGGCAGCTTGTCATTTGCCCTGCGTGGCAGAAGCGACAGAAACCTCATTGCTGGAGGCTTTTCAAACCATCTGCAAGAGCACTGGAAGCCCCCAGCCCGGCCACTGCGTTCCCCCCACGGTGGTGCCAGTCACCCCAGCATCCCAAGCTCTGGCTGCAGGGAGAAGTGATGCTCGTATACTTGTTATTTTTGCTCAGCTCTGTATTTTCATCTCTGTTGTGCTCTTGATATTGTTTTTGCCTCTCTCCAGGGAGGAAGGGACTTTGAGGGGACCAGGAGCATGGGGGTGTTGGGGATGTTGCCGCAGAGAAGCATGTGGGTGGGCGGCTGGGGCGGGAGCAGCGCAGCCGGCAGGAACACATGCCAGGAAACCTAAAACGGGAGCTGGGAGAGGAAAAAAGCATGCAGGGCTCTCTCACGAGATGGGAAGGCAGCATGGCTGTAGCGGAGGGACCCCAGACCTTCCCCTTCACGTTCCTCTGTTACCTAAGCGTCAGGGTGCAGCATGGCTGGGGTGCAGTGTGGGACCAGGCAGGGACATGGTGCAGCAGCTCCCACGGACATGGCTGGGGGTTTAGGGTGGTGGGACATGGCAGCAACGGGCTGGGGTGCTACAGTCTGCATCCCCCACATCTAGCCCTTGGGCCCAGCTGCAGGTTTGTGTGCACCCTCACCAGTCCCCTTGCACTCTGCAGAGGATGAGGATGGAGGGGAGCGGTGGGGCTACAAGCCAGCCCGCCTGCCAGGCAGCTGCACAGGCTGGGGGAGGATCTCTCCCTTCCCTCCCGAAGATCGCTGAGAAAAGCAACGCTGCAGTTTCTGCTCATTGAATAGGAGAAGCAGCAGAAAGGAAAATCAGGGGCTGGCTTTTTATTGTTGTTGGCTTTTTCATTTTTTTTCCCCATCTGATGATGGGCTGCTCCACCCAGAAGCATCAGCATGAAGAAGAGGCTTCACCATCCTCTTCTTCAGCTCATTCTGTCTTTCCTGCGCTATGCAAGCAGTCAGGGCAGGCAGGAGGTTATTGTGTCAGTGGGGGGATCTAATCCGGCTCAGGGGGCTGAAATCATCCTGCAGCACCTCCCGAGAAGGGCTGATTCTGCAGCAGGGCCAGCCGCAGCGGGACAGCAGTGCCGGCCGCTCAGCCCATGCACTAAGCTGGTAAAAGGCTCAGATTAGAAACCAGTCAGATGATCCCAGCTGTGATGGGCTGCTGTGCGGTGTCAGCCTCCTCCTCCTCCCCTTTAGCCCCTCATGCTGCCGCCCACCTCCTGCCCAGCTCTCCGGGGCAGCCCCTTCCCATGGAAGTGGCGGCTGCCAGGAGTGAATCACCCTCCTGTCCTTCCTGCCTCGCTGCCGGCCAGTGCCATCCCTGCCCGTTCCCATCTGGTCTCGCTTTTTGCTGCAAAAGCGACCATGGAGCAGGCACCAGCACATCACCCTCCGGCACTGGCAGGGCTCTCCCATCCCATCGCCACCAGGCGTTTTGCTTCCTCCTGCATCCCAAGACCCCTCTGCTGCTTCACCCACAGCAAAAGCATCCTCTCCAGCCATGCTTTGCTGCATGCCTGCTGTGACACAAGCCTTGTCTGCCAGGACTGCACGGATTTCGGAGATCCTCCCCGACGAGCGCAGGGAGCGGGGCAGAGCCGGCTCGGACCATGGTGAATCCAATGGGCTGAGAATCTCCGCTCTGCCCATGTTATTTCACCATGTCCTAGCACTGCTGGAAATTATTATAAGAATGCATGTTGCACACCTGGGCCATGGAGCTGGGGCGATTTAGCTCACATCTGGCTCGGCGGAGAGGGAAGGCAGCAGGAGCCACAGAGTTGGGAGCAGTGGTCATGGTTGAAGGATGGGAGAGCGATGGCAGGAGAGGGGCTAGCAAAACAGTGCGGAGCTGCTCGCCTAGAAGCTAAAAGACTCTGCTGCGGTTTTTCTAGTTGGATTATTTTGTAAAGCATCATTCCTATGAAAGGCACTCAATTTTCCAGCCTGTTCATGTCTGCGCACAGATGTGCCCTTCCACCCCTGCACTGCAGTGCAGGCAGCGGGGTGGCAGCTAGGGACACACAGTGCTGGCCCTGTGAGAGCGTGCCAGCTAGTCCTGACTTTTGACACAGCCACAAAAGGGCTTAATGCTGTAAATCCTGTCTGAGCAGGAAGTTATTAAATTGGCATTGCAGGAGGACTTAAACAGTCACGGTGCAGACAGCAGATCACCCAAGAGCCGGTAATGGGTAAGGATGTGATGCTTCAGGATGCTATCTGGGGATCCACTGTTTCTCAAGTGTCCTGGACTAGAGGTGGGAAGTGTACTTGCCGAGTCAGAGGTACCCGTGTCATCCCGGCTGACAGCAAGGCAGGAACGGGAGGAAGAACAGCTGATCCTAATCTCTGCCGCTGCGGTATCGCCTGACCCCTGTCAGCACACGGGAGCTTGGGCACGGGCAGAGGAGGGGAGGGAGGTGGCGGAGAGAGAGCGAGAGCGGCGTGTTCTGCCACAGCTCAGCTCTCTGTCAATGGTGAAGCCTGCTGGAGGCTGCTAGACCCGGGTTTTGCTCCCCTCTGCATTGCACGGGGGCTGTTTGGGGAGAGGGAGGGCAGGAAGGAAAAAGAAAATGCTGCCATAAAGAGAATTACCTCCTGCCCCAGCTGATCTCAGCCTTTGAGTCACCTCCATCTATCCCCTCTGTGTTTTCCTGCCTGTCTCTTTGCACCCCTCAAGGAAAGGATGGAGAGAATGGGAAGGGATGGAGGGTGCATGCTTTCCTTGCATGAGATCCAGTGGGTACCAGGTAATGCTGTCAGTGACCCCATCATTCCCCAGCTAATGGGATGAGGTGACTCCTGCAAAGCCCCAAGCTCCAGCTGGCTGCCATGGCCTCAGCAGGGAAAGGGGCAGTGCTTCTCCAAAGGGCCATAAGCAGAGGAACCCTCCCTGGACCCAGAGGTGCCCAAAGAGGGGCTGGGTGAGGCAGCGAGAGGCCCCGGCACACTTGGTCTGATCCCTGAAACATTCACTCAGCTCCATCCCTGCAGCCAGCTCAGCTGTGACCATTTCAGCTTCAGTCTGCTGCTGGCTCATCCCCTCCATCCTGACCCAAGGAAGGGAACACACAGTCCTTCTGGGGCCACCACGTTCCCCTCAATCCACATCCCTCCTTCTCTCCCCTCTCCATCTGCAGCGAAAGCCCCGCTAGCCACACGAGGCGGGGATTAGGGCAAGACTAATGCGGGAGCCCCGCAGCCACCTCCCCCGGGCATCAGAAAAGCCAGCAGAAACCTTAAATCAAATGCAGCTAAGTACAATTGCAAAGCTGCAGGCACAGGCCTGAGAGAGCATTAAGCAGCATTATTATGGCTCGGTGTACTGCCGGTAGTGACATTACCGCAACTTAAAATGTTTGGGATCAGAACTGCAGAATCTATTCTTTTCTGTGGGTTTTGCCCAGGCTGCATTTCCATTTTTCTGAAGAAAATACCTGTTTGGCTCAAACAACCTCCTGCACTTTGCTGTTCAGCTCTCCGGGGCTTTTCTTGCCTCCTTGCTCCCCACTGGACATCAAACGCGGATGGATGCTTTGCCCTCTCTGCAGCATCCTGAAGGAGCATCCATGCTGAGTCCAAACATTTCCCTTTACCCGTCCTCACTGCCAGGTTGTCTTTATTCGCTTCCTTGTTCTTTTCTTCTTCAGTTTCCTTTTCTGAAGTTGAATGACACCGTGCTAATTTGTGGCCCAACTCCTCCTGAGACTACTGAGCTTAATTATATTTTTCTCATCGTTGGTGAATGGCTTAGCTGTAATTACGCCTGGAAGTGCATTACTTAGGACTAACCTGAGAACAGCATCCCCTCCAGGGTGCTGGGGCATCGGCTGCTCCGAGGAGCTGTTATTTTAAGGTGCTGAACAACAGGACCTCGTGAAGCTTGCACTGGAGAGGAGGTGAGTGCTTGCCAAATGTCACCCGTCTCTGGGATTCATAACCCTAGAGCCGCTGGCGGCCCTTCCTCTCACAAGTAGTCCAGCCACTAGCTACAAAACCTGGAGCTGTAGTAGCAGAAGGAAATGCTGGAGAGAATTAAGGTCTGTCTGCCCAGCATTAAAACTGCCATCACCCATCACTGAGAGCTGGAGTCAGTCCTGAGCTCCCCTGATGCTCCCTGGGCATCTGCCCTCCAGGGCCAGCGGCTGTGCTGGAAGCCAAGGATGCTGCAAGCCAGGAAGGCCCACCTCTCTCAACTGGATATTATATTTTCATCGACCGTGACACACCAGTGCCTACAGACAGTTTGCTTCAGGTATCAATGTTAGCACTAATGAGATGGGCTCTAGTGTCTCCAGTGCATCCTCCATCCTTCTGGGACAGCACCAGAAGAAGTGATGGCTCTTGGCTGATACAAGAAGGGCACGAGGCATGCCACAGCACGACGAGGACACCCTGCACCTTCATTTTAAACAGGGTGAAAAAGGGCTCCCTACCTGGCTACCTCTGAAAACAGATAGTTGCCATCAGCGGTAGTTTTTCAGACCTGACTCACAGCCCTTCTCGCCCACCGATTTCACACAAAGTATTTCAGCGAACGGGAGATAGAGGAGGAGAAAGAAAGTGTTTTTTCCTTCTAATTGCATCAAAGAAAATTTAGGAGAATCATCTACCTAACCTAGAAACTATTTCTTAAATGAGCTTACCTTTCTGTGTCGCCGATAACATTGCACTCGGTTCAGACTAAAACAACCTTAAGGATCCAATTTACTTGTCTTCAGTACACTATGTTTTTAGCCTACTTTCCTCAGGAAATGGGGCTTACTGATGTGATTGTGCTGTTTATATATCTATATGCCATCACTCCCACACTAATAACTTTTGAACGTGTTGGCCAATTCCAACCAAATCTGACAGAGCGGTAGAGTTTTCAAAAATACTGAATTCTTACAAATTTAATGAAATACGTGGGTGGGCACATATTTTCCCCCACCAAGGGAAAGGCTGCAGAGTGAACTCAGCCATATTATTAGACAGAAGAGAATATACACACACACACACGCACGCACACACAGAGACACACCAGTGCTGTTATAAACCCCCCAGATGCTGGTAAGCCAGAGCTCATGGTGGCATGAGATGGGGGATACTGCACCCCTGAGCCCCAAAGCCACCAAAACGAGCATCAGGACCCCTCTGCTAATGCACCCACTGCCTGTTTTGTGAATTTCTTTCCATTTCGACGATGCGATTTGGTGTGGGCACTGTAGGGGAATGTTTATTCATTTAGAAGCTTTAAAATTAATCGGAGTAATTCTAGGAAAGCCTTTCTAGCTGGTTCTAGGTTTGTAAAACCATGCTCTCTTCTGGTTCCGCATGCTAAGGGACTGTTTCTGCAAAAACAACCCTTGCAAAGGGCTGAGCTGAAGGATGGCAGGTTTCAGGCAAAGCAGCTCTCCCTGCTTGCATGTCGAGGTCTCCTTGGGCCAATCCTGCATGCAGCCAAATTGCAAACCCAAGACACCCTCCAAGACGTCGGGGCTGAGCCTGTACCCCCACCTAATCCTGCCTGCCCCACGTCTCCAGCAAAGCCTAAATCCTGCCATCCTGCCTGGCTGTAGCCGAATGGTTTGGATCTTCATTGATAGGTTTGGGGACTTCAGCATAAGCCATTAACACAGGCAGCAAAAATTCCTGGGATGGATGTCATTTGCTGTTGGTAACCCAGCGCTAATGCACAGCATCACGTTGGAGCCTGCCTGTCCCTGGCTCGCACAGCGAGAGATGGGCTGTGCAGCAGATCAATAAAGGGCTTTTCAACACACCAGCAGCCCTTGTGCACCGCAGGCGATGGCTGTGCCATAAAAAGAGACAAGCCCTGGGTTCCCAGCTCTTGCTTTCTTTTCTGCATGTATCTACTCAAGAACAGACTAGTTAAGACCGAGCACAGACGGTGGAGGGAGCTGGGCTGCAGGAAGGAGATGGCAGGTTGCTCATGGAGCATCTTCTGATGGGACCAGGAGGTTCAGCCTCTGACCAAGTACGCTTGAAGCATTGCACTCCCATTCATTTATTTCTTTGCATCTTTACTGATGATGCAAGGGGTCCTCTGAGTGGTCCCCAAATCCCACAGGTTTTCTCCTCCCCCATGCACATGTGTGATCATGGGCTGCATCCTCCATCCCAGCACTGCTGCCGCTCTCCAGCAGAGCTCAGGACCACGTTACCCCAGCCAGTACACGGGAGGAAGGTATTCATGCCCTGGCATTCCTGTCTGACTTGATTATTTTTTTCCCTTCTGTCTCATAATTAGAAGGTGGAACATTATATGCCAAGAGCTCGCTAAACATTTCCAACACGGGGGGCTCAAACCTCTTCCAGCTCCCACTCTTGTGGCTTTCCAGGACCATTACCACCTGGGGACGGAGGATGCTCACTCAGGTCTCAGACCCAGCATCCCAAGGCAGACCAGATCTCCACATTTCCAGAATTCAGGCCTTTGTATCAAGTCATTCACCTCCCCAGATCACAGGGAAAGATTTGGTCTTTCTGCTGCTCCACAGCCTGTTTCCTACCTGGCAATCTAGTTGGGATTTTTTTTTTTTTTTCCCAGAGCTTTGACAACAATTTGGTACAACATCAGCTTGAAAACGTCATCAAGCCCAAATACATGCTCCCAAAGCAGGACTGGGAGTCTCATTCATATTGCAGATAAGTCATCGGCAGACATGCAGATCAAGATTTCAAGTGTGACTCCGCATACAAATGATTGAGACCCAACAATTAATCCAGCACAGGAGACTGAGGAGGTACCTGGGTTTTTCCCCTAATCCCAGCCCTTCTTCCCCAGCCTGGCTGCTATATGTAGCACTCGCTCATAAAACAGAAAGGAATGACCACGCTCTAATAAACCACCCCCCAAAAGTGACGCAAAGAGTCCCGAATTTGACAGAGGAGCTTTCCTTCTGGGCTCACCCTTGCCTGGGAGCTCACTGCAAGTCACAGAGCTCTAGGAGCATTTTGGGAGCTGCCTAAAAGGTGCTCGAGTGGACCTGGCTTCGAGCTGGGAGTCGGACCCTACTTCAACCTAAATTAGAATTAGAACGACCCATTTCCCCACCTCCCTCCCGCTGGTTTTCAGCCAGATCAGGTCCCTGCTCTGAATCACTGACCAGTTCCATGATGGTTACAGCCAGCCCGAGAAGTGGGAGCTTCCTGAGGCTTGTAGGGATTATTTGGGCACCCAGATCTGCTGCTTTCTAACAGAGCCTCAGGCAGGGCAAACCCTCCCCAAGCATCAGCTGCAGCCAGCGATTTGACTGCTTTTCCACTCAAAACCTCTTTTGGGAACAGAAATAGCTGGGAATCCTCCCAGCACAGGCCAAGCCTGGGATGGTTCCTCTTGGCTTTAAGTCAGACAGAGGATACAGGCAAACAGCATCCCAGGAGCCCAGGGTATCATCCTGCTTATTAAAGAAGCTTGGGAGAAATGGGGTAAATAACCCAGTACCTCCTAAGTGATGGCTATCACCTGTGAGCCGCACACCGTGACCCACAAGCGCAGTCTCACCATGGTGCAACCACCCCTTGCACAGGCTGCAGTGAATGCACGGCTCTGGGTGACCCCGCGTGGCCTTGCCAGCTGGTTTGGGAAGGTCCTGCACCCACAGCCCGCTCGGAGTCAGCCAAGGAACATTTCAGCTCGGACCCACCCCATTTTGAACACCACCCGTGAAGCCTGGGCATGCTCGGCAGCCTGGCTTTGTGGGATGCTGCCCGCTCCCGCTTTGGAGTCCAGATAGCACTGACTGCGGCCTGCACCAGCAGATGCCCACCGTGGCACCTGCCTGCCTCCAGCACCTTCCATAAAATAACCCCCCCCCACGCACCTGCTACTGCAAAAAGTCTTATCCTACCTCTCCCATCAAACCGCAGCTGTCGGGGCAGGACCCCAGCCGAGGTGCCGCACCAGGACAGGGACCACCTTACCTGGATGCCGCGATCTCCGCTTTCTGCTTGGCGATGGTGGCCGCCCGCTCCGCCGCCTCCACGGCCCGATCCACCTTCTCGCGGATCTTGCTGGCCCGCAGCGGGATGAGGTTCTTCCTCTTGCCGCTGACCAGGATGTTCTGCTTGTACTTGCCCTCCTCCTTGGTGCCGTCGGGGAAGGTCATGCAGCCGTAGCCGTGGCGCTTGTTGTTGGCCCATTCTCCCTCGTACTTCAGCCCGTCCGAGCGCTGGCTCACCCCGAAGCCCGACCGCTTGTCGTTCTTCCACTCGCCGACGTAGATCTCGGTGGTGGTGGCATCGATGTCATCTTCAATGACGGAGAGCTCGGCTTCGCCCTCGCCCAGGCTGATGGTGGAGTTGATGTCGCTGGCGGTGGAACTGACCGTGCTCATCCCGGCCTCGCTCCGGAAAGAGCTCTGCTTGCTCCGCTGGCTGGCCAAAGAGCTCTTGGACTCGGACTTACGGAGCTTGAGCCCACTCAGCAGTGACCGCCGGAAGATGCCCTTCTTCTTGCTCTTGAGGATCTCAGCATCACTGTGGGCCATGAGGACGAAGCCGCCCCGGGAGACGGCAGGGGCTGCCGGCTACTGCCGGCGAGGAGTCGGGGTGCAGCGCCGTGCCGTTGGTGTGCTCGCTGCGCAGGGAGTTGATGGACGTCCTCAGGGGTGACCTGATAACCGCAGCCATGCCGTAGGGAACGCTCTGCCGGACGCCGTAACCCTGGCGCATCCCTCCGACCCACTGGCCCTGGTATGTCCCTAGGAAGAGGAGACAAAAGCAAAGAGGGGTTTCATGGCACGGCATCCTGTGGGCTGCTAACGGCATCAAGCTTCTCTGCGAGCTCTTCATTAGCAGGAGCAGCAAAGAGCCGCTCTGGATCCCTGTCCCACCTCTGTGACAAGGACCATAATGTCACGCTGTGGGAGGAAAACATAACATCTTGGTTGGACTGCAGGCATGCACTCCAGCTGCAGCGTGGAAACACCAGGAACCAGCCAAGGCATCACCGAGCACGGGGCGATGCTTCGAGGAGCTGCCCATTAGATCAGCCCCTGATTTGAAAGGGAAGGGAGCGGGGAGACGGGGAAGGGGAATCGTTATTCAGGAACAGACTCTGATCCCGTCCATGCTGCTGGCAGTGATCAAAGCGGTCGGTATATTAAAATGCATTTATTTATATACATAGTGTCTTTTATCCGTCGCGTAGCAGAAGGGAGTGGCTCTATAGAAATAAAGGCCACACGGGGAGAGATCCATTTGGTTATTCTCCTCGGAACGTGCTCCTGTTTGAACACCTACATTTGCGTGGGCACTTAGTGGAGCCCACAACAGTGGGATGAAATGCACATGGGACCTCACCACAGCACTGGGAATGGAGACACGAGAAACCCACCCAGCCCAGGAAGCGCAGCCGGAGCATAACGCCTGCCCTGTGCACCAAAATGTGCGGTGTAGTCTGCCCGGGTTTATAATCCCTCCCTCTCCTGGAGCTCGGTGACTGGCACGTTTGGGTTTTTTTTTATCCCAGCTGTTTAAACTGCGGGGCTTGTTTTTATCCTTAGGTTGGCTTAATCTTTTCTGAACTAGCTGAAGATGCAGTGATTCACCGCCCATCTAAGCCTTGCGGGGCAGACTGATGAGCCCGAGGACGGCTCCTTGCCTGGCACTGGTGCTGCTGGGATGCTGCTGGGATGCTGCGGCTGGTCCCAGCCCCGGGCTGCCCTGCTGCCTCCCCTCCCCTGCCAGTGATGACCAGAGCAGAGCCCTGCACCAGGACAGGCACAGGCAGCACCTCGCAGCGTCGGGGCCTCCCTTGGTGCCAGCCCCGCTCCCGTGCACGAAGGGAGTCTTAAAATAGACCTGCTGAAATGGTGAACCCTGTGCGAATCAGACCGAAATGGCCCCGATGAAAACGACCCAGATGATTACCACCAGCTCAGTGTGATAAAAGCTTTCCATCCCCTCTCTGCACAGGATCCTCCTCGCCCTCAGCAATCAGGCCGCGATTTGTAGACAAGAGCAACCCGTTGGGTCCACCTAAGCCAGCTCTTTTGGCTGCAAAAATGTTGCTCCCTGAGACCTATCCACCTTGCTGCAGAGTTTTCCCTCCCAACATTTCCCAACAGCCCAGCAGAAAGGATTATTAAGAACAGGCTGAGCTGGCCATGCCCATCCCCAGCCCAGGTGAATGCCGCTCTCACTCCAAGGAGCGATCCCAACCCGACAGCTACACATCCTTTTGCTCCGTTTCATCCCTCATCCCGATGCCACCCCCCGCACTCCCTTCAGGGTTTCCACTGCCCAGTCCCTGGGGATACCCAGGGGAGCTCTGGAGGCAGATGCAGGCTGGAGCGGCTCACACTGAGCGTGCGAGCTGCTTCCCAAAAGGATGAAACCAGCCCCCGGGCATATTTTGGGGTGCATCAGCTGTCTTATCTAACAGCCAACAGCACTTTGCACAAATCCGCCGGGGCTCGGGCATCCTTCCCAGTGCTCCGATGCAAGCAAGCCCCCCGAGGTGCTACCTTATCTGGGTGACAGCCTTGTGCACCGGAAAAAAAATGCCAGCCCCAAGCTGGGGGACCCCGGGAAGACTGCCTTGGAGAAGGGACATGGAGAGGCAGGGCCAGGTGGGCAGGATTTACCAAGGGTTTATAGGATTAGCACTGGGGAGGGAGGCAGAGCACCGGGATTACGGCAGGTACCGCTGGGGCAGGGCAAGGAGGTGGTGGCAGTGCCGGCAGGGAGAAGAATGGGGAACAACTGGCAAGACAGCTGGCAAACAGCTCAGCGGAGACACCAGACGTGTCCTGTGGTTGGGTTTGAGCAGTGAGCTTGCCTTGCCCTGCTGCAGTCCACTTTGGTGTCCACAAGAACAGGCAACAACCGATGCCGTGCACCCACAGCTCCCCATGCCCAGCGGCACCCTGGAACGACACCCGTGGCAGAGGAGAGCCCACCAAGCTGTCCGTCGATCACCGGCAGACCTGGCAACATCTCGCTCCCCTTGCTGGCTCCTTCCCAGATCATCTCATCAGGACAACATACTGGGCATGCCGGACAGCAGATGCCTGAGAGAGATTTCCCCCAACACCCCAAGCACCCCTGCAAAAGGAAGCCCCAGCACGTCCCGGGATGCCCTCGCACCGTGCTTAGCCTCCTGTTTCCCCTAGAGATGGTTTCAGTGGCTTTCAGGGAAAGATGCCAAGGGGACAGAGAGAAAAGGTCCCATATGAGATCCGTCGGAGCCTGCCCTGCCCGAGCCCTGCACTCCCTTTCCCTTGGCTCATCCCTTGACTCGGTCTCTGGCCCCAGGCGGGTGCCTTGACCTCCCAGTCTCCTAGCAAATCTGCAGCTGAAAAAAAAAGAAAAAAAACCCAGATTAAACCAAAGCACTGTGAAGCAAGCACAGCCCTTTGCTGAAAACCAGAGGCAATGGCAAAGAGCAGAACAAAGCGCTCTTGGAGCAGGCATGACAGCACATCTCAGCTGGAGCAGAGGCGGCAAATTGGTCACAGCAGGTTACAGCTGCAGCGAGCGCCTGTGCGTGTCGCCAGCAAGGAAGAGGTGCCCGGGAAGCTCTCATCCTTGCATGGCCTTAAAACCTACTCCTAGAATTGCACGGCTGCCAGGAACAATCTCTGCATCTCCTCAGCAAGGCTGATTTTTCTAAGCAGAGGATGCAAGGACTAGGGGAGCCATCCCAGCCAGCCAGTCTGTCCTGCTGCTCCCCTCCCAGCATCATGCAGCAACTCCCAAGAGAGCAAAACCCAGACCCCAAATCTGCTCTCATGGGTGTTGCTGCTCTCCTGATTGCTTCCCTGCTGGATGCATGGATGCAGCAGCATGGATTACCTCTGCGGATTGCCTAGGAGGGCATGGTCACCTCCCCAGTGGTCACCAAGATATATGGCCACCTTCATGGCCACCAGCAGGTCAAAGAGCTTCCTTCCAGCGAGCTGAGTTAATCCGTCCTTCCTCACCTAAACAGCACTCCTTCCTTCATCCGACTTCATTATGTTTTAAACACCTAAATATCCCAGGATTTGGCCATGAATACTGGAAGGTCTCAGAGCCATCTGATCTGCATTGCTAAGCACTGTCACCTCCTCCCCTTGCACTGCTCTGCTTAACCCCTGCCCCCTAACATTTGCAGATATATGCACAAAGCTTAATCTCACAAGGAGCCAGGAGACTCTTTCTCCCTGCAGAGGAAACAGGATTTCATCATTTTGCACTCTATGTGTCAGGACGGACCAGCTATAGCTGTGTCAGAGGTGGGAGCTGAAACGGGAGCGTGCAACGGGAAGCGCCGGCAGTGGGGACCTTAGGGTGGGGCTGGGTGTGACAGGATGAGTCTGATGTGAAAGGTCTCCAGGCTGATGTGCTGAACGGAGGGCCTCCAGGCCTTCAGGGTAGAGAGCTGAGCACCTCCCGGGCTCAGGGCAGAAGAGCAGATGCTTCTTTTAACCATGTGTGACAGAGGGGAATGTGCCGCCGTGGGGATGGGCAGCAGGGAAGAGGCCAGCGCTGCTGCAGCCCTGCCCACAGGCTGGTTGCATCGCCCAAGCCGGGGTCCTGGGCAAAAGGGGCAAAGCCACCGTGATGAAGGAGAATTGCTGGGGAGGAAAATGTGCCAACCTTCTTCCCCCAGCCGTGCAGGTGTCTTATGCATGCCTCCAAGATGCCACAAATATCCATCCCACTTCGGTGTGGCCCTTTTGCACTGGGCAAAAAGGACAAAGAGCAGCCAAGAAAGTCTTGGATGCAGAAAGAAAAAGAAAAATCATCCTGAGCTGGGTAATTTGTGACTTACTACGGTAATACAACCAAAGCTGCAGCCACTTCTGCATTGTAGCTCTTTCTTTACTATCAATATTTGCAAAATGCTTCCTGAAGCATTAATTGCATGAGATTAATGGGGTGATTGCATCAGGGAAAATGCAGCATCAATTACATGGCCAGGGCAGCATGGTGCAGGCAGCTGTGGGCAGCCGAGCTGTGCGGCCGGGGGTAGGGCTGGGTGCAAGTCGTGGACAAGAGCAGATGCTCGATAGGAGAGCACTGGACAGCCAAGCCAAGAAATCTCAGCCATCACCATGATCCTGATGAAAAGAGAGCCTGACCCTGCCCGGAGTATGCGAATTTTGCAGAAAAATTGGAGCCCGAGGGAATAAACAGGTTGTGCTCTCGCTCGCCGCGGTTTTACCCCGGGGAAGATTTCATGACCGTTGGTGTAATTGCTCCAGCAGGATTTGGCCAAGACAAAGGTGATGCCAAGAAGAGGTGGGGATGTGCCCATGTGCGTGCCCATGTGCGGGGCACAGATAAGGAGAGGAAGGGCAGAACCTGAGGCTAGGAGAAAATAACTGAGGTCGTTCTGAAAGATGGATGGGCAAGAATATTCCTCTTTTGGAAACAGCAGATGGAGTGTGAGAAAGGGAACGGGCTCATGGGAAAGAGAGGGAAATTTGGGATGGAATGGAAACATGGAGAGAAGAAAATGGGTAATGCAGTTGTTGGTCACTCTCACTTGTGTTCTCAAGCCTGGGGTTTGGGGTTTTTTGGCTCACTGCCCTTGGAGCAAGGCTGCTGGGTTGTTTCCAAATGGCTTTTAAAACTCCTGCAGGAATGTCCATTGCCTTGAGGACCGTGCGGAGCCTCATCCTTGGCTGGAGCCAGCCAGGCTGAAAGCAGAAAGCGGGAAGTCAGTGGCCTCCAATGCATCATTCCCGATTCTCCAGCAGAAGATCATATGTTTTGAGAAATGACAAGTAACAAAAAGTAATCTAATGTGTTGCAGTTATTCAGCACTTTCTCAGCATTTGGCTCAGGAGGCTAAAATTCATTCTGGGAAGAAAGCAGAGAGTCTTCAGGGCTGCTCTTGTTGTCCCATTAATGCCAAAATCCCCAAAATCAGGGTTCGCTCTGGTTTGCACCTTGCAGAAACGGGGAGGCAAGTGGGACGCCGTGCAAAACCAGCAGGGAGATGGCTGGGTGCAACCTCTGCACCTCCGTGCTCCCTGCTGGAAACAGGGATAATGCAGCAGCACTCTGGCAATTCAGCTGGGTATTGGGAAGACTAATTAGCTCCTATTTGCAAAGTGCTCCGGGAGGATCTGAGGCATTACGGACACCAGGAAGAATGACGGATTTCCGTTCATTTCCTTGGCTCTGCCAAACAGTTTTTGGGGATTTTCCTGGGAAGCAGGGAAGGAGGAGACTGATCCCCGTCTCCAGCTCATCTCCCACAGGGTACCGCCACTGCGGCGGGGCTCACGTGGATGCTCGTCGGCCCAGGACTGCCAAGGGAGCTGCCCCCTCTTGCAGATGAGATCTTCACCATGGATAGGAAGAGGCAACCAGCTCATGGCTTGTTCTTCTCACACGCAGCACACCGGGCTGAAGCCTTGGGCAAGAAGAAGAGTCACTTCATTGACATCATTTGTCTCCATACCAAGTGCTTTTTGCACAGAAGAGAGTGATGGAGAGGGAAAGGGGACCTGAAACATCTAGAAAACGACCTTTCTGGCCCAGACAGAGGTGGCTCACAGCCTTGTGCTCAGCAGATGAAGGTGAGAAATGCCGGAGGGGGAAGCTGTGGGGCTGCCTGGCACCCATGGTTCTCTTCTGCTCACTGACAGATGGTGGAGACAACAGCGATGCCCAGGGGAGTCCAGCCTTCAGACAAATCAGCAGCACCGGGAATTCCCTTAGGGCACACTGGAGCAATAGGTGGATTTTAAACGATATGGAGAGAAGCCCCAAGGGAGGAGGATGGGCTGCTCACAGCCCAGCAACATACATGGGGCTTCCCTTGGCCCAAGGTGGGATCATCCACTTGGATGCAAGCCTGGTCCATCTTCACCATGGTGTTGGAAGGCAACAGAAGTCAGGATTTTGGGGGTTGGAATAGCTGCATTCTCTTCCCTCCCTCCCCCCCATGCCCAAGGATTTGGCATTTTGCAGGCTGCTGAGTCCTCTGGCCTCGGTCCAGGAACACCATTAAGAACCAGCTTTAGGGGCTGAAGGCTTTTCCTGAACTGAGACGGCTGGTTCTGCATCCTGCAGGATGAAACCCTTGGCAAGCACACGGGGCAAAGCGCACGGGGAGGTCTGCACAGACCTGCCCTGCCTTGCTCCACTTTGGTTTCTCTACGGAGAAATTTAAGCAGTTATTCAGGATGTTGTAAAGTGTTTTGAGGCCCGTGGACACATACATATTATTACCACAACGTGACCTCGGAAAAAGTCAAATGCTTAGAAAAATATTCCCTACTCATCACTAACGCTGAGTTAAAACCCCCACAAATAACTCACTCTCACAGGTCAATGCAAGGTATTCCCAGATTAGCTAAAATAATCAGCAACGTGGGCGCAGCTACCCTGGCTGTCAGGGATGGTGGGAGCAGAAGGCTCCAAAGGGCAGGTTCCTCTGCGGCCTCTGCCCAATCCCTGAAGCACAGCCAGATCTGCCGGTGATGGTGACTGTGCTCGGCAATAGCAGCGATCCAAACCTCCCAGCTCGCTTTTGCCACTCAGTGAAATTTGGGAACAAGGTCTGATTTGTCTGAAGTGCCTGTCCACTTTTCCAAAGCAACCCGAAGTAATTAGGTCTTGCAAATTGCTAGTTTATCTCGCGCAGGATCCTGCCTGGTGTGCTCACCCCCCCTCTTATCACCGAACTCTGCAGCATATTAATTAAAGACGTCTGATGGCAATAATTAGGCCAGTCTCTTGAATTATGACAGGAGCAAGTTTTACAGATCTCACTTTCCAGCTATTGCATATCAGAGTGGCCCAGGGAGGATTCATGCACAAACCATGTTGAGCATCTCAGAAACATCTATCCCAAAAAGATGTACGAGAGAAAAGAGGACTGGAGGATGCTAATTCAGCCTCGGTCCTGATGGTGTGATGATGGGGACGTCCTTGTCAGCCACCCCAGCTCTGATGTCTCAGGGGGCCTTGCTGGTAAAGACGTGCCCCCCAAACACGCTACCTGCATGTGTGGGTCCTCCTGAGCATGCACGTGGGTGCGTGTTTCCTGCCAAGACTTCACTGCGCTGGGTGACTTGCATTCCCTGCCCTGCCCTCAGCTGCTAGTCAGAAAGCAGCAGTTGTCCCCCAGATGCTCACCTAAATCCCACACAGGCATGAGATGGAGGGCTAGGACTCACCGCTTGCATTGCCCCCCACGAAAGGTGGGAATCGGTGATGGCGCACATGTGCAGTGCTGCACGGATACGGCATCAGCGGCAAATCGCCTCCTCCCCAGCCCTGCCAAGGCTCTCCATGTCCCTGACCATCACCAAGCCCTGCTAAAAACACAGTCAGATGCTTCTGCTGTGGCTGCTAATTTGCCAAAAATATGCTCTGGTAACTGCTTACACAGGGGAAGAAATAAAGTATGGATTTTTGAGTATGCAAATATAATCTGCAGGCACGAACACGTGATGGATGTTAGTCATATCGCTTAATGCGAGGGTGGATGGATACGGACATGATGGGCACAGTGAGGTCGAGGTATCCATGGAGGAGAGAAGGGGAAGAGGGAAAGGAGAAGGGAGAAGAGAAGAGCAGAGAAAAGAGAGGACTGGAGCTGTCATGGGCTGCTCTGCTACTGCCTGCATGCTGGGCAGCACCAAGTGTGTTGCTGGGGCTCAACAAATAATAAAGCATTACCAGCCTGCAGCTCCCGTCTGCATGGTTAGCTCGCACTTTTAAAAGCTAAATGGCAGGGAGCCTCCACCTAAGGAAACAACCCGGTGGAGCTGTTGGGTTTGGATGATGCATCATAGGAGATCACTTGGCAAACAGGTAGAGATGGGTGCCAGGCTGGCCACGGCAGAGCCAGCGCCTCGCTGGGCACCTCTGCAGGAGCAACAGCCGGGGGCTGGGGAGAGGAGACGGGTTTATACAGCCTCGTGCCACAGCCAGGGAACCTGCCTCCTCCACGGTGGATGCAAATAACAACGTAAAGTAACTCTGGCTGAAATAACAGGGATTGTTTCACCCTTCTCCACAGGGAAAACCACCTGAAAGGCAGGTTCACACGTGGCAAGAATGCTCACCTAAGGGGTATGAGCCCTGTCCGAAACACAGGGAGTCCTTTATATTCTCATTGCCACGATGCTTGCCCCAAAGATACCTTGCAATCAGGAGATCAGCAGAATGAAGCTGCCTCCCTTGTTGGCAAACAGTAACGTGCGTCACGGTATCGCAAGGACAGCTGATATTTGCACTTACAGATGGAAAACTGAGGAACAGAGCGAGATGGAGGACAAACTCCTCCAACAAACCGAGGCGTGTGCCTCCTCCTGCCATGGGGCAGGGAACATGGCAAAGCCCTGAAGGTGATGTCCCACCTCTGAAGATTCCAGCTGCAGGAATTAAGCCATTTTCCACAGGGACTGGCCAGGGATGAATACTTGCCCTTATGATACCAAAGGAGAAACCTCTCCAGGAAAAATCACACATGGAAACTCAGCTCAGGTAACACCTGCGAGAGGAGCGTCCCCCCAAACCCACGACTGGGCTCGGGGTCACTGGACAACGGCTTCCCAGGTGTTTTGGCTATTTGCTTCGATGGGGAAAATCTCGATTTGCTCTCCACCATGTGCAGGGAAACGCAACTCCATCCTAAGCATCCTCCCCCTCTTCTTTCTCATTGCTTCTGTATCTCCTGCTTCCCCAAGCCTGTTTGCTTTCACTAGTAATTGCCTTTTCCAGCCGGCATTCGGAGGAAAGCTTCAAACCATTTTAATGACAATCAGATCTCGGCGTCGTTAATTCTGATGGGTCTTATAACACACCTCGGACCAGTCACAATTTTTATTAAGGTATCATGTCTTGGAGTCAGGGAAAATACAGTTTTTCAAAAGGAAAGAACTCAAGAAAGAAATTTCTAGTCTTCCTGGGAGTGGGAAGCGCCGGGTCTGCAGGAGCCAGGGGAAGACGGGAGCATCATCCCTTGGTGAAATGGGGCCCATGGTCTTGCCCAGGGCAGCTGAATCCCGGCAGATTCGGCCACCGACTGGGGCCAAAACCGGGATGAGGCTTTAGAATAAGGAGCATGAAACACATTAACATATCACTCAGCACCTTTATTACGGCTAATGTGCTCCTCTCACAAAGCAGAGTGAAATCGGGCTAATGCTTAGTCCGTTAATCCTCCAGCACTCTAATCCTCCTCGCAAACTCTGTGATCTCACCCCATTTCTCAGCAGAGCTCACGGGAGTGAGGGCTAATTCTCCAGCGCTCACAAACTGCGCTGTGTGTCGGCGCCAGGTTTTGGGGGGCTGCAGCCCTGGCCAGGTGTGGGAGGTGCTGAGCCGCGTGGGATGGGGCTGAGCTCCCCGTGGACAGGAGATAGGAGGCTGCACCAGGAGCAGGGATCCCACAGGACGGGACAAGGCCAGAGCAGGGTTTATTTATTTCCTGTGAAATAAATGATCAATCCCTTACTCAGTCCAGGGAAACACCTTGCAGGCCCAAAGTGATGCCCTGAGCAGGGAATCGTTTCTTTACAGCGATCATCTCGGTGCGAATATCTGCGAACTTGGGGACCTTGCTCTGGCTGTTCACTCATTCATGAAAATTCATGATGCTCTGCTGTATGCTAAGAGTAAGTGGAACCTCTTCAGGGAATAATTTTGGGAAAGGAGTGGCTGTTTTAAGGGAATGCTCATGCATCGATCACAATTTTTAAGGATTTTTTATTCGAAGGCCAGAACCTCTCTTTGAAAAGCCAACATCAAACCCCAAAATGTAAACACTTGCCATTCAAGTGGGTTTCTTCTCGAAGCCCCCCTTTTTTTGTTAGCCAATACTTTAACTACAAGTTAAAGAGCTTATTGCAGGGGCAAACTGTCATCAAGACTCTCCTGTAACTATTGCAAACTACTGGGGGGAAAATAAGTAAATAAATCCTTTCTTGGTCAGGATTTCAGTCAATGCAAAAGCCAGACCCCAAAGAAGCAAAAACTGCCAAATCTCACAAGAGAGATGCTAAACCACAGTGTTGCCTCCTGTAAGACCATCTCCAACCCCATCCTGCCTGGCTTCTGTATCTTCAAGTCATGCCTACATTAATACAGATCATTCATTACATCAGCGTTACCTGACTCAGAGCATTCAAAATTAATCAGGTTCATTTAAAAATCCAGGCATTTTTGAGCAGAAAGCATTTTTAGCTCTTGTCTGCTGCTTTCCAAGCCTGTAAGAATGACTTTTCTGCAATAGTCTGAGTGGAAACCTTGCTTCAAAAATGAAGCTGAAAATCTTGCAAAAATCACATGATTCCACAAGCTGGAGCTTCAAGGAAAAAAAATGTTCAGCTACAGGAGCAGATGTCACCCAACCACGAGGAGCCCCATGGGATATCAAATCACATGCAAATAGCCTGAGATTTGCATTAAAAGCCATGAGAAACCCACCCCAGCATCCCCACTGAAAGAATATGAAAATTGTACTTCAGGACTTAAGTGGCCCTCGCTTATGGGTCAGGGAGAGGTGTGTAAGGGGGTCAGGTTGCCCCAAAGTTGGGGTCCTACACCGCCCGCCAGAGCATCAAGCGCTGGATGAAATAAGAAGATAGAGTGAGGGTCTAAGCCTGCCTGGCAGTTTCTATCTCAGGTACTTTTCCCCGCGTCAAAATCCTTCTTCCTCTGTCCTGAGCTGTACCTGAAACTAAGCAGCATGTTCCAGTGAGATCAGTAATTACCATGAGTTCATATCATTTATTTTTAATGAGACTGGTCAGAATCTTCATTTAGTATTTTGATTCATTTTTCTAGGTTCGGTGGGTCCCGACGTTTCAGTTGCTGCTCTCCTATAACCACTGTTGCACTGCAAGCACCTTCTGTACCAAACCTAGGTAGTCAGACACGTTACAAAGCAAGCTTGTAGCTTTTTTTCACATTCCCAGGTTCTTAGAGGGGGTTGTTAGGACCAGCTACAGCTGTGCCTGGATTCTGCAGGAACTGGGAGGATCGGGGATCAGGGCGCACTTGTATTTGCTTGTTTCCACCCACTGTTTAAAGTGCATCAACAATTCCTTCCTGGCAGCAAAATAAGACGAGAGCTGATACTTTTAAGGTAATTCTGACATCCGCGCTATGAATAGATCGCGTGGAAATTTGCCCTTGCTAGTTGGTTCCCTGCAGCTGTAGAGGAACCTGTGAAAAACCCCGGTATGGAGAGAGGCGCGAGGCAGCCCTTGGGTGATGCCGCTGCCCTTGGCAGTGCTGGCCGGTGGTGGCTCATCCAAAACCGCTTCTCAGCGCAGGGGAGGGGGCTGCGGCCCCTTCCCAGACAGGCAAGGTGCCCCCACGGCATCCCTGGTCCATCCCCCCAGAGCAGCTCTTTAAGCTTGCCAGGGGCCTGCTTTTGCAAAGTATTTCATGGTTTCCACCTCCTCAAGCCTTTTGAAGCCATTTGGTCGGTAGCTCCCAGTGCACCTGCTAAGAGAGCGGCTGGAGGTGTCACCGGTGCCACTGCAGAGGTGGGAAAAGTGGGGCATGGAGCCACCGCGGCTCCTGCCTGGGCAGGACAGCCTGCAAGAGAGCCCACACCAGCAGCTCCCACCGCACCACTTTGCTCTACCCATTGCTTGCAAAGCATGAAAATTTCCCAGCCCAGGCCAAGAAAACCCACTTGCCTACTCACACGGTGCTAACAATGAAAACACTAATTATATTTCACTCACCTATCAAAGGGATGATTCATTTAGGTGAGTGGGCACGGAGGATTACACAAGATGAACACCCCGATGTGACTGCCCATCCGTTTTGGGGTAGCCTTCCCAAGAAACTCCACAAGGAGCACGTGGGCAGCCGGGATGGGGCAAGGGGCTGGCAGCAGGAGGGACCCGGCACAGCCCCGACACACTGCGGACACGTCCAGCACCAGGAATCACTGCGAGCTGTTCCCCAAGGGCTGGCTGGGCAGTGGGGACCTGGGAGAGGGGCTGGTCCTCTGCCCGAGCCCCTGTCCTGCCTCAGATCCCAAATGCCCAGCTGGGGACAGGAGGAGGGAGGAGAAAAAGCATTGGCAGGGATGGAAAGGGCAAAAGCAGATTTGGGGCTTCCTTAATTCACCCCATCTCGTCCACCTCCACAGCCACGGTTCCGGCAGCTGAACCCAAGCCACAGCCCTAGGACTGCCACGGCAAGCCTGCAGTTCCAACCCAACCTGTCCCCAGGGCACAATCACTGAGTATTTCCAAAGTGTCCGAGGAGTTACAGAAAGGCAGGAACCAGCTGAGA
The DNA here is from genome assembly GCF_023634155.1 of Falco peregrinus. Lineage (NCBI taxonomy): Eukaryota > Metazoa > Chordata > Aves > Falconiformes > Falconidae > Falco > Falco peregrinus. The sequence continues at coordinate 5,109,206 of NC_073734.1, forward strand.
TGTCTCTTGATCTCTAGACCTGCTCAGGAGAGGGTCTCCAGCGGGAGGTCTCCAACCCACTGCTCCCAAGAGATTCCACCAAGCTCCAGCAAGGGCGAGGGCAGCGGCTCCAGCTCATATCGGTGCTGATCCAGATGGATGCAGCCCCTTTCACCTGAAGCAAGGGAGCAATCCTGCTCCCATCCTGGAGCTGGGCTGAATCAAGCCCAGCAAAAGAGCGGTGCAACTCCAGCATCCGACTGAAGCAATCCTCAGAAGCCTGGTTTATGTAATATCAGGGTGCTTCTGGATCAGGGCAGGAGGTGGCAGGGATTTTTGGCAGCAAGATAAGGACATGTCAGCAGCAGAATGGTTTGCAGGGGTCTGAGTGAGTGCATGCGTGCAGGGGAAAGGCAGGATGGTGCAGGCGTGTGCCGCAGGTGCAGGACCGTGGGTCAGGCGTGCAACAGTGCCAGGGAGATTTGGCAAGGCGTGGGCTTCTAGGGGAACAGCCAGGCTGTATTTGCTTATTTTGGCTTTGTGTGACAGGTTTGCATTGATGGACATGTAACCGCATGGCCAGGGGAACACGGTTTGCGTTCATCCGGCGCGTGTTTGGGTCAGAGAGCGCTGGGCTGGGGGCAGGACCACGTGCGTGTGGGTATGCGCGCGGAGGGGCGCAGCGGCGTCTCGGCGTGGGGAAGGAGAGGCGTGTGTGCATGGCGATGAGTGTGTCCGCGTGGGAGGTGTGAGATCTGCAAGCTGCATGTGGGGGAAGCATGCATGCGTGTGCGCGTGGCAGGCGTGAGCACCCGGTGTGGGGGGGGACGGTACCCAGGGCGGCGAGCGGAGCCAGGACGGCAGGGGGGTGGCCATGCGGCTCGGGCCACCACATGCCATACCCTACATCCAAGCCCGATGCATCAACACATGCGCATCAGTCACGCAAAACCTTGCTCCCCAAGATAGCGCTGGCAACAGTTGGTGGAATGTCGAGCTTTGCCCTCACCCACAATTGTGCAAGGAAATGGTAAAATTGGAGCGAAACCCATGAATTCTGGGGCGCTTCCTGAGCCTCGCTGCACATTTAGGGACCTATCCCCTAGCCCTGGTTGATGTGCTAAAAAAAAATAATGCAAGGGATGAATATTTATCTGTGGGTGGCAAGTGACAGATGCTGGGGCGAGGATTCTAGGATACTTCAGTTTGATGAAGGTAATAACTTGAATAGATTAATGAGAAACATCCTTCCCAGCAGTTGCCTCCCCTGTGCCATAGCTACGCAGCCACCCTTCCAGCAGAGCTCCAATACACACCGGCTTCTTGTACCCAAAAGTTCACCAAGGTTCGGTATCCAAAAGGCCGGAGATGCCCAACTTTGGTGTTTTCCACCCAAAACGAAGACAGGCAACTGGCAAAGGGCTGTGGCCTCGGGGTACTTGCAGCCCAGTTGGTGGAAGTGCAATTCCAGCAGGGTTCAGCCCCTCTGTGTGACTGCCCAAGCGACACGGGCAAAGCTGGTGTGGAGGAGCCTGGTTGGGGTGTGCACAGGGCATCCCTGCCCCCAGCAGCGGGGTGGGCTTAGCCACGGGTACCACCGCTCTGCATCCCCCTTCACGGCTGTCCCCTCCTCCTAGGACAGTTTGCAGAGTCCCGGGGTGGGGGGAGCATTTTGCTACAGACCCTGCCCTTTCCTCCCCCCGACCCTCGTAACCTCCTCCTCAAACGATAAACACGCAATACAGCTTTTCTGTCCCCGAACACCGAGAAACCAGGCTGGCCTGACAAGATGGAAGAAAACTCTCTTTGCTTCTGGTAGTTTCTTAGAAATGGTGAAACAGGCTGGTAAGCCACCCCAGCCTGGAGATGCCCCCCGGGTTTCCCAAAGAGCCACTGTGCTGCAGGTGACAGGGAGCGTGCCGGGGTGGGGGCACGTGGGTGCCCAGGGCCAGGGCCAGCCCTGCAACACCCAGCCCTCCCAGACCTGTAGTTTGTCAAGACTTCTGCCTGCCTTCCTGCAAACCTCCCCGGCAGGGGCTGGGGGCCAGGAGGGGAACAGGGAGACAGCGCTGGTGTTGGGAGCCGGCAACCCCCCCCCCCCCCCCCCCCCACCACCACATCCCCTCCTGACTGCTTGGAAGGTGGGGGACAGCAATTATTCTCTGACCAAGCTTTATTTTCAGCTGAAGGACTGCTGGGATTTATCGATGGCTTGCAAACACACACCCGGCAGATTCCAGCTCAGACCCCAGCATTATTCCAGGCAGCCAAAACAAAAGGTTGCAGCTATATTTCCCTTTAGGAGAAAGCCAGTGGTACAAAATTATCATTAAAACAAATAATCAAGAGATCGTTCCACCTCTCCCTTTGAGAGCATAAAAGAGCAGCTGCAGGTAACGTTTAATCTTGCCTCCCTGTATAACCACAAAGCAGCAAACTGGGTTTTCTAGAGAAAGGTCTTGCAGCACCTTTCAGGAAGGCTGCGATGGAGCTCATCAACGCTGCAATTCCCTTAACGTAGCAGTCCTGGAAAACGATAATGCCTTAAAAAAGAACAAGAGCCTGCTTTAGCTAGACACGTTTGCCAGCAAAACAGGGGGGCAGCGCTGCCGAATGCCCCCGGCCGCCAGCAGGTAGGCCTGCCGCGTATTATGGTGGCAATTCAGCTGGAAGTAGCCACAAAAGAGAAGAGAGGATGATACAGCCACTTACAGCAGAGCACCAGCTGTTTCTCCTAGTTCGGCCTTAAAGCTTGTTAGCCCAGCAATTTTTGTGATCGCTCCAACTGGGTTTTCTTGTTTTTTATTTAATCCTAGTTTCCCCTCAACATCTCGTTAAGCCGTGTTGACGGCAGAGAATAGCTTTGGTGATCCCTCTGAGCCCCTATGCTAAGCATTAAGCCGTAAACTACGAATGTAAGACTCTTGCCTGAATTAAAGTCTTTTGCCTAGTGTTATTAAGTGTGGGGCTGCGGTTGGAGGGGCTGCAGGGCATGCAAAGACCCCAGCCCCTTGCTGGAAGCATTTGCAGCACAGGAGCTGCACCCACCTGCCCTGCATCCCCCCCACACCCTCACCTCCCCTCTGCCCCACGTTGCTTTGATGCAAATCCTACAGGTTCCAGTGGTGCAGTCCAAACTGTGAATCCCATGTGCAACTTGGGTCATCTCCCAACAGCCTGGCCCACCGCGCACTCCGAGCCCCCTGGGCGACAGCTGGGCATCCCCCCACCAGCACAGCCAACTCCCCTCCCCAAAAAGCCTGGTCAAGGAGAGGTGGGGGGTGGGGAGAGGACACGGTGCCCAGAGACCTGCTAACATATGGGGCTACCTGTGGCAAAGAGCTGGGCTGATGCCATGCTGGGCTGGTTCCTTATCTCCTGTGGGGTACCAGCATCCCTCGCTCCAAGCTAGCAGGTTGCAAACTCACAGACTCCAGCCTAAAACCAGGGTCCTGGTTCGGAGGCTGGTACCCCCCACCCCACCACCCGCCCCGGCCAGGAAGGTATCAATGCAGCACCTACCTCCATCCGAGTAGGTCTCTGTCCCGTAGCCATCCTGTAATCCATTGCTCCAGGTGCCTTCGTACTTGGCCCCATTTCCAGTGCATTCTCGGACCCCGTACCGTCCCTTAAATCCATGGGTCCACTCTCCTTTGTACACCCACTTCCCCTTGCTCTCCATGCCAATGCCATGGCGCTTGCCCTGCGCCCAGGTGCCCTGGTAAGTGTTGCCGCTGGGCCAAGTGTAGACCCCCAGCACCTCAAAGCCGTGACTCCAGGAGCCCGAATATTCACCTTGACCCTTTGGGCCAGTACAGATTCCGTGGCCATGAGCCTTTCCGTCCTCCCAGCCTCCACAGTACGACCCTCCATCGTCAAAATTAAACCTTCCCCCACTGGACATGCATGTAATTCGGTTTGCAAATCTCCCAAAAGGTGAAAAAAAAAAAAAAAAAGAAAAAAAAAAGAAAAAATGCGAACGATGACTCGGGGAAAAAATAAAAATAAAAAAAATCAAATAAAATCAAACTCAATCAAAATCATGCACCAGATCCAAGGAGCTGCTTAAGCCAGTTTCTTGTGATTATTCATTCTCTGGGAGTATGTTCAGGATCAGTTCTCTCTTCCCCTGCTGTGGAAACAGTATCATTAAAAAAAAAAAAAAAAAAATAGCAGCAAGAACAGCAGCAGCTATTGGGTTTTGGTGCAAACGACTCCACCTAAAAACCATCCAAGGCAGGGAACGGGGGTGGGGGGGGGAAGAAAAAAAAAAAAAAAAAAAAAAGAGGCCAAATGCCAAGAGAAGGAAAAGGAAAAACCAGGGGAGAGGCGCGCTCGGGCGCCCGCGCCCCCCGCCCGGCGGGCTCAGAGCCCCCGCGCCCCGCAGCCCGCGCTGCCCGGCCGCCCAGCCTGGCTCCGGCGCAGGGCCGGGGGGGGCGGGCGCGGCGGCATGGCGGGGCCGGGCGCGGCGGGCTCAGCACCAGCGGCGGCAGCAGCAGCAGCAGCAGCAGCAGCAGCAGCAATGCGGTGCCTCCGCCGCCCTCCCGCTCGGCTCGCCCAGCCGCTCCCGCTCCGGCCCTGGCGCCGCGCACCACCCCGCGCCCTAACAACCCGCCATCGCCGCCGCTGTCCCCAGCCCCCCCGCGCCCGCCCCCGCCCCCAGCAAACCTCACTCCCGCGGGGACCCGCTCGCCGCGCCCAGCGGATCCCGCATCTCGGCCGGAGGATGCTCGGAGCGAGGTTGGATGCCGGGGTGAGGGGCTGGGGGTCGGGGAGGGGGGGCACAGGGCCTCCGCTCGCCCCACGGCCTCCCCCCTCCTGCCCGGCTCCCTACGGGGATAAATCCTGCTTATTAATGAGCAGGGATCCTGGGCTTTCTGCTCTGCCTCAGCTCCCGGCTCCTGGCTCAGGGTGGATTTAAAGAGACAGGAACTGCGTCGCCTTCACCTCCCGCCACAGCAGGGCCGCAGCCCCCCGCAGCCCCCCGCCACCCCACCGTGCCTCCGGGATGCTCCCGCATTTTTTATTTATCCCTTCATCTCTCCCCTGCCCCGCTCCCGCCGCTTTCCCACTGCTCCTTCCATGCGACGAGGGGTGGCCGTGCCCTGCCGGCCCCGGGGGTCCCCATTTGCAGGTGTGTGGTGGCAGGGGGGACACGACAAGGAGAAAGGGCCAAACGCCCTGTTGGGCGATGCCAACGCCAAGTGTCCGGGCAGACCTTGCTCCGTGCCGGGTCCAGCACACCGCAACCGCAACACAAATTATTTATTCATGAAAAGGCCGTGCTGTCGCTCGGGATTGATGGCAGCGGTCCGGGCTCCATCCCCTCCTGGCCACTGCACACCTCGGTCCCCTCCCTTCGACACAGAGCATCTCATCAGGGCCCTTCCTATCCATCGGGAAAGGGCAAAAGAGCAGGAGGCCCTTGCCAGTCCTGTCCGCAGATCTTTTTTTTTTTTTTTTTTTTTTCCCTGGGATTGCTGAAGATATGAAATCCTCCCCAGGCAGTGGTGCCAGCTCGCGTGGTGCCTCTGGAGCACGCAGGTCCTGGTCCAGCGATGCACCCCCTTGTTTCTAAGCGTGCCGAATATTTGTGGTATCAGGGTGTCTGTGTGGGTCTGTGCGCATGCATACGTATATATTTTTGCATTAATACACGAGTGTGTTAACACACAATATTAAAGGGGGAGCTCTGCTTGAGAAAAATTAAGAAGATGCTCACAACTGCCTGTAAAGCAAAATCTGGGCAAGGTATGAAAACACAGGTTTTCCGCAAAATCTCCGGTAGGACTGCCAGGTGCACTGGCTCGTAGTTGCATCCCACCATCGCCACTGGTGTTACTGGAGTGCTAGTTTCGAGCCAAGACTATCAACTTGGATTCAAGACCTGGCTCAGACAGAACTCCAGGGAAAAAAATGAGCTGTATAAACCCCAATGATGGAAACCCACGGGATTTAGGCACGTGCATCCCCACTAGAAGGGATGGATATGCTCAGTACCTGCCTCAGTTGCCCACCTAGTAGGAAGTTTCAGACTGCGCCTTCCCACTCAGTTTTGGGTTTTTTTTCTGTATCAATGCATTTTCTTGTCCATCCATTGAAAAACATCACCACCCTCGGCTGGAAGAAAACCTTCCTCTCTATCAGTGCCGGAGGGAAGAGATGAGACCAGAGTGGGTGGATATTTTCCCACTGAAGCGTTTTTTTCAGTTGAAAATGTGTTTTCAAACTACGACGAGTCCTTCATGGATGCAAGAACTGTACTCATCATACATTGGGTCTTGTTGTTGTTTTTTTCCTAAAAATCCCACGCTTCAGGTACTGTATTTTTTGGCAACTGCAAACTCCCATTTTTTTCATGGAGAGAGACTTTGGGCGGAAACCCCCAAATTTTCCAAGAGAAACATTACAACTGAAGTTGCTTAAATGCGTATAAAAATTTTGGCAGAGAGAAAAAGAAATTCCAGCCCCCTTCTTCTGTTTTCTCAGTAGTTTCACACAGTTTTTACATGTTAATTGGCACGTTCATTAATGGCCAGCTATTTCTTCTGTGGAGTTCAGTGGGGTATACAGAACAGAGGCTAATGCCTGTGCGTGCATCAAGGTGCGATACACCTCTGGCCAACGCAGGACACTGCTCCTAATAAAACAGTTGTTTAAAATAGCAGCACGTTTAGTGGTACCTGGCGCAAAACAAATCACTAATAACAATCTGCTGAGGAAGCAGGGACAAATGGGATTTACTAGTGACAAGCGCTAGTGCAGGGCTACCAGGACGGTGCGTGGTTTTAAAATTAGTATTATTTGGGGAGCAGCGCCTTTGCGTCTGACGAGCGGGCAGTTTCAACACTAAAAATGCAGTCAGGTGTTATATCTTCTCTTCATGGCCTGGTTTAGGTTTTGTGGTGTGTCCATAGCCTGTCTTGCTGCCCTGTGGCTGGAGTGGAGGGTTTGCTTACAAAGGGCCATCTTGGTTATTGAAGGGTTTAAGACGGGCTTCAGGAGGCTCCAAAAAATGCCAAAAGCCATGTTGGCAGCCAGATAAAGAAGATTGTGGGAATACCAGATGAAAGGGCTGGATGGACAATTACAGATGCCAGGGTGATCGTGGTGTGGTGGCTGACCACGACACAGCCACGCTGCTGTCCCTGAGCCGATCTCCAAATACAACTGGTTTTCCCGGACTTTATCCGAAGGTCAGGATTTAGTCTAAAATCAAAACTCACGCCCCAGTCATCTGCAGCCCTTACTGCCTTGGGGAGTCCTTTTCATCCTCGGTGCTACTGATGTGTGGGAGGCAGAGGGAGAGGAAATTCCGGATTAGGTTTCACACCAGCCCTGAACAGCAGCAGGGTTTTCCCTCTGGAAGATGCTCTTGCCGCCGGTGAGTGCCAGGTTGACCTCCACAGATGCTGCCTTGCCCAGGGCTGGACTGCCCTTAAACCACAGCAGGATTTCTCCAGTTCATTTGATTAACTCTGGAGATATTTCCCCAAATGGTGCAGACAGCATTAGATAGGGCTGTCAAGGTGGTTTTTTAAGAACCTGATGCACCTGTGGATGAAGGGAGTGAGAGGACATTTGGCATAAAAGAGTAATGATGAAAAAACACAATAAAAATCAAGTCAGCTTATGATAAGAAACTGAGCATAGATGGCGGAAGACAAAATAGCATCAGGCAGCAGGAGTGATGCAAAACATAAAGAATAAAATTAACACCTGCCTATTCCTGGTGTGCCTTGCAGACAAAAACACTGCTGGAAAGGCACAGATGTCCGGGGGATCCCATTCTGCCCTTGTGGGTAGAAACCCACCTAGTCCTGCAAAGAGCGGGGCACAGCCTGATGCAGGCAGCTCATGGTGGGGATGCAGGCAGGCAATGCGTTTTGATGTACAACGTGGTTCAGAAAGGCAAGCGCAGGGCATCGGGGAGACCCAGCCTTCGCAGAAAACCTGCTGGGAAGTTTGGCTATGCTTAAGAATGGAAAAACCTGCCACAGAGCAAAGGAAGAGAGGATTAGCTGGAGGAATCCATGCTGTTACTGCATCCCCGGCATGAGTAAGGCAGGATGTATCTCTAAAAGTCCAGCTGCCCAGAAAAACATCTTCAGCATCCCAGGAAGGCAGAAGCTTTTTCTGAGAATTTGATCCTGCAAAGCACAACAGAGGATGGGGAGAGGAGGAGGAGGAGGAGGGATGACGTGCTGGCCTCCCCCAGCCCAGCCGCAAGGTGCGATTTGAAGGCTTCTCAACTCAGTGGGCCACCATCCACGGGGGTGGCTGTTTCTTTGGCACTAGCAGCAGGGCTTCACAGGACCTGGCAAATTGCAGCCAGCTCCTGGGGATGCCCAAATGATGCTAAAGGGAAAGCACATCAAAGTGATCTTAAAAAAAATCACCCGTTTCACAGGGAACGAAAGGAGAAAGGCAGCTAAGCGTGGAATGAAATACCAGGTTGTTTAAGCAGGGTAGGGAGATCTGTGTTTTCCCAGGGTGAGGCCATCCATGGTGGAGCTGTAGAGCTCAGCTGACCTCCATCTCAAAGGGAAAAGCTCCTGCGGGGTACTCTGGCCACATTAGCCTGGTGTCATAAGAGAGATGGAACGAGGGCACCAGTCTGCACTCGCTCCAAAAGAAAAAAAAAAAACAAAAAAACAAACAACAATTGGGAAATCACAAGATGCAAAGAAAAGCAACTGCAGCAGTAAAACTACCAGCACAAGGTGGAATTGCTGAATAAACACCCCAGCCCTGCTCCTAACACTGCAGGGTGGCAGGGAGATTCCTCTGGCCAGAGTATTGCAGCCCGGTGTTACAACCACCTTCTCCATCTGATTTCCATTCCTTGGAATGGAGGTCTTGATCTGCTGGTCCTGATCTGCATCCTGCTGGGACAGGTTTGGGAGCAGATAGCTCTTTCTCCTGAGCGTCGGTGCTCCCAGGCTGGTTCTGAGTCATTAGCAACACAGAAATAAATGATTCAGAGTGTTTCTGGATGAATATCCCAGGAAATAAAACACGAGGCAAGAAGGGTCTGCAGCAGACCACCACGCTGCAGCAGGGACTCCACACAATCTGCTTCTTTAAGCAGCCACAGCCGTAATATCTAATGAAAACCTTGTGGTCACTGGCGACTTCAGACTGAGCGATGGGTGCTGGAGGTCCTGAGCTGCCAGTATTAAAACATCCTTAGAATTTCAGCGGGGCGGAAAAAGGTAATTTTCTAATGCAAAAAAGCCTGCCTCCAACATGAGGGGATTCCACATTCAGCCTTGCCCTGGCAGGTGAAGATGAATTTGTCACCGTACTAGGCACAAGTAATCATGGCTTGATTACATTCCTTATGTGCGAACAGAGTAAAGCTCAACGCAGTAATAGATATATGTACTTGCCACTTTTAAAGGCCCTGTTTCACAAAGCAGAAAATAATTACAAGTCAGATCAACTTGGAGAAAGACTTTAAATGAAAAATGTGTTGAAAAGGGAGAAGCCTTTAAGAATATTTTACCCAAAAAGCAGCAACAGTTGTTAAAAAAAAAAAAAAAAACCACAACGTGGCTTGGAAAGGAAGTGAAAGAGCCACCAAGACTAACACATAAAATACAAACACACAAAAAGAAGAAAAGGGAAACTGGTAGTAATTAATAGACTTCAGAAGCTGGAGAACTTAAAGACAGAAGGGTGTTTTCCAAGGTTTTCAAGAAAAGGAGCCTTGCATAAGCAGTGGGCCAGTACTACACAGAAATGGGAAATTATTCGATAATATGGAAACGGCAGAAATGCTCAGTGCAGGTTTTTTCCTGGCATCTGGTGGAAAAAAAGGCAACGTGCTAGTGAAATACCTTCCAAGAGTACATAGGAGCTGTGCTGAACGGCGAGCTGATGGAGCTCAACATTTTCAAACCAGCAGATCTGAATAACTTGCGAGATTTGTAAAGGAGGTGGCCAAGGAGCTGTCTGGATAGTTAATGGTGATTTTCAATAGGTCTTGGAACAGTAATTGAGAGTACTAGAGGACTGGGAAAAAGCCAGCGCCATGCCCACGCTGTAAGGGGTGAACAGGCCACCGCCGATTTTAAGCCTTTAAGCCTCGGAGGGATCTCGGACAATTAATGGAACCACTAACACTGAACTCGATAGATAGAGAATTAAAAGAGGGTGATGTAATGAATGGCAAACAGGAGTTTGTGGGAAATAGGCAGTGGTGAGCTCACCGTCTCCCACCGACAAGGTGACAAGGGTGTTAGGTAGAAATAATCCTACCGATGCAATACCCTTAGCTTTCTGCACAGCCCTTGGCTTGGTCCCATGTGACGGATTGACCGGGAAACAATACAAAATCAACAGGGCTTGCATTAAATAGATTAAAACCGCATAACTGAGAGGGCTCAAAATACAGTCGTAAACAGCGAGTGAGCGCCGAGCAAGCCTGCGTCCGGAGGCATCGCAGGTGAGCGGCTTTGGGCTGCAGCACGCCTGGGTAAGCTGAGGACCAAGGTGCTCTGAGCATCCTGCCCGTGGCACCAGCATCCACAGAGGAGCTAAATGCTGCGGATCAGAGCAGTCTGGCAAGAAGAAAGAAGAGGGATATATATTCTCTATATCCAGTTCAGAGCCCTGCACAGCAGCACTCTCCAGAAAACACATCTCTGTCAGTAAGGGTAGGAATCAGTGGCTCAACCCCCCCAAGGCTGCTGTGGGGTCCTGCAGCAGCCGGAGGGATGGGAAGCCCTCTGGGATGGGATCAGACTTGCTACGAGTGGTTTTAAATGAACAGGGCACCTCCCCCCTGGCTCGTAACTATTTCGAGGCTTGTTCGCCTTGCGTGTCTCTCCTGGGCTTGCAGGGGTGGTACGGCCACCACTTGGCCACCACCAGCAAGCACAAGAGCCAGGATATTCCTGAGGTCTAACAACATTAGATTGAAATATGCAGCTTTGGAAACTGGAATGATTTTCATTTTTGCTTCCTGTTCACTTCCTCCCCCAGTTAATTGAATTCCAGGAGCATACAGTCACCTGATGTTGTCCCCAAGTTTTCTCTTATCTGCTTGGTCTCTAGCTAAATTACCCCCAAAACCAATTAAAGAACAGAATGATATTGCAGCAAGCAGGACTACCGCTAATCTTCCGGTAGATTGTACCTTATGAAAGTGATTGAAATGGTTGGAAATTGCATTACTTGAAGGAGGTCAGCCTTCGAGTTGTAAGTAGCATTTTTCTTTTTTAACATGTGTCTGCTTCAATGCTAATAATCTCTCACAGGTCAACAAAGGTCAAGACCTGGGTTAACCAGAAAGAGAAACTCCTGCATGTCCTTGGGTTTAATACCGGTTTGCGAAGAGCTTAGGAGAAAATGATGAAAGGTTTTGCATTCTGCAAGAACCCTCATTGTCTCAGAGGGGAAATGGGTTTGCAGAGAGAGGAAGGACAGGGATGCCTAATGGGCATGTTACAGGCATGTGTACAATAAATTACCTTGATTGTCTTCTTTGTGCTAGGCATGGGCTAAGTGCATTTACTGGTCACTGAATGTATCGCATTAACCTGCTGCATACAGTATGTGTCTGTTTATCCTGCCAATTACTGCAAATCTAATCAGCTTTAGCTGGGTAAAAATAGAGCCAGTTTCCGTGTGGAAATCAAGAGGCACAAAAACAGCAGCAAAGAAGCTGATCCTGATCAACTGAGCACACAGGAGAGAAGATTCGCAGTGCTGGGAGCATGAAATGTGTTGTGATGCTTTCTTCCCGGTGGCCAGATGGATCTTTTCCCCCAGGCCTATATTCTCCCCAGCACCCATCAGGCAGCCTGAAGGAAGGAGCTGGAGAGTGTGGGAACCGCAGGCAGGCAGAGACCTCCTCCGAGCACGGATGTTTCATGAGCTTTCTGGAGCGAAGGAGCAGGGCTGCAATCAGCTGGAAGGGACAAACGAGTTGAGACTGATGCAGAGGAGGCAGAGGTGTGCAGGAGGTGTTTTGCAGTAAGGGCAAAGAAAGATGAGCAGATAACACAGGTCATTTGGCATTCAGGCTGGGGGGAAAACCATGTTGCTGCAGGTTTAGATAAATTGGTAGATGGATGCTGACCAGATTGAGTTCCTATGTGCTGTGGAACATAACCAGCAAGCGTATTCAGTAAAATCAACCTGCTAACCACAAAGCAAATATCATACAATGGGAAAAGGAGCAGGACATGGCTCCGCAGGGGGTGGCTTCTCATCCTCCTTCCCTCCCTCCATCCCTCTGTGATGTTTGCTGAAGGACAGAGGTAGCTTTTGCCCACTGTGAGCTTGGAAGCCGAAAAACAAAGCCGAGGGACAACAATATGATTTCGCCCCCCAGGATGGCTCACTTGCCCTTTCATTTGACTGGATCACCCTACAATAAATGTGTGCCAAGCTGTTCATTCATGACAGAGCCTAGATCCTTCTCACGGTCACCGCTCTGCATGCAGAGTGGGCCTGCTTCGCCCTTCTCGTCCCAGATGGCAAACCTCTGCAATCAGCAATGCCATAGCACAATTTTTTTGAAGGGACTTGGCTTCCCCAGCCACCCACATCTTCCCGTATTTTCCACCCTGCTAGACTGCCTGCCCCTCTCGTGGAGGTCTGGCACACCCCTTGGCATGGCAGAAAACCCAAGGTGACTAATTTTCCATAGCTGAAAGATGCTTGTAAATAAAACGGAGGTAGCCAGTCTTAACCAAACGAAACAAAGCCTTCATTTCAAGCCTCTGAATTTTATGTCTGAGACCAAGGAGCAGGAACGCTGCCGATAATTAAGGGACATCTGTCACCCGCGTGTTCCTGCTGGTTTTGTCAGGAAATGCGGCTGACATAATGTGGAGAGAAGAAACCTGCTTTGGAAAACGACTTGGCATGCTGGTTTCCATCTTCATCACTGCCACGTGCAAGGGCTGCTCCTGCCCGCTGATAGTGGAAAGGGCCAGAGGAGCTAACCGGGGCTCGCCAGCCTGCCCACCCGGGCCAGCTTACACCCAAAGCTCTGCCAAACCTCGCAGCAAAAGCCACGTCTGCTCCCTCTGTCCCACCTCAGTCTTGAGACAGGCTTCAACCTGCATGAGATTTAAAAAAATAAACAACTCGGAGGGATGATTTTTGTTTGGAGGGCACTTAGGGTATTTTCTGGAAAGAGCTTGGCGTTTCCTAACAGCTACAGAAATTCACTTTTTTTTTTTTTTTTTTTATAAATTTGGAAAGCTCTCATAAGAACTCCAGCACTTCAGGAGCCAAGGGTTGCAAGTATTGGCCAAAATGGCTTTCCCTTTTTTTTTTCCGTCAAAGTCTCGATGGACTGAATGCTGATATCTGACTTTGCCAATGGGGAATCTGAGGCAGGGACCAGCAACACGTTTTGCCAAAGGCGATGCACAAGGGCAGTACTGCTGCCGTCACACAGCCACGCTCTGAAAGAAACACCCGCTCCTCTGCTCCGCCCCTTTGAAAAGGTGCCACTTCTGAACCCTGGGATTAAGATTTGCTCCTGATGGAAGAAATAAGGCTCCTTCCCTCTTTTCAAGAGAACAGAAGATCGTCAGTGCTCTGCAGCTCACCGTGCATCGGCACAGCTACTCCTGGTGCTGGCTCAGACCATAGGATTTTTAGGCAGCATTGTCCTCTCCACAGGATCGCCTGCCACTCGCCAGCCTTGGCAAAGCCAAACATTAAGCTTAAAACCACGGACATTCAGGAATCAACCAAGTAATGAAGTAGTTTGGCACCTGATTAGAAAGAAGGGATTACACGTTCAGTTTAATGGAGAGGCTGATGTACGAATTTCTACGTGAATAATGAATGTTTGGAAATGCTTTGAGCATTGCAAATGGTAAGGACAGTGTATTTTCCTGTGTTCAGAAGGCCAGTGGCAGTAGTTCCCAGAACTGTTTGGACTGTAGCAATAGAGATTTATAATTTGTAACAAAGAAGAAATGTCTTTCACTGAAGCAAGAAGACAGAGCAATGTAACGAAGTTGACATTACTCATATTCTTATGAAATACTGTCACACAAGGGTGTTCAAGGATCTTTGTTTCTAAGCGAATAAAGAGCTATGGAAGGATTTATTCCGTATTGGTTGCTGTTTTTCAAACAAGGTTTCTTTCTCACAGCCTGTTTTGTAGTGGATTTAAGCAGATGCACTCTGCAGTCTGGAATAGCGTGTCTAGACTGTCTAAACACATGAAACTCCTTTGCTTCCCAAAAGCTGGAGTAGAAAGCTATCCTACACATTTTATGTGTTGTGTTTAAAAAAAAAAAAAAAAAAAAAAAAAAAAAAAGCACAGCACAAAACAAACCTCCACAAAACTCAAACGAAGCCAGATTTACCGCGTTTCAAGATCTGCTTAAGGAATCAGCAAGCAGGATTCAGGAGCAGTTAACAACAGACTGTTACATGGTACCTATTAACATGGGATAATCCAGGAGGAAAAGAAAGGATGAGGGATAAAGGAACATCACCCTAGAACAGCAAGGCATTTAGAAATCAAATCAGGAGAATTCTAAACCACCAGATTAACTCAGCTGTCACTGTCAAGTGACACCCTGGGCACAAAGCATGGGAGGCAGCAGGGATGGAGAAGAAAAGGGTATCTGAATTTTCACTGTGATGAAATGCACACCTTGGTCCTGCCAAAACAGAGGACCCCAGGAGCACACGGTGCTGATAAATCCCAGCTGGGACCTCTTCTAACATGGGGGGAAACTTGGATTTGGACAGAAACTCCACTGTTCAACCCAGGCACCGTGGGATGAATAGCTCTCCCCAAAAGGAGCAGAGCTGGAGGCTACCTTCCCTGTCCTCCATCTCATTCACTGCTTGCCCAGAATAATTTTCAGCCAAGAATACAGTCTTCATTGGGCTTCTACCTCCTAGAAATGCTCTTCTCATAACCACCCCAAGCTCCTCCTTTGCCCTCTGCTCATATTTATCATAGAATCATAGACTGAATCATAGAACGGTTGGGGTTGGAAGGGACATTTTAAGATCATCTAGTCCGGCCCCCATGCCACAGTCAAGGACATCTTCTACCAGCCCAGGTTGCTCCAAGCCCCATCCAGCCTGGCCTTGGACACTTCCAGGGATGAGGCATCCACAGCTTCTCTGGGCAACCCATGCCAGTGCCTCACCACCCTCACTGGAACAAGGTTATGAGTATTACATGACCCTTCCCTGCAAACTTCCTTTGTGATTAAGGTCACCAAGATTTTCATGAGCCTGTGAATTTTGGATGGTTAATTTTGAAGAAAGTCTCAGGCTGAAAGTCAGTGCCGAATGAATACCTGTTTCAATTTCTCACTTATTTCAGATGCCCCAGGGCATGTCATCTTCATTAGAAAACCGAAGAACATACAGGGGTCTGAATTTTTAAAGTAAGGGGCCCAAGTCAAATTCTGGAGTGAAAAGCCTCCAAGTTATTTGTTGAAAGTGAAAATTTGGAAGCAACTGGCTTTCAAGCCACATGCAAGCACCCAACTGATTACCAAAGCTGCTGAGTACTCAGTTTTGGTCTTCAGCTCTGAATGTATTGATCCTACGTGCCTACACATAGCTCTGGAGCGCTGCAGAGCATCCTTTGCTCCTACTGACATGCTGGCAGCACTCAGCCCCATACAGAATCCATCCTTAAATCTGCATACAAATTTGCAACAGCCTGCTTTCCCTGCTGGGCAGAGGGCAGCAAAATTTTCCCCCTAAACAGGGAAATCACATCCTGGGAAAAACCAGAACCATCTGAAATGAAACCTCGACCCAGCTGAAGTCAGTGAAGGTTTCACCATGAGTTTGAACAGGGCTGGGATCTCACTCTGTCTGCAACAGGCGTCTGTTCCGGTGTCCCAAAAAGACCTCTTTAAACAAGAGCAGGCTGCCCATGGTTTTCATCAGTCTCAAGTATTTCCTATGTTTATTTTCTTGGCCAAGCCCCAGATTTGCCAATTGCTGTACTCTGCCGGCCCGCTCTCCCTCCAATTTAGTCAGATGTCTTGAGTATTTTCCCTTCCTATCCCAAACTGCTGAGCTGTGCCACTCTGAGACGTGAGTCCTACCCCACGCTCCTCCCCAAATACCTCTGGTTTATATTTACTCCACAAAATGCTTCTGGATCATTTTGGGAAGAAAGACGCTCCAGCAATGTAAGATGACACCATCCTTCGGTGGCTCTTTCCGTGAGGATGTGACTGCAGCCCGGCAATTTGCTATTCCTGTCCCATGAAATCAGAGTGCTTCAGAAGCATGAGAGGGACCAGAGACTTGGGTGTGGGGTTTCTTCTTGCCCCTTGCTACAGCATCAGGGGAGACGCTGGAGATGGGCTGCCCATGGAGGTCTGCCGGAGTTCTGCATGGACCGCATGCGAACCACAGTTTCCATCTTTGCGACAGCAGGGAAACCACCCTGACAAAAAGGATGGCCTCAGCAGACACCAACACTTGGCCAAGCACAGTTTTATTGCAAAACTGCTGTCTCAGACAAGTCATTTGCTTCTTTACCACCCCTGTTTTTTCATCTGTCAGCTAGAAATAATTGCTGGCACATGATGCTAACTTTTGGATCCAGAAGGACCAGATTCCTCCCAGAGCCGGGGAGAAAAACAGGCTGTGTGCTGGCTACTGACATAGCCCTCACCCACCTGGTCGAGACACTGCTGCTCCTGCCTCACACTGAAATTCTGGGCAGGAAAGCACAGATCAGTCTTGCTGGTGGGGCTCAGGGTCAGCCCTCCGTCCCATCTGCTCTGAATCACCCACTGTGGCTTGGGACAGGAGCAGACAGCTCCAAATCCTGAGCCATGCTGGCTGAATTCCACAGGAAAAGCTGTCAGCGTGTGATGCAGAGCCAAGCAGCGCTGGGCTTGGGGATCTAGGCAAATTACCTTTCCCTTCCCCTCACTGCTAGCACCTATCACTTTCCAGCCACCAACACCAAACTATTCCCTAGTTACCTTGCCCACCAGAAAGCCACATGCTCCAGAAGAAGACTGTGCTGGACAGGCAGGTGGGGAAAGCAATGCATGGGGATGGATCTGCCAGCATCGCACCAGGAATCACTGCAGAGGCAGGTCAAGACAAAGATATTTCCTAGTCCGATGCTTCATCTTGCTTTTTCCATGTGTCAGCAGCAGTGTGCCACCCCTGCAGCTGGACCTTAAAGAGGAACTGGTGTCCCATGTGTGGCCATCCGAGCTCTTTCCATTGGTGGCCTTGGGGACAGGAAGAAGAGCCAGGGTGTCCATGCTGCTGGGAGTGACTGACTGATCTGAATAGTTTCACTAACACTTCTTCCAAAAAACTATGGACCTTCAAATTGTTTTTCCAAAGGTTTAAAACCAAAAAGGAGACTTTCATCCCCTCTGCCATGCTTTCTCCCAAAGTCTGTGTTCCTTTTCAAAAGCCTAAATTGGGAGTACTGGGTTGCTTTCTCTTTTTTAAAAAAATCCTCTTACTTTTTAAACTCATGCTGTTAAGACTGGTCTCCTAATTTCTTTGGATTGTCATTTTTTAACGCTGTAGATGGCTGTTGCTAACAATTTAGCAGCACCTGTGCTGAGAAGTGAAGACCAAGTCCCATCAGTCGTTTCGGTGGTCAGACACACTGCATTTTGAGAGCTGGAGAGCTGTGCACACCCCTCTAACCAAGGAAGGGTTAAATACTGCTGGGTGTCTGCTGTATACAGCACAGACCTGTGGCTATTCTGCCTTTCCAAGTGGCAGAATAGCCACTTGGAAAAGCGAATCCATTTGATAACTGGGCAGGTTTTGTCATACCTGAGGTTGGGTGATTTTTGGCAGGCTCAGACTAGAGGATGGGGGCCCCATCCTTTAGTGTCTGTCCTCACCACTAGACCTAGAACACAACAAGTGATAGCCATACAAACTATTTTTTCCCACTACAGCTACTACTTGTTCTTTCACTTTTTGTGGTTAATACATCAGGTTTTTTTATGTGGATTTTCTATTCACATTCAAATAGTGTCTGGAATCCCTTGGCAGTGTTGAGATCACATGCACTCCTTCAAAATGCATCTCTGCCCCGTAAAAGACCCATCGTGCAGACAAGTTCCAGGAGAGAACCCTGACATTTCACAGCTGAAGGACAGGGAAGTGCTGCAGGAAGGTTTTTTCCGAGGAGGGACTGATGATGCAGGGGCCACCCCTGACAAGTGTCAGTCACCCCTTTTTCTTACAAGCATCCAAAAGAATGCCACAGCTCTCTAGATCTGTGTTTTGGGCATAACAGCTCTCATTTCCAGGCTGAGCAAAGCCAGCGCTTTGTACATCCATACTGTTGTCACTACCTCTTATATAGGGACAATATAAATTGGGGAACACTGGACTTCTTAGAATCATAGGGTGGTTTGGTTTGGAAGGGACCTTAAAGCCCCCCCAGTTCCACCCCCCCGCCAGGGGCAGGGACACCTGCCACAGCCCAGGTTGCCCCCAGCCCCGTCCAGCCTGGCCTGGGACACTGCCAGGGATGGGGCACCCACAGCTGCTCCGGGCAGCCTGGGCCAGCGCCTCGCTGCCCTCACGGGGAAGAATTTTTTCCTTACATCTAATGTAAATCTGCCCTCTCTTAGTTAAAAACCGTTACCCCTTGTCCTATCACTACAGGCCCTGATAAATTGTCTGCTCCTATCTTCTTTATAAGCCCCCTTTAAGTATTGAAAGGCTGCTATAAGGTCTCCCTGGAGATGTCACCCAAGTCTCATCAGCATCACAGTCAAGACTTCTCCCATGCCCAGCTGATGCTAGTGCCAACACACAGAAGAGTGAGGAGGGCTTCGTCTCACTGAGTTTGCTACAGGCTGTCACTGGCTGATGTCCTTTTGATCTAAAGCTGCCACACCAACTCTTGCCCATATGCATTTCAGCAGGGCAGCCAAGTCACTGTAGTTAGCCTGGCTGGGCAGTACGAGGACTGGGTCCCAAAATGGGCACGGATTTGCCTGGTCTCCAAATGTACAGGCCAATGTCACGTTTTCCATCATTTCTGGGGTCTGCAGCAACAGTAGGTTCCTGGCACCCTCTAATGGAAAAGATAAGTCACTGAACTACCATTCCCTCGGTCTGTGAGTCTTGGCTCCTGCATTTCTATTTTTAATCTAATACCACAGTAATAACTTCTAGCCAGGCACGATACGCCCCATGCCAGCATGGACCTGGAGAATGTGCTGAACAAATGTCAAGGCTGCTCTGGGGAAGGAGAGGCTGCCTGGTGATCGCCCTCCAAGCCCTGGAAGGCAGCGCGCACAGGGACTGCTGCTTTACTTATGGAAATGCAAGGCAATAGCTAATCAGCTCTGACATTTGTACCTTGTTTGTGAATTTAAGACACATGTAGTGGGCTAGTCATGTTACATCGCCTGTCCTTCCCTTTCTCCCTCCCTCGGCCACATCTATAGGGTGGCATTTTCTGGGATGTTTTTCCAAGTTCAGCAGTCTGGAAGCATCTCAAATCTCTGCCCAGGTTAGCCTTGGCTCTGGAGCTGGTTCATAAACAGAATTACTGCTTGAATTATAAGGGTTTTTTAAAGCTTAGTTCTTGCTAGAAAGTGACACCCATAGCCAGAGAAGTCCTACACACAGCCCTTTGGCAGAGCTCGTGAAAGATTTGTCCCAGGGTGGTGGGGGACACCTGACATTTAGAGGCACAGAAAAAGCCTGGGTGGTGGCAAGCACAGCATTCCTGCAATGATCCGGCAGCCTTGCGCAGCCCATGGCCAGGCCGAGGGGTCGCTGGCTTTTGGCGTTCCATGCAGGAGCTGGGCTTTCGTCTGAGGATTCCTGGATGGACCATGGGGAAGGACTTGTTTTTCCTTGGGCAGCTCAGTGAGGTTGCTGCCCCAGGTAAAGCACAGCATGTCTGCCAAGTGTGGGTCTGCCCATTGCTCACCTTGCAATAGAGGATGCAGAGTATAAGTAGGACCCAGCCCACGAACTACACTCTTGTCCTTTATACACTATACCCAGAGATAAAATAATTTAAATAACCATTTAGTACAGTAAAATCTAATTTCCAGGAAACACTGATCCATGCCAGTCTCAAAGCTCTGACTTTACTGCAGCGTGCAAGAGGTTTGCAAACTTAGCATTGCATAAGGTAGTATTTCCCTTGGCAAAAGGCTCCTGAAAAACAATGAAAGCAAAAGAAGAAAGCAAACTGCCCTGAGCCTGGCAAATGTGCCATTGCTAACAAGACTTTAACACCCCCATAGCTACCTGCATGTCTTTTGTCTCAACAGACACCAAAAACCAGGCTGCAAAGTGCCAGATGATAAAAAAGCATAGAGGACTAGTATCCCCTGACAGCTAGCTGAGATCGTCAGATGTATTTTACCGGTAAGTTTAAGGCACAGTTGAACACAGACCTCTGGAAGTGAAAGCTAGTACTCAAATTCAGCAGGTCTCTTCTAAAATCCCTTTAAAATTCTTTTACTTTTAGAATCCCAGTTTCCACAGCAACAAGACACACAGCTCTCTGCGGAGTTTCGAGCTATAAATAAACCCTTGATCTATAGTTGTGATATTAGCTATGAGGGCTTTAAAAAATTGCATGTGGTAATGAAGTGAAAGGATCGGTGCTGAAAGGAGACAAATTTAATGAGGAAAAGATGGTTCCTAATTCGGTTTAGAGCGTAGCTTTGAACAAAGGAAAACTGGCAAAACACACCGCCTGGTAAGATCCTGCCTTTTCTAAGGGTCCTTTTGATTGCAACCAAATTGTTGGAAATGGTGCCTTGCAACCTCCGTTTTACGTATGTTTAAACTCTGTATTTAAATGGTCATCTTAAAAAAAAGAAGGAGAAATGGCCATTAGCCATTGTTTTCACAGCCTTGCTGTTCCTGGAGAAGCGATTAAGCAGCTAACAGCGGGCCAGATTTTAACAGCCTTATGCATATTGAACCTTGCCTGCCATACCAGTGACTCCACTGGCTCCGCTTGAGCGAGCGTCCCTGTTTAGAAAAGGACTTCTACGTGTGCTAACTTTAAACATGTATTTTAATCCTAATTGCTTTTTTGAACTGGGATCGTTGGCTGCTACAGGACTGCTTGCAGGGGAAGATGCTATTCCATGAGACGCAGTCAGAGGGCAGGAATTTGGTCTGCTGGATCTAAAGAAGTGCTGTTCTTACCCCTTGACATCAGCGTATAAACAAAGACGCAATCCCATGAGGAAAGATAAATATTAGCTGTGTTAGAAGCAAAGAGGAAATTAAATAACTATCACATGGCATAAAAACAAGCTTGTCAGGGGAGAAAGAACTGGTGGTTTTGAGCTTGCAGAACAGATTTGTATACAGTAGTGAGGAGGAGGAGATGAGGAAGGAGAAGAAAGGAAACACAAATCAAAGAGTTATTTGGAGTTTCCTCTATTACAGACAGAAGGTCCGTGTTACTCAAACAGACGTACCGCATGTCACCAGTTTTTTGGTGTTTGTTATTTTAAGGATGGTCTTAGGAAGAAAATAAATTCCACTCTGAGGCTTCTTTATATCCATTTTAGGCAGTCTGTGGAGAGAAGCCCAAAGAGTGGGGCTGTGGAGATTCCTCCAGGCTGGTACATCCTCTGCTCTCTCTACCCAGGAGGCAGCTTTACTGAATTGCTGGGAAGGAAACCCACCAGCAGCTCCACCTTGGTTGGGGCAGGTTGGGGCAGAAACCCACCATCATTACCATGGAGCTGCATTGCTGCTGCTCGTCAATGGATCAAAAGAACTGGGAGAAAAAAGATGTCTGCTATGACATGGATAGACTTGGGCAAAATCCAGGCAAAACTTGCATGTGTCTACACGTAAATGGGGAGCTGCTATGTGGCCAGCAATGCTCTACACAGTTCCCAGTGAAGACACTTCTGCCTTGGGCTGGCAGGGCAGAAGGGCTCTGCAGCGAGACTGGGGTAATTTATTTAAATGTGATCCCTTCAAGTTCAACCTGGGATCTGAACATCAGTCTGGGTTCTCCCTGGCCTCATCACCAGCTGGAAAGATTATGTGGGTGGTGGTCTGCAGTTGTACCTCTCAAATTAATTGGCTTTGCAACCCAGGATAAAATAGGAAGCAGAATGACATTGCAGTCTCCCATGAGCTACACCAGCATCAGGTTTTTCTTCTCCTGGAGGTGTTGGCTTGCCCATGGTCGGAAAAGCGAGATACAAAGCATGTTATTCTGGTCACTAACACAAGTGGTCTGATGAGGAGACCGATGCGGACAATACTGTGTGTTATAAATCTGAAACAGGACAAGGCAGTCTGCTACTGGGCCAAGGGCTATATGGGACAGCGCCGACAGAGGCACGTGCACCAGTTTGAACTGATGTCTCTTTCTAACATTGCCACATTCAGAGCAAAACTGTGCTGTAGGAACTTTTTGGTGGGAAAGAAACATCACAAACATTACCCTTACACAAAAAATAAAATAAAATAAAATAAAATAAAAAAATCTAAATGCCCAGATGCAAGTTCTGGGCTCAGCATGCAAACAATTGATTTCTGTGCCTTCTGCCTTAGTGACATTTCTTTCCAAAGGGTTTTCAAGCTTCTGTGCTGTTCTGTACCACTTATTCTGGATAAAAGCGAAGCAAAAGAAGACATATGAAAAACCTCCCCCTTCAGAGAACACATCAGGCCTAAGACACACACTCTGGCACTGAGAGTACATTTCTTTTTCTATGATTAATTGATCACCATGCAAGACATTTTAGAAGTAGTCCTTTTAATAGAAGACACAAAAAGTTGGAATCAATAAGCAATAATAAAAGAAAGGGAAAAAAAAGGCATTGCAGAGAAAGCAGGCACCAGGCCCATTCTCTGAGGGTTCTGTCCTGCTCCCACTGAAATCAAAAGGAGTTTTGGAGTTGGCTGCAGTGGGAACAGGAACAGTCCTTAAGGCACTAATTAGTACAGCTGGTTGAATAATGCATAATGAACAGTTCATTCAGCTAATTTCATCTCTTTTTCTATTCATGAATTGCCTGTGAACCAATCCCAATTTTCTCATTTTGGTCGTCATTCAGAAGTTATTTGTGGGTTTCTTCAGGAAATCATCCCCAGCGTGCAATTCCAGTGCACATTGCAACATGTAAATATTTGAAGTTTGCACAGAAGTGTTTGAAGTGTGGGGCTAGCAGGTAGGGCAGATGACATTCTCTCTCTTGTCCGAGCAGGTATTTCTGTAACCAAGTATAGCATGAATTTCAAATGTTGCAAAGAAATGCAGAACTTTATATTTGGTAAATAATTACGCATGTTCCTGTTCTTCCTCATGCTTTCTCCTGAGCATTTTAAATGGATATAGCTCGTTAGTGGAATACTGACCAAGGGCAAAGAGAGGAGGGATATGATGTGAAAACACCCTGAGGAATGTCACTGGAATAGTCAAGTAAATACTTCCAGACTTTCCTTTCCAGCTCGAAAGTGATTTGGCTGTAGCAAAAAGTACGTTAACATTGTGTGATGGATAAGAGTTGGAATCAGCCTGTGGATAGGAGAGCATGAACCCGCTCTGGGTTGCTGCACATCCCTCCTCCCAGGCTGCCAGAGCAGTGCCCTGTGCATGGGGCAGGGGTGGGCTCTGGCAACCTGGACCCCGACATGGCAAACAGCTGTGCTACCTCAAGTAAAAGGAAACTGAAAACGATTGCAACACAGCCTTGTTTTGTAAAGAGTCACCCAAAATGTGACTTTCCTGGGGTGAGATTAAAGTAAGGAAAAATTCAGAGCAGGAATCCAAAGGAAATAGCTGCCCTGTGACTGGGGTGGTGGGGACAGGGAGGCTGTAGCTTCAGCAAAGGGTGAGACATCCCTGTGCTTCCAGCCAGGCAGAGCAGGAGAGGGAGGGACAGGCCACAGCACGGGCAGTGAAAGACAGGGAAAACCAAGAATGTTTCTTTTGCAGCCGTTTCTGAGACGGATGTAAGGAGTAAGGGCAGGGAGGCGGGGGAAGCGTTTTTGGCAGCCAGGGACTGTGGATTTTCATGCTGAAGCAAGCCCTACAGGGAACCGCACAAAGCCAGAAGGTCTGCCTGGCTTCTGGGGCCAAGAAGGGACGTGCCAGGGCTGTCCCGCAGAGGAAGGGACATGGGGGACGCGGGGCAAGGGAAGTTCAGGGCTGACTCGCACTTTGAATTTTGAAAGGTGACAGATGAGACAGCGTGGTGATCCGGGGGGGGCCTTTACTCAGGGAGAGGCAAGTCTATCCCTTATGCCTTCAGCTGGAAAAAATCCCCCAAAAATCCGTATTTAAAGACATGTCTGTGTCTGCCACAGTCTATCGGCAGAGGGCAGTGACACTCACACACACACTCGTGCGCGCGCGCACACACACACAGACACACAGACACAGACACAGACACACACACCCCCCACCCCCCCACACACCCCCCCACCCCCACCCCCCACCCCCCCCACCCCCCCCACACCCCCCCCCCCCCACATCCACACACATCGACATTGCTGCCAGCCTTTAATCCACCCTGCTTTTGCTGCTGTCACAGCAAGGACACCTTCCACCACCCCTGTCCGAACGCGTTCAGGTTGTTGCTTGAATGTCACACTGCAAGGGATGCTGCAGGCAGTCCGACAGCTGGCCTCTTTTTTTTTTTTTTTTTTTTTTTTCCCTTTTCCCAAAGCCCACGTGATATTTTTCTATGTGCTTCAAAGCTGGGGTTTGTTTGTTTTTTCAAAACCAAGAGCTCCAATTCCAGCATCTGCAAGAAACCTTACAGGAAATCACCCGTGTGCACAGAAGTAGTTGAATGAACATGCAATGGCAATATTTATCTTTCCCTTCCATATAACGGCGCAGACGGCACGCAACGCTATCGCTCCTGTCACTCACTGCATCCCAGCAGAAAAGGGGACGAGGGAGTTTAGGGTGGAACTGCAGGATCAAAAGATTTCTCTGAGGCTGAATGGTGAAGAGGAATGGGAGAGGTGGATGTTGGGCAGGTCAGAATGGGCAGTTTTATTCGGCAATGGGGAGCAAGGTTTTGGAAGAGGGCAGCCAGGAAGGGCGTGTGGGGAGAGGCAGGGGATGATCAGCAGCAGAAACTTTGGGAGAGGTGGGATAGAGCAAAGGAAATACAAGGAGGTAGCACTGATACCACAAAAGGAGCCCACAACTCCAGGGCCAAAGCCCACAGAGGTCCCAATTAAAACAACACAGAGTTGGTCTGTCAGGTTTGATGTACATCGATATACAGAAATATGCTTTCTCTCAGCGTATTTTCCTGGGACAGCATCCAATCCCAAAGTGGGGGAAAGCTGGCTTGGGGTGGAACCCACGTGAGGGAAGGATGCCCATCACAGCTAACTCATACCCAGTGAGACCAAGACAGCAGCGGGTTCTTCTATGGCTTTGCAAGTCATTTTGGTAGAAGACTTAGAATTTCCAGGCTGAATTTCTGACAGAAGTGCTAAGATTTAAGCCACATTGAGGAGGTCAAAAAATGCCAAACGTGCAAAACCTTCTGTCCGTTTAATGACAAGTGTTGAAGAGCCTCATAAAGGAACCAGAGAACTTTTAACAAGTGATAGACAAAAGCTCTGAAAAGGTCCCTGCAGAGGAGTCCTGTGGGCTGCGAGCACTGGGTATGAGATAGATCTGGGTAACGCAACTGGCCTTTTAACCAGCAGCCTCCTAAACAAAGGTCCCCCTCTCATGTTGATTCTATGGATGGGTAAAAAAGCGAAATACCTCCTTTCACACTGGACTCAGTTACCCACCTCACACTGAATTATTTCAGTTAATTTTTATATGCTTTTGGATATGTCATGTTGCCTTGAGTCAAACTCACATGAAGAAGAAATTATCTTCATGGATTTGGCTATGTTTGCTTTGACATGCTGTTTAAAGGAAAATCAATACTTCAGCCAGGCTCCTTGGTTAGACCTGAGGAAATCTGAGTACAAGAATTCAGACCATTAAGGCAGCAGGTGAGAACTGAAGTAGATGCATCCAGTTCTGAAGAAATGGACCCTCTCCCTTCGCCTGAGACATTCAGTAACAGCCTCTGCATGTTCTGAAAATACGAAGAGAGGAAAACAACTGCACTTTCAGTTATTGTTTACCGATTACTCCGACTCTTCCCCAGCTGTTTGTCTCAAACATGCACAAGGAGAATTTACAGGAAGCGAGAAGATGCAGGAAATAGGGTGATCTGGGGATGAAAGAAGGAGCCAGTTTTGGTGTCCTGAGGGCTGTGGCTTACGGGGAACACGGCTGTACAGGCACTCCAGAACGACCTTCACTCACAACCCGCTGTCTCGAGCAAGCGGTAACACGAGCTCTTACGAAGTTGATTTATCTTGCTGAGGGTGGTTCTTTGCTTTGCCCACTGGCTAGCCAGGAATTCTTGGTGGCTTGTGACAGAATTATATGTCATGCTCCTTTTGGTTTCTCAGGCTTCACCCAAAGCCACTTCTAATCAGAGAAAAGGCTCCCAGTTCATACACTACACTTCAGATTAGAGATTGTCTCACTGTCTGGCATTGAAGACAAACAATTTCTGCTCTGGCTGTAAACCACAGACTCACTCTTTAGCAGCAAAATTCTGATTCAAACTTTCATTTGGGCTCAGGCTTAGACCTGGTTCCCAAGCAGAAAAGTTTAAACCTTTACCTTGCTACAGAGCAGGCAATTGTCAGATACCTGACTTTGAGCACAGCGCAGTGCTTTCAGAACGGATTAACTCTGGGATAAAAACCAATATAAGCAGAAAGGCCACCAAAGAACTCAATGTCCTTATGCCTACTGCCTGGCCTGTGCTGCAATTCAATGCAAACCTTTCCTAAGGGACTGAGAGCACTTCCTCTGTTTTCTGCATATCCTTTCCTCCAATGGACAATGCTGGGCACGGCAGGAAAAGGAAGCGCATATGGTTTGCACTCAGTGGCGGATCACTACAAGGAAAGGACACAGAGAGGCTGTGGGATTTTCAAGGACCCTCTCACAGCAGGAGTCTGCAACACAGAAGCAGAGTTGTATAGCTTTACAATATATGACATTATGCAACCCCAGTAAGCGTCCTTTGATTGCTTACTCTTGCATTTCAGAGGACTTCAATAAATGCAGTTGATGGTCTACGATATTCCACAGGGAAATAAAAAAGGATAAACTACCAGCATTTGGAATTTTTGTGGTGCAGCAGTTCATCTTAGCAAGGTGTATAATGAGATTTCCAATAAACTGTCACCCAAAGGAATAAGCCTCTTTCTTTTACATGACATCAACACAAGTGTTCACACAATTCATGTGACAGAAAGCAGCCTGCGTTTGGGCATCATGTGCACCCCATAAAGATCAAGTCAAGACAAAATGCAATGCTGCTTTTAAAAACCTCAGTGTTAGCTCTTTTGTTTATCTGTGTTGCAGCAATATTGCACTTGCTAAAATAAAACACACGGTCCATCTTCCAAGATTACAATCTTATAAAAAATCAGGTCTGGAATCATCTTTGCTTGCCTGGGGCTGCATTTAAAAATGTTATTCCTGGCCCACTCCACTTAAAGATCTTCCCCCATATCATTTATCTAACTGATGCGCAGTCTGGCTACTGGGCTACAGCAGACATACAGCCAAGTCCCATGGAAAAACATTATGAAAAAAATAAATTATGCGTCCGCCCCTTGGCTGCCGGGTGCCGCCCGTGCAATCCATAGGCAAATCTGAAGATGATAAAGCTGCTTCAAAATGTGCATTGCCACATCGCTGTCGGCCAGATCCCCAGTTTAGAATGGAGAGTAGGGGGTAAAAAAAAAAATAATACCATTTTGACACCTTCAGCATCTCTTTTGTTTCCACACTGTATTTAAAGACAATCTGAAGTCAGCTGCCAAATTGGCTGTGACCGTAGAGCACGGCTTGGTTTGGTGAGGCTGCGCAGGGAAACGCTGGTGCCAAGAAGCTTTATCGGAGTTTTTGGCATCAGGCAGCCAGCAGCAGCTCATGCCATACTGCACCCCTCCGCTCCATCCTGGAGGCTCTTTGCCATCCCAAAACGCTAGCTAAGGAAAGAGGGCATCATAGCCATTCCCTCTTCTACTCTGCGAGGCTCTTCATGACTGAGATCAGGATACTTTTGACAGAAAAATCGGTGAAAAGGCACATACAGCCCCACATGAGGGTTAGCCAAGAGCACGAGTCAGCAGATGGGCTGGGAATATGCCTTCCAGGCAGGACAGAACGAAGGTGGTCAGAGAGAATTTGGGAAGTCAGTCAGGACAGCGGCCTGAGGCACATCTCCAGGCAGCACTGGCCATGCCGCAGGAACGGGAGCCCCAGGCCCCCACCAGTCCCCACAGCAGGGCAAGGCACAGCTCTACCCTGAGGGGGTCACTGCCCCAGGCCTGGCCCCGTGGGCTGTGACAGGGCCGAGAGCACCATTTCCCCCCAGAAAAATCGTGCTCCCCGCCTCAGGGTCACCCCACGCCCCAGCCCGCCACCGCGGGCGCCTGCACACAAAAGGCGGGCTGTGCCCCCCCCCCCCCCCATATTTAATCGTCCTGTCGACCAATCAGCGCCGGGGGAGGGATTAAAGGGGGCTAAACGCTGGCGATTGACAGGCCCCCTAGACCCCGCTCCTGTACGTGAGGAAAGGGGCGGGGGGAAGCGCGCTAGCAGCCAATCCCCAGGTGCGAGTAGACGGCTCGGCGAATCGGAAGGGCGGTGGGCGGGGCCCGCCGCGGGGTCAGGCCGGGAGTGAAGGCGCTCCATCGCTCCTTCTCCTCTCTCTCTCCCTCCCTCCCGCTCCGCTCCCGGCTGGGACTTCTCACTCCGGGATCCCTCCGCCGCGGACCGGCGGTGCGCGCGCGGCACCGTCCCCCTCCGCCTGCTCGCCGCCTTCTAGCGAGGGATTATTTCCCGCGGTTGTGGCGGCGGCGGGGCGGCTCCGGCTGCGGCGGCGGGGCCCAGCGCGGCGGGACAGGCTTGCGCAGAGGATGGAGGCGACCGGCGCCCGGCTGAGAGAAGGAGCCGCCCCGTGAGGGAGGACGCGGGAGCGCAGAGGCCTGCTCGGGGCCGCCGGGCCCTGCCGGGCGGGGACCCCGCGGCCAGGCCGCGCCTCACTGCTCGGGCCTGCTCCCCCGGCGCCGCCGGCGGCCACCCTCGGGGGGGCCCGGCCCGGCCCTGCCCGCCGCCGGGGGCTGCCCCCCGCGCTCCTCGCCGCCGGGCCCCCTCGCCCCCCGGGGGGCGGGTTTGCCGGGGGGGCGGGAGCGCGGAGGGGGCCGCTTGGGGGGTGTGGGGGCGCCGGCCTTGCGGGCCCCCCTCGGGGCGCTGCCGTCCGCCCTCGCCGCCGCTGCCCCGACCAGGGTGTGCGCCCTCCGTGCCGGGGGCAGGCGGAGCACCATGGTGGAGAAGCGGTGCCCGCGGCTGCAGCGGGACGGCGTGTACCGCTGGTTCTCCGAGCTGCCTTCCCCGCAGCGTGTGGAGTTCCTCTGCGGCCTCCTGGACCTCTGCATCCCGCTGGAGCTGCGCTTTCTGGGCGCCTGCCTGGAGGACCTGGCCCGCAAGGACTACCACTCCCTGCGCGACTCCGAGATCAAGGCCAACAACCCCGCCGACCTGGGCAGCCTCACCAACCTGACGGACGAGGTGGTACGCAGCAAACTTTTGGTCTCTCTCGCCCTGCTCGGCTCTGCCCACCGAGAGGCGGCCGGGGTCCTCTTCCGTACCCTCACCCACATCGATTCGGTCATCAACAACTATGGGCTACAACTCAACGAGGGCCGCACGGGGGATGAGTTCCTGTTGCTCTTCACGATGGCATCCAACCACCCTGCTTTCAGCTTCCACCAGAAACAGGTGCTGAGGCAAGAGCTCACCCAGATCCAGAATATCATGGCCAGCACCAGCAAGAATCCCAGCACCTCTACCCTCAACACCATGGCAACCTATCCTGGCTGCCATAAGGTGGGTATCCTGCTTTTGCTCACTATCATGGCACTGCTGCAGGGCACTGGGTTGCTTCTTCAGCTATTCTTGCAAGCCTGTCCTTTAGTACAGGCATCCTGGTGATAAATGGCAGCCTGAGAGGCTGGCAGGGATCACTTTGCTTGGTTGATGATGGGGATGGTCAACAGAGGGCAAAAAGAGGGGATGCGTGGAGTTTTTACGGGCTCGTGACATTTAAATGAGAAGGGGTTCACAAGCTGATCAACAGGCAGCAGTATAAACCTTAACTGATTGCTTCTGGTAATACATCTGCTGAGGGGACAGTCCTGCTGGCTGCATGGAAGACCAGTGATTTAGTAGGGGAAACAAACATGTAGTATCTCTAGATTCAGGAGCAAGCGCCTGTTTAAAAGTTTCCCTGGAAGAAGTTGGAAAGGAGGGTCGGCTTTGGGAGTAGCTGTCCAGTGGCAAAGGCATCTTGGTGAGTCTGGGGTTTTGTTCAGATAAATGTGATGGCAAACAGTTTTGCGTTTCTGATACTGAGCTTAAAGAAATGTTGTGGTTGCCTGTCACCCTGAGTCTCTCGGGTATTGATCCTGGTGTCAGTGGTTCACCGTCATTAACTTGCTGTTCGTTCATTCAATTGCCAGCAATTAAGCTAGGCAGTAACGTTTTAAGACGTGCTGTTAGTAATTAGATATGTTACTGACTGCTTAAGTACTCTTAGCCTGCTACAGGTTAGGGAGTCAAACTGTCTTTTTGACTGAATTTAACATGTTTGAAAGTTCAAACCAAGTACTAGTTAAGTGGGTGTATGTAATCAGTTAACGGGATGTAGGTCTCTGTCAGCAAATAACTATCTTACCCTTCTATTGGGAAAGATGGTGTATACCTGAAGGCTGCAAAAAATCCCTGTATTGGACTAGTATCCTAAATAAAGCTGTTTCTGAGGGCTCAGTACAGATTCCATTAAGTTGAGTATTGAATTTCAGACTGAAGACAGAAATCTATGCCTGGTCTTCTCCTGAATACAAATGTCCTTCCAGTTTCATGTTTCTTTGAATACCCCTGCTTCAATTGTAGAATTTAGATAAGTATTATTAAATTTCGTGTTTCTCTTAATCTTCCCTTCCTATGTCTTTAAACAGTGCTTGTTCCTGACATTTTGTTTTACGGGGAAAGAACAAGGTATGGGAAAGCCTCTTTATTCAGTTTAAACCTCTACGTGAATAAAATATAGATGGAAAGAATATTTCACACGGATTGTAGAAGGGTATAATTAAAACCAGAAAAAGCTGCCTTTCAGACGCTTAACTACTTGCAACTTCCCTTATTCCAAAGATGCGAAACCCAAGGTTTGAAAGGAAAGACTGTAAATCACATACAAGTTTTCCCAAAAATATGATGAGCAAAAAAAGGTACAATTATACAGGCAGGAATGTTTTTTTAGAGTAAGCTTTCAAAGCTTCACAAATAGTGCACGATTTATGTAGCTGAAAAACTCTGGCACTATTTATGTCAATCTAAGATGGACGGAGAATCCATCCTACCATTTTTCATGCCAGTAATAAGGCATACAGGGCAGTCAATTGATTATTGTGGTGCGTTTTTTTTCTTCTGAACTCGCCAAAGGGTTATTTCTTTAAAAATACCAGTTGTTTTTTAAGAAATTGGCATTGAAGAATACTGGTTGTTGAGTACAGCATAGTTGAGAGGCATCAAAAAAGGTGATTTTCCTTTCACAGTCTCTTGAATATGCATTTTGTTTGAACAGATGCAGATTTCCTTTTTTTAAGATTGTTAAATTTTTTTCAGTGTTGATAGTCCAGTAATTTTTTTACTTTTAGAGTAAGCACTTGGCTTAAAACAGGAGTTGGGTAAAGCAAGTGGAAAAAAAATGTCTTTCTCCATTCAACCCTGTTTAAATATGCACAAATAAATTCCGACGCTGTGGGCTTAGATCTTGTGATGTTACCAAGTTATGTTGTGACAATACTTGTGTTGAAACATCATCTAGAAAAAAAACAATGTGGATGTCAAGAGAAAGTGAGCTGCACTGGGCTACTGCCTGCCAAGAGTCCGGCGCTCTTCGTCCTCTTCAGAATTGGAGGAGAGTTTCTTCCCTGGTGCCAGCACTTTCTCATCACTCTTGTTGCTTTACTAGAGCTTGAGCTACGCTAGGCTGGTACTTGAAGTCAGCACTGTGTGTTAAAATGGTATGAATGCTGCTCCTAAATTCCCAAGCTCAAACCTCTTTGAGCTCATCCTTAGAAAATGAGCTGGAGAAGTGGTCACCATTTGAGGTCCTGAGAAACTTTTGGAAGCTGGAATGGCATGGGTGTGTAATGGCATGCAAATAGGGAGCCCTTTGTGAAGAGGGCTAGTTACCCTTCAGCATTTCCCTTGTGCGGAGTGTGGGAATAGGGGCTAACACTTGTGTGACTGCCTGGTTTTTTTGTATAACTAGAGGTCTGTTACAATTTCTGATGATTTACATTTAACGTGTTTGTTAGAGAAATGCAACAAAAAAAGTTGAACAGTGCTCTCTGTTCTCTTTGCAGAGATAAATGGAAATGCACTGCTTCTGCTTAGTCAGTCCTATTAAAATATGATCCAACTCGTTATTAGCTCCAACTTTTTTACTGAGGGTTGGAGCTTGCAGTCTTCTTTCCATCTCTTCTCTTTCACATCTTATAGTGAAATCTCTCAAAAATAAGTTGTGTATAATAGTGAAGAGACTGAACAGTAGATAGAAAATTACTGTAAAGATTTCATGATACTTCATGCTTTGGGGGTAGGTGAATACATTTAAGGTTGGTTACTGATGCAAGCCACTGCTCTTTGTGGTTGTCTTATGCAGCAAATGCTGACTAGAAGGAGGCTCAACACAGCTGCCCATATATTTTTGCTTTAATTTGTGCTTTTTGAGATTATTCTTGGATTATATATGCGTTATATATATATATATATAAATCTTAACTTTACAGGAAAAGGTGTCTGTGGCTGGCTTTAAGTAGGTCAGTAATTATTAGATTCATGGTTTTACTTGATAGTGCAAAATGAACATTAAGTTTCCTTGCCCCGAGTAGGGAGAACACTGTCCTCTCTACAGTAGACTATTGCTTTAGTCTCTAAAGATGATCATTTCCACCCTTGTGTATTTTCTTCTGGTTTTGAATGGTGACAACGCCTGCAGGACTTGAGTTGTGAATTCTTGAAGCTTTTTGCTTGTAGGCATAAAATCTAAGGTGGATATATGGTATTTAACAATTGAAATTGTTGTTTATACCTTTGCCACAAAGGAGAGAGAATGGTTTTCTGGCCAGCACTCAGAACCTAGCATCTGAAGGCTGATTTCTATGCTGATGTACCATGCTTAGAGCTGCAAATTGCTGCTCCCTTCATAGAGGAGGGGGAGCTGGAAGCATCAGGGCACATGAAAACGAGTAGTCAAATCTTTCCTGCTCTGCCTGTACACATCTGGGTGCTTTTATAGGCAGACTGACTGCTACTGCTGGATTTGTGACCCATGGAGAAGCGAGAAATGTCTCAAAACTGTCTCCCAACTTCTTGAACCACCCATTCAGACTTGGGTTGCATAGGACTTGTGACAGTGAACATCTGTCTCTGCTGTAGGTGAAAACTTAATGTTTCTATTCCTTCTTGGTTTCTTTGAGGCTGTAGCGATGCTATCTTTACAGAACCCCTTAGACTTATGTCTTGCAGATAGAGACATACCAGGACCTGCTTGGATACTGGCGCTCATCTAGACGTAATAATATGACTGTCTGCATGGGCTAACTTTTTCCTCTCAAGAAGTCTACATATGTTAGTGACACTGAGGACATGACTTCCAGAACTAGAGATTCATGAATCTGCCACCTTGTATTTCTTGGAGTTGTTTCATCAATTCATTGAGATCGTTCTGTAAAAACAGGGGAAATAAGATAATGCTTTGGCTACTTAGCACCTGCTCTGCTAGCTGGCTGGGACAAGAGCTCTTCAGTGCAGTTAGAGCCATGGTCTGGTTGTGGCTTCAGCTGCAGAACCAGGGTCATAAATAGCAGGTCTGACTACGGTTTTGTAGCTGAGAGGAAACAAGAGGCAGTGACACTGTAGTTATGTGGCTGTTTCAGGTTGGTATCTGGTGAATGGGAAAAAAGGCTCCTGCCTAGTCAGCTTCCAAATACTGCATCAATGGCTATTTCAAGTTTATAGCATAAGATGCTATTTTTCACCTGTTCTAATTCCATAGGCTCATCTAAAACTTGGAAGTAAAGAGTGTGTATTGGGAGTGTGTAGAGCTGATGTTCTGAGGGGGCTGTTTCAAATACCTTCACCTGTCTGCACTCTGTGCTATAGGTGATTGAAGTTACATACTCCAGAAATATTCAGATTTTTTTTCATCTGTGGAATGATGAGTTGGAAAAAAACCCTATTACTTGTTGGGTTGAAACTGAGTCCTTAAGTCCTCATGGAGTAAGCAATCTAGCTATTAAGTGATCTAGATCAGTTGCCTTTATGGCCTTTATGCTAGCTTTGTAGGGATAGAGTGAATCACGAAAAACCCAATTTTAGCCTCCTAACCCACTGAGGATATTTCATAGCTTTAGTAGATTACCGTGTTAATAGCAGTTGCTAGCTAGGATTAGAGGTGTTTACTCACTGATATCAGTAGTTGCTGTCCCAGGAATGATCTAATTTTCAAAAACACGTGCGACTAACCTTGGGAGCTGTAGGGGCAGGTTTTGCAGCTTCCATTTGGTGACACATGCCAATCTTTGCCCGTCCTTTCAGTATTCTGGATACTTGAGGCTACACGGATTACACTTGCCTCTTGATGTTCCAGTCAAGAAATGTGAGGCTTCCAGTGCTGGCTCATTTTTTACTGATATTCTTGTTTGAAAGTTGTGTGACTCTGATAAAATGGTTCATACTCAAACCTGTAATATTTTCAGAAATGAGCTTAACATATAAAGGAATCCTTGGAAGATAAAGGTCTCCTGTAGTAAAAGTATTAATTGCCCCCAAATTCACTTTGCCTTATCCTATGTTACATGATGAGCTTGAGTTTAAGAACCTAAATGAGTTTGCTTGGGAAGTGCACTGTACATCCAAACATCAGGGACAGAGCAGCCAAAAACTTTGTGTTGAGCTAATAATGTTGCTTTTTCCGTGAACTGCTTTCCCATTTTTTTGTGCAGGCTGAATGAAGTTTTTGTTTTAAGAGTGAGTTCCACTTCACTTTTTTTTCTATTTACTCTTTTCTACTAATTGCTTAACTGACAACTAACAGTATACAAGGTAATATTGAAGTAGGCCTCATCTCTTCTGGAATAAAAATGCCTATTGTAAGGTGTTGGACATTTTGAACTGTGCCAGACTTGAAACTGTTTTAATTGAATCTGTGTACAAGCTGTATGCAGATCCTGCTTGGAAGAGCAGAGCCAGTAGTAGTTAACCACACCTAACAAGCATTCCAGTGTCTAACTTCAAAGGTACTGAACAGCATCCTTGTGTGAAAGTATTTAACCATTTGGTCTAGTGCTTTTTCTTAAACGTCTGAATTGCTGAAACGGAGATCCTGTCATCTTTTAGCTGGATATTAGATACAGCACTGCCTCTTTCTAGCAGGATAGAGCTCTGATTCTTCTATGGACTTCTCAGTGCTGCAGTACCTGTGATACTTTTAAGTGTGCTCTGGTAAAGGGATGTGTATAGTCATCTTCTGTATTCAGATACAGCAGTGTCCATTTTACTACTTGATCTTGAGTGCTTTTTCTACACCACCACCCCCCCCCCCCCCCAAAAAAAAAAA
The DNA here is from genome assembly GCF_023634155.1 of Falco peregrinus. NCBI lineage: Eukaryota > Metazoa > Chordata > Aves > Falconiformes > Falconidae > Falco > Falco peregrinus. Next base: position 5,144,908 of record NC_073734.1, read on the forward strand.
AAAGCCAACAAAAGGAATGTTGTTCCCAAGAATCTAAAGAATATAGATAAGAGTTTCTGTGAATCTGCAGAATCTTAGTATAGAAATACTAGATGTAATTTGTCTGTCGAAATGAGAAGCATTGTCACACTTAAACTAGAATTTGACTTTACTCTTTGGCAAAAGAATTGGAACAAGTTGAATTGAAGTTATTCCTTATTTAAATTTGAAATGGTACTAAATCTGGCAAAGAGATATATTTCTTGGCATGGGTTTTGTAATGAGCAAACATCTGAATTCCTTGCCTTTGCCTCATGTTAAAATTGAATTTTTCCTTTGGTCCCATTTGTATGATTATCCAATAATATCCATTTGAAGAGATAAACTTTTTAACAGGTGTTCTGGCTGATGCAGGGTGTCAGGGTTTTGGTAAATAGCTGAAGTGATCCAGAAATAAGAAGATCAATTACTTAAGAGCAAGATCTTAATTTTAATTAAAGACCTGCCAAGTCACAATGATAAATAGTGAAAGTGAATATTTTTCATGCGTATTATGAATACTTTTCCAGTGTCACCTTTTTTTCACCATAAGTAGCTTTATTACACCCAAGCAATTACTTAAATGGATAGAGGAGGGGAAGGAGGGAGAAGTACAATTCAGTGAATTTGTGACTTGTCAGATAACTTTTGCCAATCTTGTTAATTTGTGAATTGTTACAGAAGAGACTGGAGTGGCAATGAACCATTCTACCAGGGAAAGGCTTATGGTATCATTGCTTGGATTATACTTCAGCGGATTTTGGAACTGCTTGACTCTGTTTACCTCCCAAATGTATATGCTGGCCCTGTGGGGGCAATTTCCCACCCATATGCTGGCAACGTAAGTATGGTAGCTTGAAAGTCAACATGATAATGTTTTAAAGGCAGATGTCATTAAGGGCTAAAGGCTTGCATAGCAGTTAGGACATAGCTACATTTTGAATTCTCTTGGGAAGTATAAGGTAATTTTCCTGTTTTGATGCTATGCTTCTAGCTTTTGGTAGCATTCAAGTGGACAAACTGGGACATACTTGCCCATCAGTTTTGGGATACAGAGCAGTAGTATCTCTTCCAAGGTCTGGTTAGAAGCAGTTCTCTGTTTTGACTTTGAGGTGTTTTTAATGATTGGTTTGTAAAATTCAGATTTTATTTCTCTTTCTGTTTTTGAAGGAAAAAGGAATAAAATATTCTTGTCATCTGTCTCTTTTGGAAGTATGATTCTGATGTACCAGAAGTCTAGAATGAAAGTGCGTTGAACTAGCACAATGTGAGTGAACTGGTTGCACTTGCAGCTTGTCCAGTAAGCTATAGTAAACCATGGAAGATCAGGTAGCTTAAACAGGTTGTTGGTTTATAGCTTATTTGTATTAATACTTGTGTTTTTCATGTTGCCTGTTACAGAGAGGTCTTCCCTTTAGTTTTCCCTTTAGAGTTCAATCTTTAACTCGGTGTATCTTTTCAGCGGGAAATCCCATGTTTTTTGCCTGTTTGGCAAGCTCATGTGGTTAACTGTTGGAGACTGTAGTGGTGGCAGCAAGCATTGCATTAGCTAATGTTAAAGAATTCTGAAACTTCTTTGCAGAGCATGGCTTTGCCTGTTTGGCTTAAGGGGTGAGCGCACATCTTTGCACAAACTACAGTTGCCAGGTGTTTTCAAATGCTTCTTTTGACTGTCTGCCTTGAAGGGCAAACACCAGTGCAAGGTAGTTAAAGTCCAGTTACTCTGTAGTAGATTTATGTTCCTGGTGTTAACAAAGTATTCACAATTCTTTAAGCAGTGGATTTTTAGTAGAAATTACTTAGTCAATAGAATCTAGCCCAGACTTCTCTGGTCCATCTGCTCTGCTGAATGTATAATGGAGCCTTGTAGCAGGTGTGTGATTGTCCTGTAGCATTTTAGTACTGCATGCCTCATTTCATTCCAGTAATAGCCTCACAGGACAAAATCTATTATCCTATTTCACTGTGAATTGCCTCTTCACCCTTTGTGTTCAAAGATGGATATGTTTTTACCGGCCTCCTATGAGAATAGGTGTGGGACGTTTTGTAGTTGTGGAGAAACATGGACACACATGACTTGATTGCACCTGGTGCTTAAATCTTTTTTTTTTTGTAGACCCTGGCTATACATACTGCATGAATTTCTAGCACAAACACTTTCAGTTGCATTCCTGTCCCAGTCCAACAGAGCAACTGAACACATGAATTTAAATGTTGAGCAGTGTTGAGGACTTTAAAAGGTACATGAAAGGTTGGGTGTGTTTGAGTTACTTAAACATCCTTGTGGAAGAGCCCGAATCTTCAAAAGGAGTAGTTTTTAATGTTGTTCTTCTACTAGGAGAACAGTTGGGTATTTGCATATATAAGTAAATGCAGAACTGGTGCCTGAGGCTATGGTTTCACAAGCAGCTGGGCAGACTAATGGCTTGTTGCTACTTAGAGGAGGATGTTTGCTCAGTCTTGCTCCTCCTGGTTTTGTAGTCTCAGTAGATTTTGAGTTTCAGCTCGTTGCATTGGTTGCTCTTGCTTCTGGCTCAGATTTAGCCTACTGAACAATCTCATACATCAGTAGGCTGACATCTGAGTGTCAGCAGTGCATTTCTAAAATATTTTTTTTCCCCCCCCAAGTAATTTGGGAACCTGAGTTATGTTCCTGCATTGGGAAATAGCAGCTTATCTGCCTAAGCATGCAAGGGCTGTATCCTTGCCATCAAGCTTCTGCTGGAGCATTTTTGCAAACAGCATTGCACTGTGTTAAAGACCTTGGTGTTAACCTCAAAATAAGCTGCTGTTAATACTCACTAATATGAAACTGGCAGGAGTGAATGGAGTTGACTGTTCTTTTTCCCCCCAGACTTCAGTGCTCCAATTCCTGAGTGCACTCTTATACGTTACCTGCATCAGCCTCAAGCATGGAGGTCAGTTTGTGATTATGAAAAACCTTTTTTAATTGAGACTTCCAAAGCAAGTATTGGCAGAAGCATTTATCTGTGGGGCTTCCCCAGTGTATCATTGGCCACTTTCGAAAACAGCATCATGTGAAAAAGTTTTTTCCTGCGTGATCAATGGGAGAATGTTTGTGTAGCTTTTAGCTGCAGCCCTAGTATCTCACGTAACTGACTCTTTGCTTTTATATTTTGTTCACTTTTCCTGTGTAATGCATGACCTAAACTTCATACCGACCTAGGTATAGAAATCTGTATTTTATTCCATCAGATCCTATATTATTGTTACATGTATACATGTTACTTTAGGTAGTAAGCTATGTTAACTTTTAGTATTGGCTCCACTTCAAACTAAGTCAGCAAATACTTTGCTATTATGCCATGTATTCTGTCTTCTGCTTAAGTTATTTTTAAAAGGAACATATTGCTGTTTTGGTAAAATTCTTGCCACATTAAGTTGATTTCTCTCAGTCCTGTTATTTTTATGAAAGACTTTGCTATATTAAATGTTAGGCATTATCCCTGGGGAAGCAAATCTACCAGTTACTGAAGCTGGCTTTACAGATTTACCATATTTTCCATACTGATTTCCACTGTCTTGGATCGTGGCAGAGCCACTTCAGGTAAGAGTGGCTGAAAGAGAATCACCACCTGGGGAACTAACTGCTCCTGGTTTTGTTGTGTGGTTTTATTTATTAATTTTTCTGCATGTTTTATGATGGGTCAAGTGTTTTGGAGACCTTTGTAGTGTAGAACTTTTTTTTTTCCTGTCCGAAGAAAATCTCTGCCTGTTAGTACATCTCTTGCCAAAAAGAAGATCACTCTGCTGAAAAAAATGCTGCTGTTTGCTTGCAGGTGAAAAGGGGAAAAAAATGTGATAACAGCTAAAATTCTCGCAATCACATCTGATACCTTGGCATGATTGTCCTTGACCCCTGAATCAAAGCAATTTTTGCTCTTCCTGGTTAACTCCTGGAGGTGGAGGCCTTCAGGGTGGCATTCTGTGATCCTTCTCCTCTAGCCCTTGCTTGGGAGGACATATTTTGGTAACTAATACCAGTTTTGCTGCTGTCTTTACTAATATGGAGAATGAGGCACAGAAGAATTCAGTCTGAGCCTCAGTTAGTCATTAGGTAGTGATGAATTTTTGTTGTTATTTTTAGTTATGGCTACTACTTTAACTTGAAATTCAGGAGACAAGCTATGTTCTAATCTGGAAAATCAGAATTCCATCTGTGAGCCAGATGCTTTGCTATGGAGGGAGTAGATGCAACATCAGAGATGAGTAAAAATAGTTTAGGAATCTCTTCTGCAGCCATTTGAATCCTGCATCTTCTAGAGTCATTAATAAGCCTACAGGCCACTCTGATGTTAATACAACTTATGAGTAACCTAATGAAACTATGGATAGGTGAACAGAGGGTTTTCCTTCTCCCTGACCCTCTGCAAAATGCTGTGCTAAGAGTCAGGTTAGGCATAGTGAAGAAAATTTCTATTGCTTTAGCTCTCTGGGGTTGGTGTTGTATTTGAGTAGTCTTTGCGAACTGTTTCTGCTAATATTCTCAAATTTCAGTGGAAAAATCCAAAATCTCTTGTTCAGATGTCTGATACTGTACCTTCTTAGACCTTGAATGAATCATGAATTTTTCCGCATTTATAAAATGTCACCCCTGTGGTTTGTTATTATACATAGCCTGAACATTTCTGGTTTCTGTGATGCCAGCTTATCCACCTTTGCTGTGGACTGTTACAGCTTTAGAAAACAAACCTTTAGCAGCTCTTGAACAGCAGATGCTTATTCTTTAATGGCATCTTGGCTTTCTTCAGAGATGTTAAAGATCCTAAAAGATCCAAAGCAATTTGCTAACCACTTTTCAGAATCTTCATCTCACTGGAATGCTGTGTTCTTTATTGAGAATCCAGTGAGTACTTACTAATAGTTGCTTCTGTTGACTCCAAACTAGGGATTACAGTAGTGTTCAGATATGGTGAACATTCCTCCCAGAATTTACCTTGTACAGTTGAATTTGGACAAGATCTCCCTGGACATCTACTGTTAAGCTTTTGCCACTGTTTTTCTCAACCGTCTCAGGACAGTATCTTCTCCAGTTCATAGCTGACAGGTTCTGTTCTGTTTTCCTTGGCCTCAAATTAAAAAAATAAATTAAAAAAACCCAACCGAAAAAACCCAAACACACGCTCACATGCCCCGTTACTATTTTGGAAATAAAACTTTGATTTGCAAAACATTTTTTGTTATTTTACTTTCCCTAAAAAAATCCAAACGTTTGCAGTATTGCTATGTTTAAGTCAGTGGAAAAAATTATTTAAAATTTGGAATGAGAGCTTTAAGCAGTCAGATTTACTGGTTATAGCACCATTCAGCTCACTAACAAAGTGCTCCATTTGGAACTAATCAGAGCTTTGTGATTTTTCTAGGCCAATTTGAAACTGCTTTGCTTTGATGTGCAACTGAATCAGATAGTATATGAGCTCAGTCAGTCAAGACATATGGGCTAAATTAATCTTCACCAAGTATAAAAAAATTAAATCTTTATGGAAAGAATTGGAGGTTATGTATAAACAAAATACAAATTTTAAACTGCACGCGATGTTTATTTTAAGGATAGTGGCAAGAAGGGAATACAAGATAGGAGGCAATATATTGTAACAAACTGCTTGTTTAGAGATTTTTTTCCGAGACCACGTGGTGATGTTCTTACTCTTTCAAGTACTGTAAGTGTTTATATTTGCTGATAGTCCTGAATATTTGGAACCTCGTTGTTTAGGATAACATTGTATTGCCTGAACATAATTTTCTAGCTTGCTCTGTGACTCAGTTGCTCTTCTGAAATCTCCCATCGCCAGGAGGATGGTGGTGTCATTGCTCAGTCCACTGGAACTTCCTCCCAGCAGCAATCCACTGGAGTGAGAGTTTAATGAGCTCCAGGAGAGAGGCGGTGTGAGATAAGCTTTGGTAAAGACTGACATTGGCAAGGAGACTTAAACTATTCCCCACCTCTCCCCAAGCTTAGAGTTTAATGGCTAGTCTTTCTAATAGGAAAGCCTAATAACGGAGGTTTTTTTATTGGTGGAAAGCTGTGCTGGAGAAGCATACGAGTAAATATTTTTTCATTGAAAAGCAGACTAACAGTGCTGAAAAGGAAAGCAGGTAGTTGTAATCCTGCTTCCTCCCAACACTCTGCCTTTCTGGATTGACTTCTTTGCACATACAAGCTTTTTTTTTATGGATGTGAAGTAGACAAAGTCTTTCACTTGTGCTGCTGGCTTAAACTGCATATAAATCCGTAAACATTGGTCTTAAAATGGAGCTTACAATAGGTAATTGTATAGAGTAGGGATGTGCTATTTTTGGCTTGCATTGTGTATTCTGATTGATGTCAATATGTAAGGCTAATGATAGGGTGAACAAAGTATTGTTTCAAGCATAAATGATTCTAACTCATGGCGCTGTGTCGAGTAAACAGTGTCTGAGTGAGACTTTTTCCTTACAGGGACCTGTAGTTGCTGGTATTGGTTGCTGTGAATCAAGAATAGTTTCTTTGGTTACGTAAAGATGCACATTTTCTCCTGTGATTTGTAAAAGGCTAAAATCCATGTTAAATTCTAATTACAGCTCTCCATACCAGGATTTCAGGTTGATTCAAAATGTGGCAATTGAAATTCAAGTAAGTTAGTAGGAGTGCTTTTGTTAGTCTTAACTACCTCTTTAAAGCACACTTTCCTCTTAAGATACTTAAACCCTTGTGTTCAAGACTGCTAATGTAACCGTTCATCTACTTCTGCTTCTCATTACCTAGAAAACAAGAGAGTAATTGCCTTGTTATGAGGTAGGCTTCAATGTTACAAGTAGGGTGGTTTTGTGTTGCTACATAATTGTGAATGCCTTTGTGGACAGCAGCTGAAGTGGGCAGTGTTCAGTTCCTCTTTTTCTATTGACTTATGTTTGTTTCTGTAGTTTCAAGTAATGGTGAAAATGTTTTCTTATGCTAAATGCAGTTTAGAAGGTATGTATTGGGTAATGAAGTCCATTCAGATGATGCAGCCTTCTGCTTGGGCATTTTTAGTGTACAGTTTTTCATTGAAATATGATCATGATAGCAGGCTTTTAAATGGCAAAGACAAGAAATTGAGTTTTTTGATAAATTGGAATGAATTTATTGTAATCTGTGTGGAAATACTTTGAAACGCCTTGAGTCTCCATCTGTGTAGATAGGTGACTGTCACGGTTTAACCCCAGCTGGCCACCTAGCCCCATACAGCTGCTTGCTCGCTGCCCCTGCATTGGGATGGGGGAGAGAATCGGATGAGTAAAAGTGAGAAAACTCGTGGGTTGAGATAAAGACAGTTTAATAGGTAAAGCAAAAGCCATGCATGCAAGCAAAGCCAAACAAGGAATTCATTACCACTTCCCATTGGCAGGCAGGTGCTCAGCCATCGCCAGGACAGCAGGGCTCCATTGTGTGTAATGGTAACTTGGGAAGACAAACACCGTTGCTCTGAACATTCCCCCATCCTTCTTACCCAGCTGTATATGCTGAGCATGACATCGTATGCTATGGAATATCCCTTTGGTCAGTTGGGGTCAGCTGTCCTGGCTGTGTCCCCTCCCAGCTCCTTGTGCCCCCCCGAGTCCCACCTACTCACTGGTTGGATGGTGTGAGAGACAGAAAAGCCCTTGGCTCTGTGTAAGGGCTGCTCAGCAGTAACTAACGCATCCCTGAATTACCAATGCTGTTTCCAGCACAAATCCAAAATGTAGCCCCATACCAGCTACTATGAAGAAAATTAACTCGGTCCCAGCCAAAAACCAGCACGGTGACATAACATAAAAAGGATATTTTCCAAGATCCCTTTTCCCCTAGTCTTCTTGTTGAAAAGTTAAGAACTGCACTGTGGAGAGGTTAAGGGTCTTGCAATATCTCCACAATTGACTGCTGTGTGACTATTGTTTAAAAAAGAATTATACCTTAAGTAGCTTTTTAGATTAGCCAAGATAATCTAGATTTGTGAATAGCTGCTGACTAAAACAACTTCCCTGAACTGTTACTTGTGGAAAATCAGTAATAACACCCTTTGGTTTCTAAAGAAGCAAACTTCTCCTAACTGCCTTCAAAGTGGTTCTGCTCACTCTGGAAGAAGGTGTGATGTTTGTGCATTCCCTCAGTGTATTTTATTGGATTTTTGTGGTTGTTTTTTTCTTTTCAGGTCACTCCAAGGTCCGAAACCCCCATCAGCAGCGTCAGTAACAGTTTGGAAAATGTACTACATACATCAACACATTCCATTGAGGAGTCGTTACCCAAGAGGCCTTCGGGGAAACACTCCAAAGGTGTGTCCTTTTCCGCATGCGTACTTCTAATGGGGGAACAAACTCATATCTCTTGATGGTGATTAGTGTTATTTTAATTGTGATTGGAGACTGGGATTTTGCTTTACTTCTGGGTTGGGTTGAGCAAAGGAAATCATAGAAAGGTTTTTGTGTAAATGTTAATGTATCAGTGAAAAATGGTCAGCAGCAGACAAGTATGCATATTCTTCTCTTGGGAAAATAAGCAAGACAGTCCCTTATGAGTTGAAATACCACCTTAGCTCTCATGAAGTACTATATTCTCAGAGTTGTTAATACATCTGACTCTCTACCTTCCGTCCTCATAGTAGCAGGTTACTTCTTGGATGAACCATATGGTAATGAGTAGTGCTTTACTGGGGAGAAGAGAAGCCATTTAAAACAGCAGTTAAGCTTCCAATTCCACGTTTCTCTTGTTTCCCAAGAACATAAGTGTAAGTGAGATGCTGAGGGAAGAGGAGGGGAAGACTGGAAAGACCTTGCACCTTTCTCAGCACGTATGCACTCTGAATGTGGTTAAAAAATTAGTTTTATTTTTGTAATGCTATATCACATGCTGACCTGGTCAAAAACTGGGTTTAGCAAATTTGAGTTGATAAGTACGCATTCCATTTCCACACTCCAGGCTATGATTACAAATATTAAAATGCCTAGGTTAAAATCTGACTAACAGTATTTTTGTTTAATGCATACAAAAAGTACTGTTAGGTGGGGGAAGTCTTTGAACTGTAAGCTGCTATTTGTGTAGAATGGCTTTTGTGAACTCTTTGTGGTATTTAGAAAAACAGCTCTATGGCAGAACAAATGCAGGGAAAATATACCATCACATTAGCAGCACTAGTATATTGCCTTCAAACATCATTACAAATATTGTCATGGACCGTATCAATTTTTTTTTTTTAATTTGGAATAGGTCTTCGGAGTTCTGTTTCCTTTTCTGCCACTGGCTTGCTGTATAACGTTGCAAGTAAAGTTTAGCACCATGTAAATGGTGATAAAGAATTTAAAAATACGTCTTTGCTCGGTGGAACTGATACAGATTGGAAAGGGTTAAATGTCCCAAGGAAATGTTCTTAGCTTGCCTCCACCAGACATCCTTTTCTTTGACATCCTCAACTATAATCCTAGTAGCTGTAAGTAACAATAATTTTTTACAGTGGAATAGTGCTGTAAGTAGCTATTTCTCCAGCTGTAAAAACTATCAGGGTAGAAGAAAATGCAGTACTAAGCAGAAGCATGGCTAAGTTTGTGGCTTTCATCTGATTAAAAATAGGACAGGGTTCAACACTATTTTCATTTGTACTCTGTGATTGCTATTCCAGTACCATATATGCCAAGATTAGTCATGGTACACGGTGAAAATTAATTAGGTTTTCCTCTCATCTGGTTTTCTCTTATAGAATACCTGCTTAGTTTTCAGGGAATGTAGCTTTTTAATTTATAGATTCCCTTAGTGGTGGTTGGTAAAAGGAGTTTGTGGAACAAATACAGTTTTCTTAGGAACTGATACTCTGCTTTCTGGTTCACCAGCAGCAAAGATTGTGTTGAGCTTTCCTTGATACATGATGATCTGTCTGGTAGGGAGTTCTGTCTCTTAAGATTGGAGCACAACTGAAGATGATTTGCCAGCCCAGAGCAACCATTGCTCGCTTAGAGATTTCTGATTCTTGTGGCAAACAAACAAGTGCTAATTTAGCAGGACCAGCTAACTTTTTAAACTAGAGCATGTGAAATTCAGTCATGAGTGTATGGAACAGACAGGTTGCTTGGCCAGTTGTGTAATTCTTGTGTTGATACTTTCTAGTGAGTCTTGTTCCAGACAGCTTGAGAGGACAGGATTTCTTCTCACTTGTGGTCAGAAATAGTGAGCTGCCTAAGTTCATCATTCCTCTCTTGGCAAAGTACTGGAGCTGGAAGTGTCTCAGTTAAAAAGGCTGTAGCTGAAACAGGAGAAAAATGCAAAAGCTCATGAAAGGTGCAGTATCCATGGTGCTTAGTTGGATTAGAGACAGTTTGTATTAATTCAGTGAATGGTTTTAATCCCGATTTGTAGAAATGTCGGTAATGTAACGTACTCTGTATATGGTTGAACAGTGAATGGGTTTGTAGTAGGCTTGGACCTGAAAGCTATCAGTGGCTGTATTTTCCCTAATCCATGTTTTGAAACTAGCCTTTAGCGTAAACTATTTCAAGTTTCTACATGGGAGAGACACGAGAAGAGTGGACTATATTGCTCAATGCTTTTAAACTATGGTGAACGTCTGTATGCACTTGTGTTTGCATTAAGTGGTTAGCTGGAAACATTCATACATGCTTCATGTAGAGACTTGTCAAATACATAACCTCTGAATAATTTCACCACCCCGTCCTCACAGAATATTGCTGCCTTGGGAAATGAATTTATATATCATGTGTCACTGTGAGAAGTCCATAAACCTTTCCTTTGATCTCAGAGGCCCAGCTAACCATGAGATGTCATCAGGCACTGGGACACTGCATTCATGCTGTAATGCCCAAGTTGGAGTGGTGACCAGCAGGGGCAATCATGGTTATTTAGCAAAATTCACTCGTTTTCCTATGCTTGTTCTTCAGTCTCAGCTAAAGCCCCTTCTCCCTTCTGCATGTATCAGTGCTTAAAGCAGGGTAGACTAAGAAGGACATTTCTGCAGAGTAAAAGTTGTGACACTAGGAAGATCCTGTACCTGTTGACATAAGCATTTCAGGTATCTGTGCTTTATCTGGACTCTTCTGTTGTAAAATAGTTGCCTTGTGCAAAGCTTAGAAAAAAACACAGAATGAGTATTGACCTAGAAGGATGTGGACCTCTTTTGAAGTCTAATAGCTGTAACATGCACTATAAATTGTGTTTTTCAATCATATTTTTTGATTAGTGGTTTAGGATCGTTCACATCTGTGAAAACAAGTTTGGAAGTTGTTTTAACTGGAGGTGACTTTAGGAAGTGGAGACTTTCCCTGTTTTCAGGGACTGTCTGTTGTGCTTATAAGCTGCGGACAGGCTTATTTACAGATTTTTAAGGTATTGACAGATCTCGCTGGTCAAGGAGAAGAGAGGTAAACACAGATGGATTCTTGTGTTACATGTCACTGAGATTCCGAGAGAAATCTGTTGCTAGATCTTTTTTCCACTGTTTGTAGAACGCAGTCAGGTTTTAACTATGGTTTTAATGCTGATCGGAACAAAACTACCAAATTCAGATGAAGGTTGGGCACTTTTTGCGTACTGTGTGTGGGTTTAGTGCCACACTGTCTTCCTGGTTGTTGCTCTAAGCTTTTTTTTCTGCAATGCTACAAGAATTGAACCAGTGCAACTATAGCTGCAGAAGGTGTCAGAAATGTTGATTCTAGTTTTGATGAGATTTCATGCTTGCCTGATAGGTACCTACTTTAGCAACAGTGTAGTGGTGGTCCCTTCTCTAGGCAGGTTGTGTTTCCCAGCACAACACCAACAAAGTCCACAAACTTACTTGGAGGGATTCTGTTAAAGGCACTGATGTTGATTGTTTCAAATTTAGGATTTTACCCTACATTTTTGGGGGAGTTACCTTCAGAACGTTTTCCCAGCAGCAAGTCACCCAGGTGGTTAAAGGTCACTGGTTAAAAGTAGTATATTCACTAGCAGCCTTTGTTTTGTAGGTAGTCCTGTGCAGGTGGCTAAGAGAAATTCTGTTGTTATGCCAAAGTCCAGAAGGAGCGATCTGAGCTATGGGAAGTCCCATTCACAGAGCTGATTTCTAACAAGCCTATGGATGTGGAGTTGTTCTGACCTTGTGTGGCAATTCCCAAAGGGCGGTAGTTACGGCTGTCAATGCTGAATGAAAAATTCAGCTTATTTTGTATTTTTCTAAAAAAGCAATAGGAATTTCCCGTACACCAGGGATGTTACTCGTTACTCTTCCTGTAAAGTTCCAAGCAGAATGATTTGGCTGTTAAGGGGGATAGCACTGTAGGCAAGTACTACTTTGTGCGTGTGACATATTTTAGCAATGTATTAAACATGGTCAGTGACCACAGCATATTTTCCAAAAGCACAGTGGAATAAAGTACATTAGACCAGATGTTGAAGTACAGAACAAAAGAATCTTTATAATAAAGGCAGTGCAAGTTGCAAAACATTACAGTATGAAGACTGCGTCTTCATACCATAATTTCTCATAATACTGAGTAAAATTTTGATTTGTCACAGCCTCTGTTTTAAATTTTCTGCAGTGGAAGTTCTGTGTTGGTATTTATAAGATGCTTATTACTGCTGTGAGGCTTTGCAGGTGGCACTTACCACTGTTTTCCTTCATAAAGCAGTCTGGAAGATGGTTTCCTCGACTGAGCAAGTCTAATTTTCTGCGAAGTGACAAAAATCCCCGTTTTTGTGTTTCCTGTATATTTATCTTGCCTTTCCGCTGTTGCCACACAAAACCTCAAAATTGTTTCCAAGCCAGTCTGATTTCAAATGAAGCAACTGTTGAAATATGATCCTTATATAGTGAAGCTGAATCACAATTCTTGCAACACATGCATCTAATGATAGGCACAAACTGCTTTCTGTGGACAGAGAGGAGTAAAGCTTTTTGAAGTAAAATGGGTGCAGTAGGCTTTACTCCACAATATGTACTCCATTTAGTACTCCTGCTGAGCACAGTAAAGCTTCTTGCTTAATTGAAGGTATGCTGCTAGTCCACATACAGGGTCCTGCAAAGCCTCGACAGTGTCCCAGGCTAGAATAGCACATGACTTAGTGGAGAAAAGGAGCCGCAGTCTGTGGACGTGAGGAAAAACAAACTGCAGAGAAAACTCATCCCAGTAATATATTGATTTAATTTTGGATTAATATTAAGATGTAAAATACATCCTTGTCTGCAGTAATCCTGTTGACCTCAGGTAGGTTAAGCTGATTGTTAATGTGCAGCAAGCTTTGGTATCTAAATTATTTCATTACAGTAGGCAGCAGAAATGTGTGGTATAAGCTATCCAGAACTTCTAACCACTATTTTTGCTACCCAATTTATTTTTCTTGGCAAAATGTATTTGTATGGTCTTGCACCTTTTTTGTCTCCCACTTTGACGCATCCTTTTCCCCAAGAAACTAGACTGCAGGAGCTCTCTTAGTTAGTGGCAATCAACAGTCTTTTCATCCTGAAATGTTTGACACCAGTTGTTCAGTCTGTTGAAGGCAAGGAGAAAACAGAGGGAGAATAGCTCTGAAATCCTGTTGGCTAAGAGTCCAGACTTTAGTGCCTTGTTCTGCATTAGTTGTGTAGCTGGATTATTCTATTTTTAAGTAAATACATCATCTCCAACAATATTGGGTCAACTACTGTTAGGGTAGGGCTTAAAGAAGTATTTAGGCTATGATAAACCTTCAGGAAAAATCTTCCTCTACCAACTGTATATAATATTTCAGCTGTTTGTATATGTCTTTGTCCATTTTATCTCTGAAGTAGAACTCTGCTTCTCAACTTCAGCAATGGAGATTGCTAGATCAGACACAAGGCATTGCATTCATGGCTTACTGTCTCTAATATACTAGTGGGTTTATGAGTATCAGGTATTTAGAGTTAATTCTAGAAACCAAATCCAAGGATTAGTGTACTTAAAAAAAATAATAATGTTTTGATGTTGCATATTTTCCCCTGTGCTAGAAGATTATTGTATATTAAGAAATTTCTTGAAGCCTGTATGTTGCATAAATCATGCAGCAGCTTGTCTTATGTAGTTGGAGTGCAGTTAAGGCTGGAGGTTTAATTTTGCAATGGAGACAATACTCATGAGTCTTTAGTTTTTAAAATAAAATAAAACCCACTGCATTTCCTAACAAGTTTTACTGATTGTCCTTATATAGACAGGCATAGATGCCCATTTTATGTCCCCAAAGTCAGAGGCCAAGTTAAGAGCTCACCCTTCGGCTGTGTCAGAGCTGGCAGTAGAGTTCCACGCTCCTGAGGCTGCACCTGGACTCTGGCAAATTTATGTTGTTAACTGTTAATAAGTTAACTTTTATACTCTCTAGAGGTTGGAGTCTGTATTTCTCTGGTGTCCTCGTTACCTCCCTTTCCACATAACAAGACTTGTCAGGAGTGATCTGGGATTGCTGTGACAAGATGCAAAGGGAGAGGAGGGGAGAGCCAGCATGAGGATTCGTCTGACTGAATGAAAAGTAGACTTCTGATCTGCCTACTCATGCAATAATTGTCATAACATTTTTGTGCAAGTATTTAGAGGTGCTCCTTACTGAATTTGTAATTCATGGCCTAGACTCCTTCTCAAGGGCAGCCCTTTGTGGTTCACAGGCACTTTGCATGAAGACTAAAAGGTCTACTACCCCTTGGCCAAGAGCTGCAGGGAGCTGGCTTCAGTGGAAAGTCATGCTGTATATGTTTACCAGCGACTCTTGTGTATTAGAGACTGTCATATGAACTCGGGCATTTCCTATAAGCAGTTTTAATTGTGTATATACCAGGCGCCTCCTTGTCATGTATTCACCTAAAATAATGTTTATATCAAGTATGTACCCAAGGGCATTTTGTTGAAGCTGCTGAGTGGCCCATTCTCTTGAGTCTTGTTTGGGCTTCTTCCTTGGCTTCCCTCCATAAAGGTGATGGAATCTCTGTGTTTGGGTAGCTCTGTCATGCTGTACCTTATTAAACCTTGAGCCTGTTGATGAAATTCACGTGAATTTGGCAAGAGGTATTTGGGAGTTTTTCATTTACAGTAGTGTCTGGATAGAAGAGACTCATTCATGCTTGCATCAAGAGGAGCGGTAAGAACAGTTCAGGCCTTTATCCCATTTTGTTTGCCCAGCCCCTCACGGTGGTAGCTTTTTGTGGACCAGAGGCAACACGTGCTGATTGTTGCCCAGATCAGGACAGTCCTGTGCATGTCACTGTAGGGATGCAAGACTGAACTGGCGTTCTGCAGAAGTAAATGGGTGTGCAAGAGGCAGGTGTCTTGCTGTGGTACTTGTGCCTAAGGAAGGGAGGTAGCTGGTTATGTGTGCATGTTTAGGGAATATGTGGGAAGGTTGAGAAAATTCAAGGTAGATGTGGTAGATAAGGAAACTAGTATTGTCATAGGTCTGTTGTAGGGGATATGAGGCTGGAGTCTGCAGAAAAGACATACAGCATAGGTCCATGGGAAATAAGGCTTTATTTTGCTAATTACTAATTCATCTTGCTTTTATTTATTATTACAAAGACTTGTTCTGAATTTGTGTACCGGGCAATATAATTTTCTTATTAAGCATTAGAAAATGACCAGCTTTCTGCTGAAGTAAGGTTTGACAATGAAGCACTTGATTCTGGAGTACTCTGAAACCTGTTCAATTTGGCTTTAGTGGGAGTTGGATGATAGTTCCGTTTATAATGAATTAGAATCAAGCTACTCTGAAAAATAAAAATGCTAAGAATAGCGTGCTGGTAGATTCAGCCATGCCAAGGAGTTTATCTCACTGTAATGCATTCCTCAGGCAGATTCCTGATCACTGAATCATATAATAGGATGGTTTGGGTTGGAAGGGACCTTAAAGACCATCGAGTTCCACAGCCCCTGCCATGGGCAGGGACACCTTCCACTAGCCCAGGTTGCTCCAAGCCCAGTCCAGCCTGGCCTTGGACACTTCCAGGGATCTTGGATAATGACAGTGTAGTTGTCAGTGTCTTAACATGGGATGATAAACTCGTATTTAATACTATTTGCCTTTTTCCATGGCTCTCCTGAAGCACAGGAGGCAACACTTAGGCATGTATATTCCCAGGAGAACTCTTGTATTGCTACTTCATGTCTGTGAAGTGCTGGAAACGCATGCTATGGCACATTAGTTGTTAATGCAGATGAATTTAATAGCCATTACCTCAACAGCTATGGAAGCAATAGCATGACCTTCTGCCAGTAATGGAAACAACATAAGCAACTTGAGCTTTTTAATTAAAATTGCATTAAAACTGCAAAACCAGTTTTTCCTCAAATCTGTAGGTAATGGCTTAATGCAGTACATCTTCTGAAAAAATGTCGCAGAGTCAGAATAAAATGAGTTGTGAAAACTTTGCCTGATGCACATCTTGGTGGAACTAATGCTTAAACCTGCATTTATACAGAAAAGCCTTTATAAGGCGAGGGTGGGGGGAGAGGAAATTTGAAATGTCAACACTTACTGAAGGATAGAAAACATGTCATGCAGGACTTAAGAGAAAACTTGAAGAAACTTTCAAGAAAAAACAAGGGTGAACATTAACTGCTGAATCTTGTCTCCTGGCAAATCCTGCTGCAGCCTGATGGCAAATAGCTCACTAGGACTGGACATTTCTTTGTCTGCTGCTTGAAGATTGAGCGAGGGATGTGTGAAATGTTCAGAAATGTTCAGCTGTTCATTGCATCTCTTTAGAACTTAACACCCTTTAACATCTGGAAATGTCTGTTTTGAAATAACCCATTTCATTGCCATGTTAAACAGAGGTATACAAGAGTTTAAAATAAATGGCTTGCTTACCCTATCTAGGCTTATGTTTCCCCTAAACTAAACTGGACAAAGAAAAATCGCTTTAAAGAAGAAAATGGGAGTGATTCACATGTGTTCCTCAAATGCCATAATGTCCTTGCAGTCTTTCTTTTTTTTTTTTTACATACTGTCACAAGTGTACTACTGACTAAATGGTAATTTTCATATGTATGGCATACTTAAGAAGCTTTCATAGCTGGTTAGTTGTTAGCTGGTAGATGTTCTTTCCCTTCCCTTGTCAGTTTATTGTTAAATCTCCCATTTTCCAAAGCGTGTTTTTCATTTTCATATACCTTTACATTTAGATTAGTCCTTTTCTCCAAAAGGTGGCTTCCTGAGGGTAATAGGCTTAAAGAACAATAATTTTATTGATAGGTAGCTGGAGTTTTTACAGGTAGCTGCATATACAAGTCAGAAATGTTGTCATCCGTCCCAGATTTTTTAGGTCCAGATCTGAAAATTAATGAGAACTTGAAGTAAATCTTAGGTTTCTTGCCTGATTTTTTTTGATGTCAGCATTAGGATTCTTACACTGAGGCTTTTTCTCTGCAAACATGGGAGGCTGGCAATTTTGGAAAGTATCCGACTATAGTGATTATATAGTCATTGTAGGACTTGAGATAGCATGAGAGGAATTGGTGCTCTTGGCAATTGGAAACAATAAATTCTGGTTTCAAGCAGGGCAGTAAGTCACAGGAGGAGATGCGTTATTGTTAGTACTGATCACTGACATGACATATTGGTCTGGTTTGAAAATGAGGAGGTGGGTGGAGAGGAAGGATGAGAACATGTCACAGAAAAAAAGTTGTTTACTTTGCCAGCAATTTTCTTTGCTTCCCCTGCTACTACAGCAAACGCTTCTCTACTCTGCTTCCCTTCTTTCTAATCTGGAAGTGACCTTATTTAGTAAATGACAACACTTTATTTCCATGGAAGTGATCATGATTTCTCACATTTGGTATCTGGCACAAGGGAACAGATGGACTGCAAAGAAGAAAACGAATGTAATAATACATAGCTAGTTGAAGAGACCTTTTGCAAATGGAAATGGTAACTCATGAGTCTTAACTGCAGGACGTGTGCAGTGAGAGGGGAGGAAACTGGTCATGTTTTTTTAAACGGCATTCTCCTGCACTTTGACTGCTAGCTGATGCCAGCCTTGATTCACAGGTCAGAAGACAGTGATTCTTTTTTTTAATATTTTTTTTGACTGCACATTCAAACTCAGAAGGAGTTAGTGCCTAGTGTCCTTTGAGGATCACTGTGCAAGAGCTACCGATTCTTGTGTTCTAGATATGGCAACTTGTGATTTACTGTAGTCTTGTTTATATATCCGTCCAGCTAGGGTAGTTCTTGCTTCACATCAGGGCTGGCTTAATGTTTGTAGAGCTGTCTGAGGAGAAAACCTCAGGTTTATATCAAAATGTTTGGGACTTTTCTAATTGGTGGTCACAAATGTTCTTCAGAACACTCTGTAGACAGAAGCAAGTTCCTACCCTTTGTTTTGCTTGAATAGTTAGATATTATTTCTTAAATTCTACGTGCCTTCACTGTTTTAGATCTCCTTTTGCTAATAACCAAACAAGAAAATGGTGCTATTAATATTTGGGGTTATTATGAAGAGAATCAAAATGAAGAAAAACTGAAGCTGACAACAGTCAAAGCAATGAAATTCTGTGTATTAATTACATTTTATTTGGGGTTGGTTAAAGAAAGTTGGATTCTTCTGTTTAATGCGGGTTTAAAGTAGTTTTCATCAACTGCATCGGCTGAAAAATGCCAGAGCAGAGCCAGATATTGAGACCTGGATTAAGAGATTTGACAGCTGTATGGGTAATGAAAGCATCTACAGTTGTTTGTGCGTTGATGCTAAGAAGGAAATTGAGAATAAAATCTCATTTGGGGATTGCAGATAGTGGAAACTGGGAGGAGTTTAGGGGGTTGCACTACCCCAAACCTGTATATAGCAGGGTATCTTGTACTTTCCTTCAGCATTTGATGCTGGTGGCCCTGATCTGTACGGTATATCTGTTACTGTGCGCCACGGAGGCAGAGGAGGACACAAATAGTCAGCTTTGGCATTGTTAAGGTGCTTTGTCAGATTTCATTTCTAGTGGCATTTTCCCTTGCTCTTTTATGCTGGAAAGTCATAGGCTGTAATTATGCAAAACAATGGTTTTGATTAAAGTAAATTTTGTTTTTCAGGTGCACGGAAGTGCTAAGCTAAAAAGTTAACGTTTCATTTGCTCTTTCTCAGTTGTTCTTTTATCTCACTGGAAGAAAAAGCAGTGCACTTGCTGTGCTGCATTACTTCATTGCCTGGAGTGGATGCATTTCATCAGTGTATGGTGCAGATGCTATTTTTAACAGTAACTCAAAGGGGTAGCCCTGCTAAAATTACATCATTAATATACACAGCTGAAAGGAAATGGCATAAAACACAACAGTGCCTTAGAAGATTATCTCTATTGTGTTTTCCACTTCTGTGGATGAATTATTCAATGTGTATCAATCAAGCAGACATACAGTTGGACCACCACATTCGCAAAGGATTCAGACTGTTTTCTTGGAAACAGTCCTGTGGAAGAGTGTAGCAAGTGAACTTTGCAAAAACAGTATGTATGAAATGGATATTAGTGGCTTGGGAAGCTCAATGTTTGTGCTCCTTCCTGTCCCTGTTAAATAGTTCAGGGATTTGCTAGATACCCTACTATTGAAAAAGATGGTGGGGAGCTAGAGCTTTGAACTTTAGTTTTGCTAGAAGTGTGTTTTGTTTCATTCTGTACTACATGCTGAAGAATGTGGTGGCGAGTGTGGAGATTCAAAGCCTCAAAGATTTTGAGGGTTTTAGTGGATGGGGTTTTGTTTTGTTTTCTGTTCTTTTTACTTCAGTTCCTGGGCATTCTAACTGCCTTGGCAAATACTAAAAATCTACTTTCGTCCTCTCTTCCCTCTTGTATTTGCTTCATAGATGTGTTACAGAAACAGTTGTCTAATAGTTCTGTAGTATCTCAAAATAAGCTTAAATGCTGAACTAGAACTTTATTCTGCCTCTTTGAGTTACTGGTCAGATCTTGTCTGGGATCCAGAATGAAGGAGCTGTGATTTATACAAAAGTATAAAAGGGAGCAAGAATATTAAAGCCTGAGACCAGCGACCTGAAAATGTACAAGGACATAACTTCCAACAAAAGGAGAACCTCACCGAAGTGGTTATGCAGAAGGATATTTGTTTCTCACTGAACTGAGCACTTGAATGCATTTGTGGCTCTTGGCAAGACTGTATGTACTCAAGGTTTTGCCTATTCTAGATTAGTCCCTTATTCTGGTGTTTTTATGTAGTATGTTAACAGAATATTTTTTCATTGTTAACAAGGTTTTCATGCTATAATCCTTTAGGGGGAAAAAAATTGAAGCTGGTACAAAATGACTTGCTGCTCATGCTTGCTTGTTGTGGCAGCCTGAGTCATGAGTTTCAAGATGCTGATACTGTTCTCAAAAATGCAGAAAACAGCACGTGCATACTTACTTGAGCATTAAACTATGCTGGTCTGGAGTAGCTGTCTTTCAAATACATCTGGCTGTGTGTGTTCATGTGCCTTTGAGTGTGCAATGTGCGTTTCCACTGTATTTTTGCTTTGGAGTTGGAAACTCTTTTAACTCCTGTAGGTAGGTGAAGAAATCCTTCGGCCAAGGTTGGAGCAGCCGGCCATCTGATCCCAGCACTCTGGTGTTTTATCGCCAGATTGCCCTTCAAGCCAGGGCATGCTGGCTGAGCAGCTGCTGTGTTATCATCTCACTGACACGGGTCCATCCATGCCGATATATGGTTACATGCTGCAGCCCACAATCTGTATTTGACTGTGCTGTAGAAAAAAAATTATATCAACATGTTTGTATAATATGCATAATTAATACAGATGTACATGTAGTGGTCAGGTCCTGACAAGGTGACTTTTAAGCTTAAAGTGTTGCTGGGCAAATCCTCACTGGATGCAATTGTGTTTAATTACAAGTGTAATTGTTTTTATGAAGTGGGGACTGGCTCTTACTATATAAGTGGCATCTAGAAGACTTAAATGAATAAAATCTTACGTAACAAAGAACTAATGGGTAGTAGGCAACCTTAACTCAGTTCTCATTTTCCTCATCCCTCCAAAAGAGGTGGCTCATTGTTCAAACTGTGCTCAAAGGTGGCATGTTGCATTATTTCAGTGGTGGGTCTGGTGTGTTGGTGTGAGGCTGGATTTGTCCATCTGTATTTAGGACATTGCTTAAAACTTCTAAGCAGATGCCAGCTCAGATTCCCAGCTGTGGTGACTACCTGAATGTGTCACACTTCCCTGCTCTAGTTTCCTTTCAGGATGCATTGGCAAGGTTTGTATTCTAAGCTCAGGGTAAGTGTTCCATGCAGACGTACAAACTTCAAAGGCTTCAGTAGAATTGGGTTTGTTTCCTCTGGTGATGTTTGGGATGTAGCGAAGCCTGGGTTTTCTGGGGTTTGATACACTGGAGCACAAAAACTGTGATAGGGAGAGGGCCTACACTGCCAAGAGTGTTTTTTGTGGCAAACTGACTTTGCATTTTTAGTTTTGTGGGCGAATATAGCGTTTGGATTAGAACTAATAATCTGGCTCGCCTTGGGTTTGCAGGGGTTCGGTGAATTATGTGCCAGAGAAAATCCTTTCTAGGGAAGCATAAGACCTCTCTAGGATGAGCTGACCTTTTCTTAAAAATAAGAAACAAAGCCAATGTTTTGTTGAAAAGTGATCTAAGAACAGTAAATAAAATAATCACTTCATCAGATAGAACTAGACTAAATATACAACTGCATGTTACTTACCCAGTAAGTATTTATATACGAAGTTGAACATGTCTCCTGATTGCGGAGATATTTTTACTAGCATGAGCTGTGTAATAAGATATGGGTAGCCTGCTTATTTTAATTGCCTAAACAAGAGTGTATGTTAGTGGTTACTGAAGCTGCCTTCAAACTGAGTATTTGGGCTTATGGTCACTTTTGCAGGAGTACTTCTCAAAATGAGCTGCCCGTTCCCCTGAGAAGTCTACTCTACTTACATCGGAGAAGGAAGATGAGTCATTGGGCTGAATCTCTAAGCAAATTGAGTACACAGCTGCCTTCATAACTTACACATGCTTTTCTCAGTTGTATGAAAATAGTTAATTAGCTGCAGTGACATGTAGAACTAGCCAGCCTGGGGAATTAGGCAGTAAATATATTTTACAGATTAAAAACTGAAGCCATTTAAAAACACATCAGTCCCACAGCCCCAAGCAGCAAAATGCGAGCACGTGCTTGGATCTTACCCACTCTGACTAGTCTGAATTTATTGTAGGATACTTTTAAGCCTTCAGCGTTGCATGTGTTTACCTAAAATTATGCTTGAAAATGTCCAAGTGTTTCCGTGGTATTAAAAGCATAGTTGAGGATTCCTTTTTGGATGTGTTCTGCCTGATGCTGAGAGAGACCTCTTCACTTGATTAGAGCAACTTGAATTAAGGAATGTTTTACCTGTTGCTCAGTTGTCCCTACCTAATGTCAAACTCACGCAGCCTTTTTGGCTCTGTATCATGGCTCTCTTTCTGCCCAGAGCATTATTATATATATTTCAACAGCATATCCTGGTAAGTATATGTTTCAAGGCACAGCACCTGTTTAGTGACATGTGTTGGTGCTCAGATGTAGTAAGGCACTGGAGCTGTTACACAAATATGTCCAATACAGCAGGCTTTTCTGGATAATTTATTCTGTATAAGCTTTTTCTGGCATCGGAAAAGAAAAAAGGCAACTTGTAAGGCAGTTGTCTATTCAGTGGCAACGGCAGGCAGTTCAGCAGTAGTACTGCAAAAAAGTTGGTACTCTTGGCCTGAAGTATTTGGTAAGAAAAACCTTCAAATTAGCGTTTGAAGCTGTGTCTTGATTTTGAAAGCAGCTGACTGATTCTTCTGGGGTTTAGATTTTCCTGTCCAGATGGGAGTCTTCTCCAGCCTTTAGTGCAGACAGCGTTTTGTTTTTATTTAAGCTTTTGAATTCAATGAAGTTGCAAAACCTTTCTTTAGGTTGATTGGCTTTTATGGTTGGCTAAAGTGCTGACAGTATCATTCAGCGTTACTCAAAACAATGTATGAATTCAATTAAAAATCTTAAAAGCTAAGATACGCAGATGTTATTTTAGTATCTGCCTTTTTTTGGAGAAACAGAAGAAGGTCACTTAGTTGGCAAGTTAAATAAGCCAAACTGAGGAAGTAGCAGGAACATGAAAACTACTGGTTTGATTGGGGGCGAGTGATACAATCCCAGCATGTTATTGCTTCCTATATCGTGCCAAAAGTAAGCTAAAGTCCTTGCTTTTTTAAAAAAACTGTGTAATTACTTCCTGTGGAATATTGCAGTTCGTAGTCCTCAGCCTTTTTAAAAAATAAAAGTAGGATTAACTTGTAACTTAAATTCATGTTGTAAGTATGTGTTGGTTTTGACCTTAAATATTCTCTAAACTGGAAGAACCCTTATTCCTTACAAAGAAAAATGACAGCTATAAGAGTTTCTTCTGTTAATGTTGCTGTTAACGGAGTTTTTTCGCTATGTCTATGAAGCTTTGATTTCGAGCATCTTCCTGTGTGTTTTTTGTAGAGGCAACAGCCAGCCAGAAGACTTCTTGCTAAAACTATTCTGCTTGGTGACGAGTTTTTCCCTAGCTGTACCTTCCTTTTAAGCAGACACCATGGAAAAGCTGCTGTCTGCTCTTCTACTTCCAATCTGAAGAGATATCAGCAAAAAACTGGACGGTCGACCCTGTTGCGAGGCTGAACTGGGTCCTAACAAGTCCAACATACCTTAAATTCGATGTTTGTTTCTCCCTTTTTCTCCACAAAACCATCTGTCTTACGAAGAGAAGATGAGCTTCACATTGACTTTTAAGGAACCACAAACTCTTAACCTTAAGAGAAGTAAAGGCCAAAAAGTGGAAATGCAGTGAGCAGCAAGTGATACGACGTGCTCAATATCTGCTAACCGGTAGTCCTTGGGTCATGTGCTATGACAGGCGCTGCTTCATCAGCTTCAGTCACAGGGATGGGCGAGAAGTAGGGGCCTCTTTTTGTCCTCTGCTAAATTTTCCCTACTTTGTTTTTCTAAATGAAGGATGTGACGGTAATTAGTTCTGTCGCCTGAATTAGTGTTAGCCAGGCAGAATTAGTTCCTGCGGGATACTTGGTTTAAATAATTTGGTAATCAGAAAATGACTGCTCCATTTGGAATCTCAAGTGAGTGTGGCTTCTTTTCAAGAGTATTTCAATGATTTTTGTATTGCTGTGGTCATTGCTAAGTTTCAGAGATACGGTAGACGTAGTAGTCTTCTCCTGGGAACACAGCCTTTGGTTTCCTGGATGGCTCAGGCTTCCACGGGGTATTTTGAAGGTACCCGGTATGTAGATAAGCAAAGATTCTGCTGTGCTTTCATATCAACCGCAACTTTTCTGCCCTCTTTTGGGAGGGGGAGGTAAATGTGTGTAACTTATGGTACAACTTCAATATTTCTTAGCAGGCAGCAGCTTTATATTTGCACAGAGGGTTTTGGATCACTTAACTGTCCCAGTTACACCTCTTCGCACGATGTTTTCTCAATCCATAACCACTGTATTATGTGGAAGCAGGTTAATATCTTAATAAATTACCCTGCTGTGTCTGGAGAGCTCTGAGAATGAGATGTCATTTCTCTTCACTACTATTACAATAATGGAAGGTCATTGTTAGATGACAACTCAGTGTAGTGAACTGTAGAGAGAATTGCGGCATTCTTTCCTATATTTGACTTTTTTAGAAGTAGTAAAATAAGATCAATTTCAAAAAGAAACACTTGCTTCCTTACCTGTTTTCCCTCACTTTTAAGGAGATATTCCAACACAATTCTCGATGCTCTTGAGCAGAAGCATTTCCCACCCCCCCCCCCCGAACAGCTATAGATAAGCTCACAGCTGATACACACTTAGCACTTAAGTTAAATTTACCTGATACTCTTTCATTTGATACAGTCACATTTTAAGAATATATTGTATATCCTGCCTTTTCACGTTATTTCCCTTCCCCAGAAGCACAGTTTCTGTAAGAGTGAATGTTACATACCAGAGGGCATCTCCCATTCTCCTGTTACTCCATTATTTGGACTGTGGCCCATCAATACTTTGAATGCAGATTGGGTATCTCTTAAAAGGAATAGTTTGTGTGAGTTAACATGTCATGAAACAATCAAAGATGTGTTTTTGCTGGCTGTTGAATAGGGCAGAGTTCAAGTTCAGTGGTTTCAGTGTCATCCTCTTATTATTTAGTGGTTCAGAACCTGCTGGGTCCAAGTTTGAAAGCTCAGAGTGAGGTGTCAGGGATACTCCTCTAGTGAAATCGTCCTCTGAAGAAGTCTCGGGGGACAGATTGACGGTGCCAGCTCTTTCTTGGCTTTAATGACAAAACTATTACAAGCTAATATCGTCATTTGCTGATTTGTTGAAAAGAGTTTTAGTAAACAAATGTGAGACTGACCTGATTTTTAGGTCTTGGGACACAGCATTAACACCCAGGTTCTCAGCAGCCTGGAAGATGCTGATCAATATCAGAGTTATTTAGATCTCAGTTCTCACTAATCTGCTCCTCTTGCAGACTCTGGCCAACCGTTTCTGTATGTGCTTTGAAAAGCTAATATTTGATTCTGCAAGTTTTATTCAGGCCTCCAGTATTCCAGCTGAAGTTTTGAGAAGTAGGAGGCTATGGAAAGAAAATGAATTTAGTTGATGAGAAAACTTAGTTTTGCATGTTTGTGGCAGAAGTTATGTATTTGCTGCTGAGAAGAGTGTATCTCAGGGTTGGGGATTTTTTTCATTCTCCATCATAGGCTAGGGAAAAAAAGCTTTTAAAAACATCAGGAATGTGAAAGTAGGAAGCTGTCTGAAAAACAGGCAAAAAACCCTCTTAAGCTGATGATACTTGTAAGCAGTTTCTCAGCTCCAATTCAATTGATCAGTTGATCTTTTTGTTTAAAAAAAAATAATAAACAGAAAAACCAACAAAACAACCCCTTTAATTTCATGTGCTGCATTGCCATGAATGTGCTTTGAAACTAGCAAATAAACTATTTCTTCTGGTTTCCCTCTCTTGCCTGTATGTATGGGAATATAAACAATGGTGGGTTTGAGGGTTGAAGGGGGAGACTTTGTGGGTTTTTGTTTCCAGTTTCAGTGCGGTCACTTGGGATTACCTTCCAATGTCTAATGGACGACAGTAATTGAGTAATGCTGCTTTTGAAGTATTTCTTCTAGAAAAGCAGGAGGAGGTGGCATGTGAAAGTCTTGGTGTTGCATTTTTGGTTACCACTTCTGTGTAAACAAGGATGTGGAAAGTATTTTATTAGTTCCCTTTTTGTGAGGTAGACCTTTTCAGCAAAAATTCAAATGCTGTGTTTGTGTTTGAATGCTTGCTTCCATGAAGGCACAACTTTGAATTAAAATGAATAAATCTGTAAATCCAGAAGCATCAAAAAGAGCTATACAGAAGAGCAATGGCCTCCTGTATAGCACAAACTACATAGGATATTTACAAACTAAATAGGACTTTACATAGTATTTTTTTTCCTGCTTAAAAAGAAATCGTAGCATTTCTGCTTTGTTGTCAAATACTGTGTCTCAAGAGCTGCACAGGTTCAGCCCAGTTTCACGACACTCAAATTTTACCACCTGAATGCTGGAGACTAGTATTTCTGTGCTACAGGCCACATAAGCTGAACCTACGTGCAGCAATTTAATAAAAAAGGAAAATTACTAGCTAGGTATGGAGTAGAAATTACTCTTTCAGGCTGTGTGGTAAATTCTTCCTGGTAGTTTCAATGTCATTCACTTTAACCCAATTGCTCAGCTCTAGTGATGTGCTCCTAGCTTGCAGTCTTATCTGTAGTTTTTATCTAGTGTAGGAAAAAAAAAAGCTCTAGACTGTCATGTATGTTTTCTTTTGGTATAGAAAGCTGCTAAAAAAAATACACTGTATAAAGATATTCATGAAATCAAAGGGAAAGCATACTGATAAATATACTGATATGCACAGTAAAACTGGTGAAGGATGGACTAGGTATTTTATTAAATGGTAGAGCGCTGGTGTTAGTGCTGAAATACTGGATAGTTTGAAAAAGGGCCAGCCTTCAATCAACACTTGTGATTATCTTGATTTTTTTTTTTACTTTTTCAGGAGGAACACAAAAAGTCTGTGTGGACTTGAGACATTGATCTATCTAGTCCTTTTACTGGTTAACAGTGGCTGGATCCAGAAGTTGAAAAAGGGGAGTTACAAGAACCACAACCTACAATGGGATATTAAGGTGGTTTCCAAAAATGATGTATTTTCAGCTCTTGCCCACATCCACTGCATGTTTTGTCCTGACCTTGATCTGTCAGGAGTGGCTCATTCTAAATCATTTGAATTGGTCTTTCACGTTAGCTGCTGCCATTTCTGGGAGGAGGAGGGCATCCAAGATCCTGCTTTTTCAGAGGGAGAGGCTGGTCAGTGGCTGGCATCAAGAAAGCCAGAGGGTTTAATACCTGGTTGCGAGGAGAGGGAAGGAATTGTCTGTGCCTTCACAGAAACACTCAGCTGGTCAGATAACAAATGCACTAATATCAGCCAAATGGATAGAAACCCCAGGCTAAAATAGGAAAACAGAATAAAATGTCTTCAGGCTTACTGGATCTGTTTTACCTGGATACCTGTTTACCCGTGGAGGAAGCATTATGTGAAAAGGAGAAAAGATGACTCTAGTTCCTCTAATGGTGTGATTTCTGACTGCCTCTGTGCTGTAGCATTTCAAAGGCAAGCTTCCATAGCTGGTACAATTCTATGTACAATTGAAAACTACACGAAGAATGCTTTTCTTTTGTCTTTAACAGAAAGCAGCAAATAAAGTAATAAAAACGCCCTACAACTTAGGAAATTTGATTACAGAAAATCTCTGTGAGTGAATGAAGATGTTTTTCTAGTCTGCTGCCCTTTCAAAGTGGAGTTTGGCAAAAGGCAAAGGTTCAGCTATTGAAAAAACTGATTCCTGGGACCTGTGAATGCGTGCTTGGGGTGGTGTGGATCCAGCCCTGTACTCTGGCCTTTTCTGAACAATGCCACAAGACACTTGTAACAGAGAGGGTGCCACAGCCTCGATGGGGGTCTCTCCTACAGCACTGAAGTTCTACAAACCTCCTTTGTATTTCTCTGCCCCTCTTGTATGTCACTTGTGATCTCATCCAACTGTTTCACTTGCCTGCCTTAACTTCCCAGATAATTCTGGATAGATCTCCATGACTAAAAGCCTTCTGTGCCCCAATGCCAATGCAGCTTAGAAAGCCCAGCAGCGAGGGAGGCATGTATGCATGCACACAGAAGCACTTTCCTTGGATCATTTACAGGGAAGCGCTGGGAGAGAGGAGCAGACCGAAAGGTATGTCTCTGAGATCTGGTACCATGCCCGATGCCCTGCCAAGCTGCCCTGGTGGGTTCCTGCCCCGTGCACAGCGACAGAGCCTAACATGGAGAGCATAGCTGGACCACTTGTGGATGAGTTCCCATTGATTAGTTCCAGACCTAAAGCTCAGATTTAAAGTAGTGCAAATTTACTTGCTCTGGCTATCTCCCAAATTGGAAACATTAAAATTTTTTTTATTTTTATTTTTTTTTTATCCCCTGGGTTGGGAAGCTTGAGTTCTGCTGAATTCAGCATCCTGAAAAGACAACAGTATCATGTGTCCTTAACTCGGTACAAAGGTTTTTCTGGTCATGGAATCATTTATAGTGATACCGGGTAGAGTCAGCTGTGAGCAATTTCCCATGCTTTCAGAGTAAATACAGTAGAAATTAATTTTTTAATTTTTTTAATAATTTGTTAGACAGCTAATTTAGTATCCACTCACTTCTGCTTGGCAGATGGCACCTTAGTCTTCCTGAGTTTTGTGTGACGATTGCTCTGAATAAAGTTAAGCTTTCATGGTAGGTTTAGGAAGGCTATTTTAATAAAACCAACCACAAGCTAAATAATATGAAGAGTATGTGAGAGGTCACATAACAAAAGCACAGAACTCAACAAATTAAACAAGAATTTTAATTTATTTTAGACGGATGATATTTTTTACAGTGTTACCTAGTTGGGAGAAAATTACTGGAGTACTTTGTATAACATTAGAAATTACTGAGTCGATTGTCCCTAGAAGCATATTGCTGCTGCATGATGAACTGTATTTCACGCTCTGGAACACACCTAATCTTACAAGATTCAGTTTAGGATCTTTGCAGTCAGTGCGGAAATATCTACCTAATGGTTCACTTTGCTAATTGCAATCATTTTCCAGAGGATAAATCCACTGCAGCAGATTATATTAACTGGATAAATTCAGACCAGAACTTTAGCACGAAAAGGTCATGTAGCTGTCAGCACAACAAAATCCACAAGGTGATTTAAAGTTTATTATTAACCCACATAGTAGAACAGAAATAGCTTTATTTTATGTGGAAAGGTAATACTATTTTGCTTGGATTACTTAGAGGAATAATGAATTGATAGACAAGATGGTAGAAATGCCAAGATAAGAACAGTTGTGGTAAAGTGATGCTGGATTTGTTGCAAATGACAAATGTTAAGTAACACTTGCTACGTCTTTCTGGCTTGCTTTGTCCTACTCCCAAAACAGATGTTGCAGCAGTTGACGCTAGGCTTTCTACAAGCCATTTGCTCATCCTTCAGCTGTTTCACCAACAGTATGGTGATACCCCCTCTCAGTATCCGCTTTACAAGTTCTTTCTAATTCTGAAATACATGTAATTCCAATCAATATTCAGTAAATCTGAACTGTGATCACAATTAAGGGTGCCCTGAATTCTCTAAAGTAAGTGTACTGAGGTAGATTTTTCTTAAAATGGCAAGAAAACCTCTGAACTATGTGTATGTTTAAATCTTCATGCCACTACATACTGTCTAGATAGCTCATCACTATCTGGCGTGCAGGAGATTCATTCCTGTGGCGCTCAGCATGCGGTGTAACAGTGTGGTAGTACTGTAAAATCACTTTAGGAGCGTGAGAGGAATCCACTGAAAAATGTTAAGAGGAGCAAGTCTCTACAAAATCAGAATACGCAGGAGAAAGTAGTGAATAACAAATTGACATTATTCATAAGCTCAGGGATTTATGTTATTGTAATTGGGAATTACATGGAGAAGGAACGGTTGAGATGATCATAAAAGGAACGTTAGTTCTGTATTTTAAAGACAGGCATGAACATCTGTAGATCTATTTAAAACATGCCTGTTTTAAAAATTTTGACTGCAAGGAAGTAAGACTCAAAGAGGAGGTCCTTAAACAGCCAAGACCCAAACTGTAACATTTTTAAACGAACAGGACACAACAAAAATTTTTAAATGGTCATGATAAAGACTGTAGGTTATGATTGTTTAAGCTAGAGGAAGATCAAGCTCCAGGCAGGTGATAGGGTGGCTTTGGCTGAAGTCTGGCTGTGGGGAGCAGGGAGGTAAGAGGCTGATGAAACAGGTTGCCTTTAGTAATGTTGTTGCTGTGACTTTTGCACTGCAACTGTTCTGTCATGCAGTTACGTTATGAGGAAGTTGTATGTGATAAACATAGGTTTGAGTCCTACATGTAGTACTGTGTTCAGTCTTGAAAGCAGGTAAACAGCTTGGAAATGGAGATTCCCCAGAAATGGAATGGTAGGGCTTTGGGTTTGGCTTCTTGCAACTGCAAGGTGAAACCACAACATACACAGCATTCGTCCCTACAAGCACCCATTGCTTGGAGGTAAAATTCTAGTGACTGGCTTAGTATAATTGCTTTGGAATTTTTAAGCCAGTGTAAACTGGCTCTTTATAAGAAAAAAATCTGTGTGTGTTCCTCCACGCATGCAGTAGGAGGTAGGAGAAATTTGCAAGAGAAATAGAAAATCAGTGATCTTAATAAAGTTTAGCATGATGGAATTTCTGATCTGTGTGTATTGGGAAATGAGAGTCTCCAAGAATTGAGCATATCAAATATCTGATGTGTGAGGTCGTGTCTTCAAAGGCTGCATATCGTATGTAGAGATGGAAGCAGTGACCTGTACCGTTACTCAACCCTTTCCACAGTAAGATCCTGTTTTTACTTAGAACTTATTCCAATTGCAGTAATTGAGGCTGACATTTTCCAGGAAACTGCAGTCAAGGAGGAGTCGTGATGTCAACACAGTAATAAAAACACACTAAACTCCTTGCAAAATCAGCCCCTGAAAACATGGAGACTTTTGCCTGTCTTCGTTTCTCTATGCATCAGTTTTCCCTCGGAGGGATGGTATTCGCTACTTGATGTTATTAAGATAAATCTGTACATGTTTGTGTAGCATTCTGTTATTACACCAATGAGTGGTATGATAAGGCTGTGAGGAAATAAAGAGCTTTGCACTTAGCGTGTTGCATGAGTACTGGTTGAAACAAAGCCTTGCTAAGGCTAGAACTGAAAGCCTCACAGAGCGGTGGTGTCAACCTTCCTGTCTGCTGAGTGAGGCGAGCCCGAGCTGTGCACCTGAAGCATCGCTGCAAGTTGTCGGATGTCCTCAAAGCAAGTGCCGGCACTACCAGAGTCGTTGCTTTTGCATGCATTTAAGAATATCCCCCTCATTCATCTAATCTCTTTGCTTTTTCATAGTGAGTGTTGAAAAAGTGGAATTAAAGGGACTGGCACACAAGAAGAATGAAAGAAATGTTGAATATTCCTTTGAGGTAAGTTTTGGCGATTGTGTTGGGTTTTTTTACTGGGAAAAAAAAGGAGGATAATACTTCAGGAGGAGTTAAATTCTCAAACTTCGTTGTTAGATCCCAGAAACAGATTTAGTGGAGCTTCTTTGGGATAATGGTAGTCATGTTTTTTAATCAGTTATTTGGAAGTAGTCATAAATGGCTGTTGATGAATATTTGTGGGTGATGCAGAGACTGTGTGGTAAGTAGGACACAGGAAAAAAAATAGTCACTCTAATGCAGCAGGTTGTGGCAAAGTATGTATTCAGGGGAAAATATCATGCCACGCTTACAGAATGGTTATAAGTGCTGGAATGCAGAAGCTAGAAAGAATTTAAATCTTAATCTGGACAAATGAGAATTTAGACTCTTAGGGCGCTGCTGCACGCATGGACAAAGAGGTAGGATGGTCATTCATCTTTGCAGTCCGCATTGAGGGGAGTGTGAGGCTGTGGCACGTGGTTCAGGCATTACTGGTTGTAAAAGGGGTATTGAAGAGTACAGAAAATAGCAATGGAAATTATTCAAGGCTTGAGGAAAATGCCAGGTAGTGAAAGTCTTAAAGAACTTGACGGAAAGATAGTTTTCAGTATCATCTGACCGTGCCTTCAAAGGGAAGAAAATATTTTATGGTGAAGGGGGCATTAATGTAGCAGAAAAAGGCATAACATAACAGGAACCGTCGTCTGAAAATTGAAGCCGGACTAATTCAAACTGGAAGTGAGAATAGTTTCTTTGGAATGAGAGTGGTTAACCACAAGCTGCTAGGAGAAGTGGCTTCCCCCCCGTTTTTATGCAACTTTTGGAGGTTCAGATTTGTCTCAGAAGTTCTGTGGAGGAATGACTTCATTCTGTGAAACCTTGTGTTAATAGCGGAGACTGGATTCTGGGTGCTGGCGAGAAAGAATGACAAACTGCTTTTCTCCCATCTAGTTGGAACGACATATTCCAAAATTTAGAATGCAAAGCCCAGAAAATGTCTTTGGTTTGCTTAATGAGGCAGCGGAGCCAAACAGTTGGTGAGAAAAGGAGAACCTGAAAGAAAATGGACAGTAGAATTACAATTATCTACAACTTTTACCAAAAAGAAAAAGTTACTCCTTAAAACTGCCG